>NC_143556.1:1927500-2290000 GCF_054136105.1 Typopeltis vanoorti | reverse complement strand
CCTTCACAACCTTTGCAATAGTTCCCCTAAACTTCAGGTTTCTATCAATCATCAATCCCAGATCTCTTGTCTCCCCAACTTCCTCCAGTATAACTCCTCCTATAGAGTATGCAGCATCCCATCGATTTTTTCCAAACCTCAAGACCTTACATTTTGCTGCATTAAACTGACATCCCCATTCATTTGCCCATCTATCTAGCTTATTCAAATCCTCTTGCAGGGCTACCACATCTGCACCATTACTAATAATCCTTCCCAGCTTCGCATCATCCACAAACAACTGAATATCCCCTTGCAATCCACTGGCAATGTCATTGATATATGAAAGGTTAAACAATATAGGTCCTAGTGCTGAGCCCTGTGGGACCCCACTTGTAACCCTCTACCTCCTTGAAACTGCTCCACCATGTACAATTCTGTGATACCTATCAGACAGCCAATCCTGAATCCAGTTGACCAATCTGACATCCAGACCCATGTGCTGCAACTTAAATATCAGTTTGTCATGTGGCACCCTGTCAAATGGCTTCGCTAAGTCTAAGAAAATTGCAGAATATGCCTTTCCCTCATCTAATGTTCTTGTAACTTTATTATAAAAGGCTAGCATATTGCTAAAAAAAGAGCACCCTTTCACAAATCCATGTTGACTCTCACAGATAACATTACCCTCATCTTCCCAATGCTTTATACGGTCCCTCACTACTTTCTCCAAGATCTTAACAATTACTGATGACACTCAAACTGATCTATAATTAGACACTTACAGTCTGCTACTGCCTTTATGCAATGGCACTATCTTATCTTCCTTCCATTCCCTAGGCACCAATTATTATTATTATTATTATTATGTGACACCTCCATGGAGCCCAAAGACTCATCAAGGGAGGGCATCTACTCTATATCTCTCCGTCTCCACTAATGACAACAAACCACAACTATACCAACTCCTTCTACTGCCCACTACCACAACTAGTATTTTCATAGACATCCATGCCCATCGCAAGATTCGAACCTGCTGTGTTTTGGTTGGAGAACGGATACACAATCCACTCAGCCAACCAGGCCAGCTTGGTGATGAATGGTGATATGTCATCAAATCATATTGTCTTATTGACATGAAGGTTATTTATTTTATCAACTATCTCCTGCTCACTCACAATTAAGCCATCATCTCCTATTTTCTCTACATTTAAGTTCCTAATGATTCCATCCTGATCAGGATGAAACGCACTTATAAATTGATCTTTGAATACCTCAACAATGTCTTCTGTAGCAGTTACCATTCTATCATTTTCATCCATTAACATCATCTTACCATGATCATTCTTTGTTCTACTTGTCACATATCTAAAAACTCTCCAGGGTTTTTCTTCACCTGATTTGCCAATTTTTGCTCATACTGCACTTTTGTTTCCTTACTAACTGAGTCACTCTCCTGGCTTACTCTTTATAATCTTCATGTAACTGATTATTACCATTATTCATCTTGTACTGCCTCTGAATTGCCTTCTTTTTCCATATTTCATGCTTAAGCTCTTCATTCATCCATTTTACACCTACCTTATTCAGCCTTTGACCTTTGGAATACATTCACACATAGATACTGTTATGTATTTCTTTGTGAGTTCTCAAGCAGCATTTATTTCCTTACTACTCAACTCCTCATTTCATGCTATAGCTCCAAACTGTCATCTTAGTTTGTCATAATTATCATATATCCTTTCCTCACAGAAGTCTGCATAAGGCTAGCCACAACCGAGGTGATTACTTCATGATCACTACCACCAACTGGAGGAAAGTGTGAAACTTACAATTGCATTCTCTGATGATATGATCAGATAATAATAAATTTAGTTTAATCCTTTATCCGAGTCTAAACAAACAAAGTTTGCACCTAAAGTATCTTCAGGACTGAGACAACTCGTAGTTAAAAGTGTACTAAGCTCTCATCACTTGTCTTAGTATCTCCCATAATGCAAAGCACATCTCTTTGCGGACATGTATAATACTATGTATTAAGGGAAGGGCCACTACCCAGACTGGTTTTGACCTTTATTGAGGTCTTGTCAGTGGGAGCCAGAACCAGAGGTGGTGATACTAAGGTAGAAGTAATGGAGAAGTCATATTTACCTATATGAGTTGCCAAAAGGTGTCTCACCTTATTATTAAATTACTCTGGATAAGAGAAAGATGTTGGAAGTTTTTCTTTTTTTTTTTTTTTCTTCTTTACACTTGGATAAAGGATTATACTAAATTTATTACAGTCTAATCATGTGAAAAAAAAAATTCCAACATCTTTCTCTTATCCAGAGTAATTTAATAATAAGGTGAGACACCTTTTTTCAACTCGTATAGGTCAATATGACTTCTCCATTACTTCCAACTTAGTATCACCACCTCTAGGTCTGGATCTTACTGATGTGCTTTTTTGCAGAAGTGGTCCCTTTCCTTGAGGTAGGTGTGAGAGGCTCTGCTTAGGGTAGGTTTTTGTCTGTCTTTGAATGGGGCCACCGCTGAGATTATGGCTCTGTCTGGCGGTGGGGTGAGTCTGCCACTGAGTAGAGCCAATACTGAGAAGTACTTCTCGGTGACAGGGTGAGCCTGTCAACGCTGATTTGGATGGTCTTTCGGTTACTTGTAGGGAGTGGTCTGGATGACTGCCTAATTTTTAGAGAAGTCTTTACTTAAACAGCACCTTGATAAAGGTCGAAACCAGTCTGGCTAGTGGCTCTTCCCTTAATGCATAGCATTATACATATCCACAAGGAGATGTGCTTTGCATTATGGGAGATACTGAGACAAGTGAAGAGAGCTTGGTCCACCTTTACCATGAGTTGCCTCAGTCCTGAAGATACTTCAGGTGCAAACTTTGTTTGCTTACACTTGGATAAAGGATTAAACTAAATTTATTATAGTTTAACCAAGTGGAAAAAAAAACTTCCAACAATATGATCAGATCTAAAACTCTTGATCTTCATGTGCTCTCCCTTCAGTGGTGAGCTATAAGGGGCTCACGCGAGCCCTTCGTTAAATTTTTCTCAAATTTGCGAGCTCCTTGTTCTTCTTGTTTAATAATCTTGTAGAACTAGAAAATACCACCGTGGCATGAATACGTGCTACTATAATTGCCACTTATAAATTCATATGGATTTTCTGATAACTATATAAAAAAATCATTTCATTGCATTTTGTTTTGATGGAGTTAGTGTAATGTTAGGAAACAAAAGCGAGCCCTTTGTTAAATTTTTCTCAAATTTGCGAGCTCCTTGTTCTTCTTGTTTAATAATCTTGTAGAACTAGAAAATACCACCATGGAAAGTATACGTGCTACTATAATTGCCACTTTTAAATTCATATGGATTTTCTGATAACTATATAAAAAAATCATTTCATTGCATTTTGTTTTGATGGAGTTAGTGTAATATTAGGAAACAAATCAGGTATTGCAATCAAACTTCTACAAAAATTTCCCAATGTTGTCATTTGTCATTGCGCTCATCGTTTACACTTAGCATTAGACAATTCGATAAAATAATTAATGAAATAAATCATTTTCAAATATTTATGGATAAATTATATGCTTTTTTTCATCAATCACCAAAAAAATCAATTAGAATTAAATACGATTACAAAAGACCTTGGTATCGAAATTTTAAAGATCGGCCGTGTGTTTGGACCGCGATGGGCAGCTTGCAGTTTATGAATGCTCTTGCTTTGTGGAGAAATTACTCAGCTTTATGCAAGCATTTTGCATCGAATGATAAATATAAGGGCTTTTTAAACCGACTTCTCAATTTGGAATTTTTAAAAGATCTAGCACAGTGGTTCCCAACCCATGGGTCGTGACCCCATTTGGAGTTTTCTGTGGAGTCGCCGGACAGTGATGAGCTATGAAAAGTTCAAAAGGGAAAACAAAAAATCATGTCATTGTGTCCTGCACAGAAATTTGTTTGCGTAAACGTGTAACGATCTTTCGTTCGTTGGGTTAGCTTGTCGTGAGGTCCAGGTTCATACGCAGTTCATGAAGCTTGGTTGAGAAGAATTGCTTACCAAGCAGACACATTAGAACAGCAAAATAGGCTTAACCTGAAACTCCATGTAAAGGAAACAACTATTATCGAATTTCAAGATAATCTCAGGACATTTATATCCAAACTCCAGAACTGGCGAAGAAAAATAAATCTAGGAAACATTGCCATGTTTGAGAAACTGTGCAGCGTGGGACGAATCTGAAGGCTAAATAAATGGCAGTTTGAAAAAAGAGATTACTGGGCATCTTGATTCTCTTGAAAATGAACTCCAGCATTATTTCCCTGAGCTGACAGAAGAAGCTTCTGCCTGGTATGAAATCCGTTCTCTGCTTCCTTTGATGTCGCCAGCATTCCCGATGAAGTACAAGATGAATTCTTGGATCTGCGGAATGATTCCTCCTCACGCATCTATTTGATGAAAAACTGCTGACTCAATTCTGGTGTGCTATGTATTGATCATATCCAAATGTCACCATGCTTGCGTTTCAAGTTTTACTCCCCTTTGTTTCTACATATCTCTGTGAGAGTGGATTTTCAACGCTTCTTCAATTGAAAACCAAAACAAGAACCAGAAAAAGGTTGAGAATGACATGATGTTGGCATTAACGAAAGCTCAACCATGAATTTTTAAGCTTGTTAATGAGTTACAATTTCAATCATCGCATTAAATATGTCGTAAGTTAACATTATTTTGAATTATATTATACTGAAAAATCTATTTTCGATGTGTTTTCATTTACCCTATTAAAAAGCCTATTTTTGATGCCTCTATAAAATGGGGTTGTGACTCGAAAAAGGTTGGGAACCACTGATCTAGCATTAATGATTCATATCCTAGAGGAATTATCATATCTGTCAGATGCTTTCTACAAAGTCACAATATAAATATTATAAGGGCTAAGTTAGGCTTTTTTTTTTCTTGCTCGACGATGCGAGCCCTTTGTTAAAATTTCCATAGCTCACCACCCCCTTACATGCTCTCTGAGATAGTTATCTCTCAAGAACTCGTTATTTAGTATTTTTTGTGAGGAGAGAAAGGGCAAGAAGGGAGGGGGGGTATGCTAATGACAGCAGGGGAATTAAGTCCACATAAGGTAGACATGAAAGGGAAAATAGTGGTAATGCTTATGAGGGGGTGGAATGTGGTTGGGAAAGGAGGGAGAGGAAAACAAAATGTTGTTGTAGGCCTGGGAACGTGGAGGGGTGGTGATGAAGAAATGAATAAACAATTTGGATATCACTGAAGAAAGAAAGAGTAATTATTATACGTGATTTTAATTACGGCAGTATAGATTGAAATGAAGAGATAGCATTTGTGAATAAGGAAAATGAATTTCTCGAGTTCTTGAGAGAGAGAGATAACTATCTCAGGCAGCATGTAAAGGAGGGCACGCAAGGATCAACAGTTCAAGATCTAATCATTTCATCAGAGGATGTGATTGTGAGAGCAGTAAGGAAATAAATGCTGCATTGGAAATGACAAAGAAATACGTAACAACATCAATGTGTCAATGTATTCCAAAGTCCAAAAGGCTGAATAAGGTAAGTATAAAATGGATGAATGTGGACCTTAAGTATGAAATCTGGAAAAAGAAAATACTTTGGAGGAAGTATAAGATAAATAATAGTAATAATCAGTCATAAGAAGAGTATAAAGAACAAGCCAGGAGAGTGAATCCGTTAGTTAGGAAAACAATAGTAGATTACAAGCAGAAATTGGCAAATCAGGCAACAAAAAACCCTAGAGAGTATTTTAGATATTTGGCAAGTAAAAGGAAGAATGATCATTGTCAGATGAAGTATGGATGAAAATAGTAGAATGGTAACTGCTGCAGAAGACATTATTGAGGTGTTCAATGATCAATTTATAAGCATTTTTCATCCTGATCAGGGTGGAATTATGAGGAACTTAAGTGGACATAGCAGGGGATGGCTTAATTGTGAATGAGCAAGAGGTATTTGAGAAAATAAACAAACTTGATGTCCATAAGGCGATAGGATTTTAATGACATGTCACCACACATCTTAAGGGAATGTTCGAAGGAATTATTATTATTTTATTATTATTATTATTCAGGCCTCCATGGAGTCAAAAGACTCATTGTGGGAGGTCCTTCCTAAGAAACACAAAGTCTATCAAGACTCATCGAGGGGAGGTCCCCCCCCCTTAAGAAACACAAAGTCTATCATTCCACTCATTGACCATTCACGCTCTCACCACTCTATCAGGCAATGCATTCCATGGTTCAACGACCCTCCATGCAAAGAAACCACTCCTCACCCTCTTGCTCACAGTTTCCTTTCATAACTTCCAGGGATGGCCTCATGTCATCACTCCTTCCTGCTGTTCAACCAAGCGAAAGAACTCCCCAGTGTCAACCCTGTAACCACCTCTCAACAGTTTAAAAGTCTCAATCATATCACCTCTCCTCCTTCTATCCACCAAACTCTGCAGTCCACATTCCCGCAGCCGATTATCATAACTAACATTGCACAGTCCTGAAACCATCTTGGTTATCTGCCTTTGTACCCTTTCCACAGTTAATTTATCCTCTTCAAATCCAGGGGACCAAATCTGAGAACAATAGTCCAAGTGTGGTCTGATCAGGGTCTTATACAATGGCATGATAACCCTCTTATCTCTGCAGGTCAGTGTCCTTCTCATAATTGCAGCAATCCTCTGTGTTACCTTCACCAGCTTTGCAATATGTCTCCTAAATTTCAGGGTTCTATCAATCATCAACCCCAGATCTCTTATCTACCATACTTCTTCCGGTATAACTGGAATGTCGAGTATGAGGTAAGATTGAAAAGATGTAATTTGCAGAGTCTAGTGGAGAGAAGGAAGAGGGGAGATATGATAGAGACCTACAAGTTGGTAAGGGGTTGTTATAGGATCAATGGTGGAGAAGTTCTACAGCGAATAGTGGGAGATCAGGGGAGAACCAGAGGTCATCCCTGGAAACTGTATAAAGAGGGTGCGAGTAGGGGAGTGAGAGGCAGATTTTTTTCGTGCAGAGTTGTGAATAGTTGGAATGCCTTGCCTGAGAGTGTGGTGTCTGCAAGGAGTTTGAATGTGTTTAAGACCCGGTATGATGAGATGTGTGTGAGATAAAAGGACCTCCTAGATGAGTCTTTGACTCCATGAGGTCTTGTTTAATAATAATAATAATAATAACTCCTCCCATAGAGTATGCAGTGTCCCATCGATCTTTCCCAAACCTCAAGACCTTACATTTTGCTGCATTAAACTGATATCCCCATTCATTTGCCCATCTAACTATCTTATTCAAATCCTCTTGCAGGGCTGCCGCATCTGCACTGTTACTAATAATCCTTCCCAGCTTCGCATCATCTGCAAACAACTGAATATCCCCTTGCAATCCACTGGCAATGTCATTGATATAAAGGTTAAAAAATATAGGTCCCAGTACTGAGCCCTGTGGGACCCCATTTGTAACCTCTGCTTCCTTCAAACTGCCCCACCATAGACAACTCTCTGATACCTATCAGACAGCCAATCCTGAATCCAGTTGACCAATCTGACATCCAGACATATGTGATGCAACTTAAATATCAGCTTATCATGTGGCACCATGTCAAATGCCTTTGCTAAGTCTAGGAAAATGGCAGTATATGCCTTTCCCTCATCTAATGCTCTTGTAACTTTATCATAAAAGGCTAGCATATTGCTAAAACAAGAGCACCCCTTCACAAATCCATGTTGACTTTCACATTATAACATTACCCTCATCTGCCCAATGCTGTATACGGTCCTTCACTACTTTCTCCAAGATCTTACTAACTACTGATGACGCAGAAACTGGCCTATGTTACCACCTTTATGCAATGGCACTATCTTATCTTCCTTCCATTCCATGGACACCTTTCCTGCAGCCACACTTTCATTGAAAAGACAGGTCAAAGGCACTGTCAGTTCCCTAGCACATTCTCTCAAAACTCGTGGTGAAATACCATCCAGTCCCACAGCTTTACTGACATCCAGAGTACTCAGTATCTGAAACACACTCTCCTCCTGTACCTGTAAATCTTGAACCAGCCCTATACCTCTACCATTAAAACTGACTCCTCCAGGATGAAATACTCCAATAAAGTGTTCATTGAACAATTCCACCATGTCCGCTGCATCAATCACTCTATTCTCATTTTTATCCCACAATATCATTTTTCCACAGTAATTTCTCCTCCTACTGGCCACATATCTAAAAAATTCCCTAGGATTTTCTTTGGATCTTAGGACTGATCTCCTCTCATATTCCAGTGTCGTCTTCCTTACCATACTAGTCACTCTTCTGGCCTGTGTCTTATACTCTTCATGCATCTTCTCTTCTCCTATCTCCTTATATCTCTTCCACAGCTCTTTTTCACATGCAATTCCTGTTTAATATTGTTTTCATCCACTTTACTCCAAATTGTGTCCTCTTGTTCACTCATGGTATACAACTTATCATTGCTGCTAACAAATATTCTTTCATAATTTCCCACACACTAATGATATCCTGGCCTTCCAAGTCCTCCCTCCATGAAACTTCCTGAAGTTGATGTCTAAGACTATTATAATCATCTGCCTTATAATTCCACATATGTTCCTGTCTCTTTGATATGCCTGCATGTCTATTCATCTTCCAAGTCAAAACCACATGGTCACTCTCTCCAACTGGTGTGACAGATGTCATCTCAGTTATTATAAACTCTTCTGATGCTATGACCAAATCCATAACCCTTGAAGCTCTATTACATGTTGCCTAAGACATTTGTCCCTCAAGAATTCTAGAAATTCCATTCCCCTATTGCTACATGCATCTTCCTCTCCCTAATTTATACTACTGTAGTTAAAATCTCCCATAACAATCATTCTTCTTCTTGCACTTGCCAAACTTAACTGTCTAAACATCTCCTGGTCCCCATCCTCTGTGCTCCTGGGTCTGTAACAACACCCCACTAAATATCCTGTCTTGCCCACCTCTACCTCACACTATTTGCTCTCAAAATCATTAGTGTCACAGCCTTCCAAAGCCTCCACTCTTAGAGGACATAGGTCATCACTTATCATGAGCAGTACTCCATCACCACACTTTCCTTTCCTATCCTTCCAAAAAATACTGTACCCAGGGACTTCTATTCCTGTTATTATATACTCTTCTGTCTACCACTTCTCAGTGATCACAATAATTTTTGGCCAGGCTGATGCTATCTGCACCACCAATTCCTCTCCCTTATTCCGGATACTTCTGGCATTAGTATATAGCATATAAATGCCATTGTTTCTATAACCAGCATTATCCCCTCTAGACTCCACTGGGCTCAGTGTTACCTGATGTCATCCCCCTTCTCCCAAGTACCCATTTCCACAAGAGGCTACCCCTTTGGCCAACCAGGCTGGCAATTAGCCTTCAAGGATAGGTCAGCACAGCTAATCTAAGGTGGTATGGCCACTTAAATAGAATGGGTGACAAAGATTAGCAATAAGATGCAATTGTAAGCAGCACTGCCATGCCTGTTGCAATAAAAGACTTGCAACAGCACTGGTTCCAAGGAAGTTTAAGGAGGATAAAATTTTTCCAATGATAAGGCTGTAGCTTCAAATTATAGGCTAATCTGTATATCTGGAGTTGTGGTGAAAATACTTGAGAGATTGGTGAGAAGTAGGATACAGAAATGGGTTGATAACAGCAGTATTCTCTGTGATTATCAGCATGGATTGGTTATAGGAATATCATGTTTCACTAACTTACTTATGTACTATAACTAGGTGAGAAATACCTTGGATGGGGGAGATGCATGTACAATGATGTACTTAAATTTTGCAAAGGCTTTTAATAAACTGCCACAAGACAAACTCTTAAATAAATGGAAACAGATGGGATTGGATAATAGACTTCTGAATTGTATCAGTGGCTGGCTGTCTGATAGGTACCAGAAAGTTGTATATGGTGTGCAGTATCCCAAAACAGAAAGATCACTAGTGGTGTGCCGTAGGGGTCAGTTTTGGGGCCATTGTTGTTCAGTTTATATGATAATGATATTGGGATGGGTTTGATTAGTGATATGCAGCTGTTTGCAGATGATTCAAAGATGAGGAGAGCAATCCAGAGTCAAGCAGATGTTATGGCCTCACAAGAGGACATGAATAGATTACACTTACCTGATAGCTACAGGTAAGTGTAACTATCAGTTCATTGTGGGAAAGTGTAAAATTTTGAGATTTGGCAAGCAACAATGGGATGCAAACTTACACACTTGGGGGGGGGAGAAACTTTAACAGAGGTAGAGGAGATGAGAGATCTAGGAGTAATGGTGGACAAAGACCTAAAATTCAGGGTCCACATTCAGGGTCCACATTGCACATATTGTGAAGACGTTACATCAGATAATTCCAATGATGCAGATGACCTTCACATGCAGAAATAGAGAGGTTATGATACCGTTGTATAAGGTCTTGATCAGGGCTCTTATGGATTATTGTACACAGATTTGATTTTTTTCATGATGATGAGGATATGTTGGAAAGGGTCCAGTGAAGATTTGCAAAGGTGGTTAGTGGTCTTTGGAGTATGAGGACACATTGAGAGAATGTAAGTTTCAATGCATTGTGAATGGGTGGAAGAGGAGAGAATATGATTGAGACAATATAACCTAGTCAGGTGTTGTTAGTACGTCAACATGGAGGTGATTTTTCATAGAATGGGAGATGGGGTGTATTACCAGAGGTCATTGTTGGAAACTGTATAAGGAGGGTGTGAGTAGAGGAGTGACGAGTAGGTTCTTTACATGCAGAGTGGTTGGTGAATGAAATGCATTTCTGAGTGTATTGTGTTGTGGGTGTAGACACATTGAATCAATTTAAGACATGGTTGGATGAGCATTGTGTGCAATACTGTGTACCTCCCACGACGAGTCTCTGACTCCATGGAAGTCAAATGTTAATAATAATAAGAATAATTTCTATTCCCATTATGATGTCATCTTCATTCAACCATGTTTCACTTATTCCAATCATTTTGGGGCAAATAAACTCAATCACTGAAACCATTTATTTCCCTCATTTCTGATACTTCTGGCATTTGTAAACAAACAGCTGTTCGTTTTTAGGTTGATAACCAGTAGTATCCAAGCCACTGGTTGATTGTGATTTCCGTACCACACCTGTCCTCAAATATCATTAAGGACTAAATTAAGCAATTGGCCCTATGTACATCACTATTTACATTTCTTTTTTGGAAGAATGCCATGCCTCACACACACAGCAATTTGATATTGTTCAAAGAGCTACTCTTCAAAGTATCTAACTAATGTTATCCATCTTCACCTTCCCCACCTTGTAAGGGTGTTTCATCCTCATTAGGGTGAAATCATGAGCAACATATGTGTAGGGGACATAGGAGAGGATGGCTTAACCTGTGACTTAGCAGGTATTTGAAGAAATAAATAACCTAGATGTCAATAAGGCAATAGAATTTGATCATATATCACCACACATTTTAAGGAAATGTTCCTGGCAGTTGCATCGGCATTCCTTTTTAATAAGAGTCTAACAACAGCACAGGTTCCAAGGGAGTGGAAAGAAGATAAAATTGTTCCAATGTATAAAGGTGATGATAAGGCTGTAGCTACAAATTATAGTCCAATCTGTATATCTGAAGTTGTGGTGAAGGTACTAGAGAGATCGTTGAGCAGTAGGATACAGAAATGAGTTGATAACAGCAGTATTCTCTGTGGTTATCAGCATGGGTTTGGTAAAGGGAAATCATATTTTACTAACATACTTATGTACTATAACAAGGTGACGAATACCTTGGACAGGGAAGATGCATAAAAAGTAGTATATTTCAATTTTGCAAAGGCTTTTGATGGACTGCTACACAACAAGCTGTTAAATAAATTGAATTGGACTGGACTGGATAACAGACTTGAGTTGGAGCAGTGACTGGCTGTGAGATAGGTAACAGAAAGTTGTACATGGTATTGCAGTATCTCGAAAGAGGAAGGTCACTAGTGGTGTACTGCAGTGGTCAGTTCTGGGACCATTGTTGATCAATTTGCATATTAATGATATTGGGATAGGTTTGACTAGTGATGTGCAGCTGTTTGCAGATAATGCAAAATTGGGAAAAGCAATTCCAAGTCAAGCAGATGTTCAGGCCTTACAGGAAGACGTGAGCAGATTGCATGAATGGACAGGTAAGTGGAACTGTCAGTTGAATGTCACAAAGTGTAAGGTTTTGAAATTTGGTTAGCAGTGATGCAATGCAAACTATACACTTCGTGAGGAAACTTTAATGGATGTAGAGTAGATGACAGATATGGTAGTGGTGCTGGAAAGGACCTGAAATTCGGGATCACATTGCACAAATTGTGAAGACATGACAACAGATAATGGCAATGATGCAGAGGACACTGACCTGCAGAAACATAGAGGATCAAAATCTGTGGAGAGCGTCCAGAGAAAATTCACAAAAGTCAGTGGTCTTTGGAATGTGGAGTAAAAGGACAGATTGAGAGAATGTAAATTGCAAAGTCTTGCAATTGGGGGGGGGGATATGATTGAGACATATAAGCTAGTCGGGGGTTGTTATCAGGTTGAAATGGAAGAGATTTTTCATAGAATGGGAGAGGGGAATGTAACAAGAGGCCATCTCTGGAAATTGTGTAAGGGGGGGTTGTGAGCAGAGGAGTGAGGAGAAGGTTCTTTGCATGGAGGGTGGTATGCATTGTCCGAGTGTGTTGTGAATGTAGATACATTGAATCAGTTTATGGAACAGTTGGATGAGCATTGTGTGTGTACCTCTCACGATGAGTCCCTGACTCCATGGAGGTGAGATGTTTATAATAATAATAATAATACACCAAATTGTCATGTGGCAACTTATTGAATGCCTTTGAAAATTCCAAGAATATCACTAAATATGAACTTTCTTATCCAGCACATTGCTATATTATCATACAATACAAGCACGTTGCTATAGCAAGCCCAAGCCACCACAAACTCATGGTAACAATCAGAGACTATCATATATACATGAATTCAATTCTGAATTTCTTCATAACTAGCCTCTTCAATACCAGCTGAAGATATTCAGTGTGGTCTATAATTGACATTATTTGAAACCCATAGAAAAAGGTGTTGATAGTACACTAGACAATATGACAGATTGTCTTGATTGATCAGCTGGTGCATAATCCTGCTGTCATTTATGCTGTCTGGTGGCCACGTTATGCATGGAGTCTGGATGTTTCCTGTATAGGCAGTATGTCTATCTCTGTTCACTTTATATGCCATTGCTCTTTATACATATTATTATTATTATTTCCCAAGACCTCATAGAGTCAAAGACTCATCTGGGAGGTCCTTTTATCACACACACACATCTTATCATACCATGTCTTAAACACATTCAAACTGCTTGCAGACACCACACTCTCAGGCAAGGCATTCCAATCACTCACAACTCTGCAGGAAAAAACCTGCCTCTCACTCCCCTACTCACACCTTCTTTATACAGTTTCCAGGGATGACCTCTGGTTCTCCCCTGATCTCCCACTATTCTCTGTAGAATATCTCCACCATTGATCCTATAACAACCCCTTACCAACTTGCAAGTCTCTATCATATCTCCCCTCTTCCTTCTCTCCACCAGACTCTGCAAATTACATCTTCTCAATCTTTCCTCATACTCAACATTCCAGAGGTCAGAAACTACCTTAGTCAGTCGCCTTTGGACCCTTTCCAACATCTCTTCATCCTTCTGAAAACTGGGTGACCAAATCTGGGCACAATAGTCCATGTGTGGCCTAATCAAAGCCTTATACAATGGAATAAGAATCTCCCTATTTCTACACGTCAGTGTCCTCCACATCATTCCCAGAAGTCTTTGTGTTGTCTTCACATTTTTGGCAATGTGTCCCCTAAATTTTAGATCCTTATCCACTATCATCCCCCAGATCTCTTATTTCCTCTACCTGCAACAATATATTCTCACCAAGCATAAATTCTGCATCCCATCTTTGTTTTCCAAATTTTAAAACCTTACATTTTGCAACATTGAACTCATATCCCCGTTTCCTTGCCCAATCACTCAATTTATTCAAGTCTTCTTGCAAGGCCACAACATCTTCACTACTCTTTATGGTTTGTCCCAACTTTGCATCATCTGCAAACAACTGAATATCTCCATCCAAATCTTTGCTGATATCATTAATACACAAGTTAAATAGTAATGGCCCTAAAACAGACTCTTGAGGCACTCCACTAGTGACTTTCCTTATCCTGGATATCGCACCCCCATACTACATTTACCATGTAATACTGGCATGAATGTAAACCTAAATAAATATAATGTTACTGCAGTTATATAAGAAACCACCGTCAAAAAATTCCCCTCGAAAATTAAAAATCTCAAAAAATCTTACCAAAAAATATTTCTCCTGCATTCATGCTATAAACACTAACCTAAATGATGTGCATCATCATCTGCAGAGGTCCAAATCTTCATATTTTTGGCAGAATTTGTAATCTCTTCCACAGTAACTACAGTCTATCTTAACTGTCCAAGTTACATCCTGTATGATTCCTCCTGCTACAAAGGTGATACTTGTGCTTTTGTGCAATCCAATCTTCCTTGCCAGAGGATGCTTATTCTTACATCTCGCCTTTTGGACCTTCCCTGCACCATTATATCTTCATTATTTCATTCATCTGCTGTTTCTGCCTTTCCCCCAAATCTGAAACTCATTCTGACATCTTTAACTTTATATTCACAAATCTTGATTTCATACAGTCCAAATTCCCTAGCAGTGATATCATTTACCTTGTGACTTTAATGCCACTGTTCTAACTAGCTCCCTTTTTAAAATTCCACTGACCAAGATGGAAGAGAAGCAGAGGTATTTTGCTGTAAATAACAATTAAAAACAGTCATTCATCTCATAATTAAGGGGATACAAATCCCTTGTTGTTCAACTGCCAGTAAGCAAAACTCTAAGATCGAGAACTACGAATCTATGAGTTTCATATATATATATTTATATATATATATATATATATATATATATATATATATATATATATATATATATATATATATATATATATATATATATATATATATATATATATATATATATATCGAAAAACTATCAGCGAATCCAAGTGTAAATGACCACTTGGTAGTACAACACCAAGGCAACTCGAAGCAAAGGTGGAGCAAGCTCCCTCACTATCCTTGATATTTTCTCATAATGTAAAAATACAGCCCCTAGGGGATGTAATACTGTAATTACATTATGAGGAGAGGGCTTCAAGTTGCCTTCGTGTTGTACTACCAAGTGGTCATTTACACTTGGATTCGCTGATAGTTTCTCGGTATATATATATACGAGGGCTGTTCAATAAGTAATAAGACTAATTTTACTGTCGCGAAACCACTCATCACAGTATTAATTTCTGTGGAATAAAGAAATGTTTCTGTCTGTATTAACAAAAGTGGTTGATAGATGGCTTATACGGGCTGATGTGCCAGAGTGTCACGTGACTAAACGCAAGCTTGTTTTGGCGCGCCTACGAGGCGCGACCAGTCTTCGAAATGGAAGCGTCCTTGGAACAGCATTATGCGATTAAATTTTGTGTGCATTTGCAAAAATTGACATCGGACACTTTTAACATGATATGCAAAGCTTTCCACGATGAAGCAATGTTGAGGGCAAGTGTTTTTCGCCGGTATAAAACTTTTAAGGAAGGAAGGCAAAATGTGGAAGATCTTGAACGTGAGGGAATACCTTCAACGTCCATCACAGAGACAATGATCAACACGGCAGCGATTATCATCAAGGAGGATTGCAGAATTACAGTACGCCAGCTGCATGTTGTCCTGAATATTTCTGTGGGAAGTGTTCACTCAATCATGGCTGAACATTTGGGACTGAAACGTGTTTGCGCCTGATGGATTCCCAAACTCTTGACACCGGAGCAAATGTAGCATCGAATGGATGTGTGCACAGAATGGAAAGAAAGACTGGAACAAGAAGGCGACAACTTCTTAAAACACATCATTACAGCAGATGAAGCTTAGTTGTATCACTATGACCCTACAATGAAACAACAAAGCAGTGAATGGAAGCATCCGTCTTTGCCTATCCCCATGAAAGCAAAAACTGTAAAATCGGCTGGTAAAGTTATGACCATAATGTTTTTTGATTATGAAGGCATTGTTTACCAACACGCTGTAGAACCCGGGAATACGGTTCTACAGCGTGTTGTAAACGGCTCATACTATGCGGATGTTTTACGGACAATGGTACACCACATCAAAAGGAAGCATCCATTGCTGAAGAATGGCTTCTTATTGCACCACGATAATGCAAGGCCACATATTGCTGGTTGTGTAGTGAACAGTTTGCAGAAAAACAACATAGATATCCTACCACACCCTCCATACAGTCCTGATCTCGCACTGTGCGATTTCTGGCTGTTTCCTCAGTTCAAGAAACCGCTAAGAGGCCGCCATTTCAAAAGCAACAAAGCATGTGTAAAAGCTGCGGAGGCGGTTTTGAAAGAGCTCTCAAAAAATGGACTTTCACGTGTGTTTAAGAAGTGGATGCAACATTGGGACAAATGCATCGCATCTCATGGTAGTTACTTCGAAAAAGACCATGTAAATGATGACGATTAAAGGTAATCTGTTTTCTGTATAAATATAGTCTTATTACTTATTGAACAGCCTACGTATATATGAAACTCATAGATTTGTAGTTCTTGATCTTAGAGTTTTGCTTGCTGGCAGTTCAACAACAAGGGATTTGTATCCCCTTAATTATTATTAAGGATGCCAGAAAAATAGTCGTTTGGCTTTCAATTTATGTTATAATATACAAACACACCTTTATAGCATTTGTATAGTAAAGGTATGTAAGTTCTTTTCACTTAAACCTTGTTATCTTCCAGGTCTACCTACTCACTGATGAGACCTCAAAAAAGGTTGAAACCGGTCTGGGTAGTGACCTCTCCTCATAATGTAATTACAGTATTACATCCCCTATGGGCTGTGTTTTTACATTATGAGAAAATATCAAGGATAGTGAGGGAGCATGCTCCACCTTTACTACCAAGTGGTCATTTACACTTGGATTTGCCGATAGTTTTTCGGTATATATATATATATATATATATATATATATATATGAAACTCATAGATTCGTAGTTCTCGATCTTAGAGTTTTGTTTACTGGCAGTTGAACAACAAGGGATTTGTATACCCTTAATTATTATTAAGGATGCCAGAAAAATAGCCATTTGGTTTTCAATTTAAGTCATTCATCTCCTTACCAGAATCACTGACACTCCTCTCCACTTAACCCACACTCTGAATCTTTTCTTAACCAGTTGTTCTTCAATATATACTACTGAGGTGACTGCTCTTGGTAATTCAGATCATGGTCTCATCAAAGTTTCATCTCTTGTGGAACATTTACTGCCTCATGTAGTTTGGCACTACAACACAACCAAATGGGAAGATCTCTGTGACTTTTACTCCTTTCCATAGACTACTGTTTCCATTCTTCAGATTCAAGTAGTAGTTGTGCAATCTGTTGCAGAAATTATCCATGTTGGAATGTAAATTTTCATTCCTTACTCTATTCATAATTCCTTATATCCAAGCTATGGTTTTTCCAAAAAGTGTGCAGGGACAATCAAAAAATGAAAACAGCTTTATTGAAAGTGGCTTGAGACAAATTTTCAGCCTACAGTGAAGCCTATCGTACTTGGAAAGCCATCATTAAAAGGACTAAGTCTAACTTTAATAAGACTAAATGGAGAAAACTCACCACTTATGCTAATTGCAGCTATGCCTTCTGGTCCCTTGCAAAGACAATTTTTGTCCATCTGTACTTCCACCTCTCTCTCTCTCTCTCTCTCTTTCTTACCAAGATGGCAGCATTGCAACATTACATAAAAAGATAAGGCCAACATCCTGCCATCATTCTTCTCATCCATCTCCTATACAGATGACAAAGGCAACAAATCACTTACTTCTTTACCCGGAACATTGCATCACATGCTTTCTGTAACCTTTCACCAGAAAGATAGAAGAAGAAGAAGAAGAAGAAGAATCTTAAACAATGTGGATAGCTAAAAAGGCTTCTGGTCCTGATGGTATCCCATCTGTTGTGCACAACAGATGTGGTTCTTAACTAATACCCATTCTTTGTCATCTATACATTATTTTATACTCAGCTGACATCCACTCTACAGTGGTATACTATCAATTCAAAACAAAACAAAGTAATAATTGTCTACTCTCCAAATGTTGACCTATTGTTATTAACTCAGTGCTGTCCAAAGTAACAGAGAATGTCAACAGTCAAATTCATTGACATATGGAAGATTATCAACTAATCACTGACCACCGATATGGATTTTCCCAATCCAGATCAACAGCAGATCTCTGGACATGTGCCATGAAAAAGTTTGGAGAAGTTTATGCTGTTGCTCAACAATTCCAAGCATTTCATAAGGTCAAGCTTTGAGGGATTCTTATCAAATTACCATGTTACGGTCTATCTTCCTCCTTTTGTAATTGGATTGCCAGTTTTCTCTTAGATTGTTCTCTATATGTAATGGATGAAGGTGCTCTCTTTCTTCAGATTTTCCTGTTAATGCACATATCTGAGGGCTCTGTTATTTCACTTTGCTCTCTTCCTTATATATATCACCTGCTCTCATTGATCTCAAACTCTATTCATAAGTTTTTATGGCGAGGACACTCTTACTCATCCCCTACTCATATGACAAATGTTGCAGAACTCAGATATTTCAAGCTTCAAGATCATCTATGACACATGCCTTAAATACTGACCTAGTCTCCTGCAATGCTCCCAAACATAAATTTGCATGTTTTCTTGCAAAAATAAAGACCTTAATTTTTCTCCACTTACTTTTGGTAATGCTCAACTTAACAGTCAAGATCAAATCGCTCTCTCTCTTCTTGGATTGATATGCCTAGCCTTTTCTGGCATAAAAACATCACTGTTATAGCAACTTTATCTTCCAAAAAATTTAGTATTCTTTTTTGCTGATATAATTACTTCTCTTCTGTCCAGTTGCTTACTTTGTACAAATCTCAAATTTGCCAAACCTTGGAATATTGCTGTCACATTTGTGGTGGTGCATATTCTTTATGTAGTTTCAGAAGAGAGCAGCTTAGTTGAACTGATGACCCCCCCCCCTCTCACAAACACATCAGCAACTGCCTCATAAATGGTCAGTTTCTGCATTGTGCATTTTCTACAGATATTTCCATGGATACTGTTTAGCAGAACTAGCATCTATTCCCTCCACCTTCTCATTTCCTTTTTAAATTTAAATTGTTAACTTAACAAACGTGCTACTCCCAGTTGTCTTTTATTCCATTTACCTGAGTTCTGTGACCTTCTCCTCTTTAAGAAGAATCTCAACAGATTATTTTTCTCTTGATCCCAGCCCATACATGGCATTTATTGCTATAGGACTTGTGCTTGTTGTGTGGAAGAGTGATTTATAAAAAAGTCTGCTCTTCCTAGATATCTTGATTATATGCCAACCAGATAAATTCCTGATATATTCTGTGTACAGAAAACTTAAACACACACATGCTAATATCTCCATCAGTAGTAGCTAAAGTTAAAGCAATGACTGATTTAATTAATTAAGATCTGAAAAGACAGGCACATCTCCAAAAAGATGAAAATTAAGCTTGTAGAAACCTTAGTTGTCGTTTTTTTTTTATCTTTCTCTATGCTTCTGAGTCTTGAGGCATTCGAGCTCTGGCACTGGAGAAGATTGTTAAGGGTGTCTTGGACAGAAAAGCAAACAAACAAAAGTACCCTAGAAGAACTGAATATGAAGAACTGAATACTGATAAACATAATAGAAAAGAGAATACTGCAATATTTTAGACATGTAGAAGGGAAGGCAACTGCCTGGAAAAAATAATCATCCAGGTTGTTGGAAAAGAAAAAGAGGAAAACTCCCCAACAGGTGGATTGACCAAATATCAAGAATCACTGGACTTAAACTAGAACAAGCAATAAGAGAAGCACAGGGAGAAAGAAATGGCGAAACATCATCAGGAAGGTCACAAGTCCTCAGACATGAGGAGATCCAAGAGAGAGCATTTGGAAAGGAGAGAGAGAGAGAGGAAGAATGTGTGTGTGTGTGTGTGTGTGTGTGTGTGTGTGTGTGTGTGTGTGTGTGTGTGTGTGTGTGTGTGTGTGCGTGTGTGCGTGCGTGTGCGTGTGCGCGTGTGTGTGTGCATGCGTACATTGATATGACAATATTTTCTCTTTTTGATGTAGTGAGGACTATAGCCTTTGGCTAAGAAGGTATTATGTATGTGGTTAAGTTGTTGAAGGCATTAACATCAGAGCACATCAGTTTTGCTCAGTTAACTAAAGTTTTTTTATGTCAAACTGTTGGGAAATGGTCACTTTATACAGTAGTATGACTACTGCTGGTGGATATATTAGCCTGTGTATGATTTTTGCTAACTTCTCATATGTCCTGAAGAAATGGTTACCACCTTAGTTACCACCTCTAAATTTTCTGCTACACAGAAAATTAGCAACACTTATCCATCTCCTAAAGACCTGTTATGATTATTCAGTTTTATCTGGCATCTATCAAGCACACTGAAGCTGTAAGGCTGTTTTCCTGTTGCCAAATGAACTCTTGTTTCTGGAAGAAAGAATCTTTCCACCTTTATACGAGACTGACTCACTCACCTTCAGTTGAAAAGCACTAAAGGTTTTCTAGTCCTGGACAGGATTTGAACCAGGTCTTTTTAACTAAAGGGGAAATTAATGTTATGGCATACAGGAAGATTTGAATAGCCATGTGAGTGGTGAGTAGAGCTGCAGGTTTAATGCTGCAAAATTCGAGGCTTTAAACTTTGGAAAGGAAAGATGGGATGCAGAGCAGATAGTTCATGGGGAATATGCAGGTGATAAGAGATCAAGGGATGATAGTGGGCTAGAGTATCCCTCAATGTGTAGAGCCTACACATTGAAGGAATAATGCTAAAATTTTGAGGACATAAAAGTGGATTATAGTAGTGCATTTACACAGAAGTAAGGAGGTTGTATTTTTCTTGTATATTGTATTGATCAAGTGGCATATGGATTACTCTGTGACGATTCAGTCACCTGGTGTTCAAAGGGATATGTTACGAGGGATCCAGAGATAACTGATTATGGTGGTTTATGGTCTCTGGAATGTTGGGTATGAAGAAAGATTGAGAAAATGCAATTTGTAAAGCCTCATTGATAGGGATTAGGATGGATACGATTGATTGAAACATATAAGTTGGTAAGGCTGTTATTAGATCAATGCAGAGGCAGAATGCGATCAACGAGTATGTCATGAAGAGCACTGTAAGACCAAGAATCTGATCATATCAGAGGATATTTGCCAGGAGGAACAATAGAAAGGGTGGCTATGGCAATTAAGAGAAGTGAAAGGGTGGATGAGATGATTGTGATGGTAGGAACAAATGACTTGAGTGGTAATGTAAGTCGGGCAGCGAGAGATATGAGATTTTTGCTTGAGACTGTACGGAAGAAGACAGAGAGAGGAAAAATAGTGCGCGTGTTGCCTAGGTATGATAATGATGAGCTGAGCAGAAGAGCGGTGATATTGAATGGCATAATAGCGAGAATGTGTGACAAGAGAGGACTGGTATATGTGGATGCTTGGAGTGCGTTTGAGGAAAGAGAGGCGTTGTATGCGAGAGACCGTTTACATTTGAATGAGGAAGGACGTAGGCATCTGGAGAGATTGCTGTTCTGAACGAGTCAGTGTGTCCCAGGGAGGATGATAGCAGGGGTGGCCTCTTGTGGGAATGGATACTTGGGAGAAGGGAGACAATGTCAGGTAAGACTGAGCCCAGTGGAGTCTAGAAGGGATAATGCTGGGTATAGAAACAATGGCATTTATATGCTGTATACTAATGCCAGGAGTATCCGGAATAAGGGAGAGGAATTGGTGGCGCAGATAGCATCAGCTTGGCCAAAAATTATTGCGATCACTGAGACGTGGTTGACAGAAGGGGATATAAAAACAGAAATAGAAGTCACTGGGTATAGCATTTTTCGCCAGGATAGGAGGGGAAAGCGTGGTGGTGTGGTGCTGCTTATGATAAGTGATGACCTATGTCCTCTAAGAGTGGAGAATTTGGAAGGAAGTGAGACAAATGATTTTGAGAGCGTATGGTGTGAGGTAGAGGTAGGCAAGACAGGATATTTAGTGGGGTGTTGCTACAGACCCAAGAGCACAGAGGATGGGGACCAGGAGATGTTTAGACAGCTAAGTTTGGCAAGTGCAAGAAGAATGATTGTTATGGGAGATTTTAACTTCAGTAGTATAAATTGGAGAGAGGAAGATGCATGTAACAATAGGGGAATGGAATTTCTAGAATTCTTGAGGGACAAATGTCTTAGGCAACATGTAACAGAGGGAACAAGAGGTTCAAAAATTTTGGATTTGGTTATAGCATCAGAAGAGCTGATAATAACTGAGTTGACGTCTCTCCCACCAGTTGGAGAGAGTGACCATATGGTGTTGACTTGGAAAATGAATAGACATGCAGGAGTATCAAAGAGACGGGAACTTATGTGGAATTATAAGGCAGGTGATTATAATAGTCTTAGACGTCAACTTCGGGAAGTTTCATGGAGGGAGGAATTGGAAGGCCGGGATATCACCAGTGCGTGGGAAATTGTGAAAGAATATTTGTTATCAGCAATGGTAAGTTGTATACCACTAGTGAAGAAGAGGACGCAATTTGGAGTAAAGTGGATGACAAACAATATTAAACAGGAATTGCATGCGAAAAAGAGGCTATGGAAGAGATATAAGGAGACAGGTGAAGAGATGCATGAGGAATATAAGACACAGGCCAGAAGAGTGACTTGTGTGGTAAGGAAAGCGAAACTGGAATATGAGAGGAGATTGGCCCTAAGATCCAAAGAAAATCCTAGAGAATTTTTTAGCTATGTGGCCAGTAGGAGGAGAAATGACTGTGGAAGAATGATATTGTGGGATAAAAATGGGAATAGAGTGACTGATGCAGAGGACATAGTGGAATTGTTCAATGAACACTTTATTGAAGTATTTCATCCTAGAGGAGTCAGTTTTAATGCTAGAGGGATATGACTGGTACAAGGTCTGGAGGTACAGGAGGAGAGTGTGTTTCAGATACTGAGTACTCTGGATGTCAGTAAAGTTGTGGGACTGGATGGTATTTTGCCACGAGTTTTGAGAGAATGTGCTAGGGAATTGACAATACCTTTAACGTGGCTTTTCAATGAAAGTCTGGCTTTGGCAAAGGTGCCCAGGGAATGGAAGGAAGGTAAGATAGTGCCATTGCATAAGGGTGGTAACAGACTGCAAGTGTCTAATTATAGGCCAGTCTGTGTGTCATCAGTAGTTGTTAAGATCTTGGAGAAAGTAGTGAGGGACCGTGTACAGCATTGGGCAGATGAGGGTGATGTTATCTGTGAGAATCAACATGGATTTGTGAAAGGACGCTCTTGTTTTAGCAATATGCTAGCCTTTTATAATAAAGTTACAAGAACATTAGATGAGGGAAAGGCATATACTGCAATTTTCTTAGACTTGGCGAAGGCATTTGACAGGGTGCCACATGATAAGCTGATATTTAAGTTGCAGCACATGGGTCTGGATGTCAGATTGGTCAACTGGATTCAGGATTGGCTGTCTGATAGGTATCACAGAGTTGTGTAATGTGGAGCAGTTTCCAGGAGGCAGAGGGTTACAAGTGGGGTCCCACAGGGCTCAGTACTAGGACCTACATCGTTTAACCTTTATATCAATGACATAGCGAGTGGATTGCAGGGGGATATTCAGTTGTTTGCGGATGATGCGAAGCTGGGAAGGATTATTATTAATAGTGCAGATGTGGTAGCCCTGCAAGAGGATTTAAATAAGCTAGATAGATGGGCAAATGAATGGGGGTCTCAGTTTAATGCAGCAAAATGTAAGGTCTTGAGGTTTGGGAAACAGCGATGGGATGCTGCATACTCTATGGGAGGAGTTATACTGGAGGAAGTAGGGGAGATAAGAGATCTGGGGTTGATGATTGATTGAAACCTGAAGTTTAGGGGACATATTGCAAAGGTGGTGAAGGTAACACAGAGGATTGCTGCTATTATGAGAAGGACACTGACCTGCAGAGATAAGAGGGTTATCATTCCGTTGTATAAGTCTCTGGACCACACTTGGACTATTGTTCTCAGATTTGGTCCCCAGGATTTGAAGGGGATAAATTAACTGTGGAAAGGATACAAAGACGGATGACAAAGATGGTTTCAGGACTGTACAAGGATAGTTATGAGGATCGGCTGTGAGAATGTGGACTGCAGAGTTTTGTGGATAGAAGAAGGAGAGGTGATATGATTGAGACTTTTAAACTGTTGAGAGGTGGTTACAGGGTTGACACTGGGGAGTTCTTTCGCTTGGTTGATCAGCGGGAAGGAGTGATGACAAGAGGCCATCCCTGGAAGTTACGAAAGGAAACTGTGAGCAAGAGGGTAAGGAGTGGTTTCTTTGGGTGGAGGGTGGTTGAGCCGTGGAATGCATTGCCTGATAGAGCGGAGAGGCGAGATTGGTCAATGAGTTTAAGGAGTGGTATGATAGACTTTGTGTTTCTTAGGGGAGACCTCCCCTCGATGAGTCTTGACAGACTTTATGTTCTTAGGAAGGACCTCCCTCGATGAGTCTTTTGACTCCTTGGAGGCCTGAATAATAATAATAATAATAATATGATTATGAATTGGATGATGCATCTCCATCTGGTAGGTAAGAGTGACCATGAGATGATCATCTGGTGGATAGCAATGTGAAGATTTCTGTGAGGAAAGAATATCTATGGAACTACAAGGTTAGTGATTATCAAAAGCTTAGGAGACAGTTTGGAGCTATAGCATGGAATGAAGAGTTAAGGGAAAATAAGATAAATTCTTCTTCGGTGCTGATTAAGTGCTGTTTAACAGCTGCAGTGTGTGAACATAAATAAAGATTAATATACTTGAATAAGGTAGATGTAAAATGGATGAAAAGAATTAGCATATAATCTGGAAGGAAAAGGCACTGTTTAGGCTGCACAAGTAAAATACTGGTAGTAATCAGTTGCATGAAGAATACAAAGATCAAGCCAGGAAGTTGATTCCATTGACCAGTATGAGCAAAATTTAATTAATCAGCCAAGCAAAATCCTAGCAAGTTTTTTCAGTATGTAAATAGAAGAAAGAATGATTATGGTGATGGTGAACAAGCAAGAGGTTAATAAGACATGGAAACAATTATGGAATGTCATAAAGATTTAATGGCAGTCTTGGCATGCCTGTTTAATAAGACTATTGCAACAAGGAAATTCTCAAACAAATGAAAAGAAATAAAATTATTCTATTTCACAAAGGAGATGATTAGACCAAGGCTACAAATTAGAGACTAATCTATGTGTCTAGAGTTGTGATTAAGGTGTTGAAGAGGTTAAGGTTGATAATAGTAGGTTTGTTCAAGGGAAGTCACATTCCATCAATTTACTAATGTACTACAATAATGTGGCAAACACTTTGAACAAAGGAGATGCTTTTTTTTAATCACTCCTGCACATGAGAGACTGCAAGATCTATAGCAAATAAATGCCGTATATGTGAGCTGGGGTCAAGAGAAAAATAATCCGATGTAATTTTTCAAGAGCTGAAAGTTTTTTTTAATTTTTTATATTGAGCCCATACACGAGAGGTTGGTTTATAAACCTCCAGTACATTAGTACCATATATGGGTAGTGGATTGGGAAAAGAGGAACTTGTTTTCATTGGATTTAAAAGACTATATATTGGGAAACACAACAGGGGAGGAGAAGACTGTTCCACAATACTGCAGTTGCAGGGATGAAGGAGGAGGAAAAGAAACTTGTTCTGTGGGTTTCAAGGTGCACTGTGAAGGGATGTTGAGCAGCAGATGCACATGTTCCAATGAGCTTAGTACTAAGTGGGGGAATTATTGGTGCTATTTCAGATGAAAATTCCCATGGAAATACTTGTAGAATACACATAATGAGGAAACCAAATGTCTTTGCAAAAGTGGGAGGAGTGCGTTGGTAAGAGACGGGTCATTAATCAGTCTAATTGCTCTCCTCTGTATTGAGTCAAGCATTTTGAGGAAGATTTTAGGGGCCCCATCCCATATGTGGGAGTAGTATTCAATAGCTCAGCAGATTTGTGATTTGTATAATGTTACCAGCTGTTCAGGGGTGAAGTAATGTCTTGAGCGAAAGAGAAATCCTAGTTTTTTAGAAGATGAGGATGCAATGGTTGTGATGTGTTTATGTCAGGAGAAGTTTGATGTCAGGGTAATTCCAAGAAGAGAAATCTCAAACTGTCTGGAAATTTGGGCGTTGTCAAAAATAATACTGGGAGAAGATAGTTCTTTTTTTTTATGAGAGATAAAACAGAACTGGGTTTTATTAGCATTGAAATTGATGAGGTTATCTGAACCCCATTAGAGGATGGCTTGGAGATCAGAATTGAGGAAGGTGGTGGTTGATGTTCTGTAAGTTGAGGTGAGTTGTGTAGAGTAAGGTTTATCAAATGAAAAGGAGTAGTGCTATGTGCTGTCATCTGCAAAATTGTTTAGGGAATAAAATACTTCACAGGGAAGTCTGTTCCGTAAAGCTGAGCTATGTAGACAGAATAAAAGATGACTGATATGTACAGTGATATACTTCAATTTTTAAAAGGCCTCTGATAGATCACATACCAAGTTGTTACATAAATTGGAAGTAACAGATGAAGTTACATACTGGATTAGTGAGTCTGATAGGTGATTGGCTGTCAGATATGTATCATCAAGTTGTGCATGAGAGAGCAGTATTCCAAATGGAGAAAGTCACTACTGGTGTGTTGCAGGTGAGTGTTTTGGGTTCAGTTACTTATATATTAATGATATTGGGATGGATTCATTATAAAAAATTTATTGTGACTTCTAGATGGATTCATTATAGAAAAATTCTGGAGACTTCTATATTAAGAGTAATAACTTTAACTTCCTGGTGTTTCAATCTTCATATTAAGGTCATCTGGAGTATAGGCATATAAATTCATGTTATTACTCTTTTAATATGGCAGTAATCTCCATACTTTTTTCTAAGATGAATGGTGATCACCATGTAACATTAAAAAAAAAAGGACATTCACATTATTAAATTGGATATATTTGCAGCTGTTTGCAGATGATACAGAGTTGGGGAGAAGAATGAGGAGTAAAGTGTATATTATTTTACAGTAGGATCTGAATAGACTGAATAAGTGTTATTGGAACTGCTATTATAAAAGGCAATCTTAATATTGAAACAAGAGCAACTCTTAAGTGGTGGTGACATTGAAAAAATGAAGGAACCATTAGTTTTTACAGGAATTGTGATGAATGAAGTGGAGGTGAATAGCCTATTACAGAACCTTAATGTGAATACATCTGTGGGATTGGATGGTATACCGGCACGGGTCTTGCGTGAAGCGGCTAAAGAATTATCAGTGCCCTTGACCATGTTGTTTAATCTGAGTCTCAGGTCTGGTTTAGTCCTGAAGGTGTGGAAAGAGGGGAAAATGTTCCACTGCATAAAGGAGGATCCAAGACTACGGTTGCAAATTACCAACCGATCAGCATATCAGGAGTCATTGTCAAGGTCTTGGAGAAAGTAGTCAAGGGAAAAATACAGGAATGGATTGATGAAAATGAGATACTGTACAGGGGGGCAGCATGGCTTTGTGAAGGGTAGATCATGTCTCAGTAACTTGCTCAAGTTTTATAACACAGTGACGGCTGAACTGGATAAGGGTAATGGGTTTACAGTGATACTGCTGGACCAGGCTAAGGCATTTAACAGGATACCACATGGAATTCTAATCCGTAAACTACAACATATGGGAATGGATATAGGGTTGGTGAGATGGATAGGTGGGTGGTTGATAGAGAGATATCAGAGAGTAGTTTATTCAGAAGTAGAGTCCAAAAGATGGCCTGTGACTAGTGGTGTGCCACAGGGTTTTGTTCTTGGACCACTGCTGTTTAATTTGTTCATTAACGATATAGGGAAGGATCTAAGAGTAACAGTTCATTTGTTTGCTGATGATGCAAAGTTGGGTAGGGCAATAGTGAATGCAGAAGATGTCAAAATCTTGCAGGACAACTTGGATAAATTGGAGTTCTGGGCTAAGGAGAATGGATGTCAATTTAATGTGACAAAATGTAAGGTTATGCATTTTGGGGTAAAAATATTAGCAGTATGCCCCGTTGGTGGACCTGTACTCCAGGAGATTGATGAGGCCAGGGACTTGGGAGTGTTGGTGGATAGGGAGATGAAGTTTAGGGGGCACATTGCAAAAGTAGCTAAATCAACTCATCAACTCACTTGGTTGTTGAAAAATACCATGACGAGCAGAGACAAGCAAGTTATTGTACCTCTGTACCGAGCCTTGATAAGACCTCATCTCGACTACTGTGCCCAGATTTGATCACCTAGGCTTCTTCTTGATGGGGTGGAGGTGGAGAGGATCCAGAGGCGAGTGACTAAGATGATAGCAGGTCTATGGAATGTACCATATGAGAACAGGTTGAAGATTTGTGGGTTGCAGAAATTAGTTGATAGGCGGAAAAGGGGAGATATGATTGAGACTTTCAAATTGCTAAAGGGTTTCTATAGGATTAATTCAGAGGATATTTTTGAGATCAGGACTGGTGGTGGGAGAACTAGGGGACACCTATGAAGCTGGGCAAGAGTGTGGTTAGCAAGGGAGTTAGAGCTGGGTTCTTTACTTTTGGAGTGGTAAATGAGTGGAATAAGCAGCCAGAGTCTGTTGTGGGTGCTGTGACGGTGAGTGAGTTCAAGGCAAGGTATGATAGATACTGTGAGAATGTCGTATAGTTGTGTGGACATGATGTTTAGGGCTTCCCTTGATGCGTCTAAGGACTCCCTGGAGTCACCCCTAATAATAGTAATAGTAATTAAGAAATCCATGTTGATGCTCACAAATAACATTACTAAAATATAAATATAAATATAAATATTTATGGATTAAATAGTCATTACTGTGGTTAGTACGTGTGTTTTTAGTGATGAATTCACCACAGATTTTATTATATATATATATATAAAACATTACCCTCATCTGCCCAATTCTGTATATGGTCACCCACTAATTTCTTCAAGATCTTAAACTACTGATGAATTACAAACTAGTCTAGAGTCTGACACTTCCTGTCTGCTACAACCCTTATGTAATGGCACTATGATAGTTGGTATTCAGAAAATTCACCATAAACAGTTCATCAAAAGACAATTTACCAAAAGGCAATTTATCAAAAAAACTATTAATTGAAAAACAGTTCATCAAACAAGTTAATCAAAAAAAAAAAAACAATTAAACAAAAGGTAGTTCCTCAAAAAAGCAATTCTTTAACAGCAATTAATTGAAAACACAATTTATCGAAAGTCAGTTCATCAAAAAGCAAGAATTCATTGAAAAATTACAATTCGGTGAAACTACTGTGTTCGAATAAACAGTTAATCAAAAAATTAATTATAAGATGTGTGAAGTGAAATGTATTTATCAAAAAGAACTGCAGTTTTATTTGGATTAACATGTTATGTAATATAAGCATAGCATGATATTCCCTTTATATGTGATATGTAGACAAGCGTGGGAATTTTTTTTTTTTTTTTTCGTTTCAGTCAATATATGATTTTTGTGTATTTTATGTGTGAAAAAATTCAATCTGGAAAGACACAGTCTGGAAAAGATTGTGTAAAAAATCCTTTAAGAGTGGAAGGCAGTGATACTAATGGTTTTGAAGGCATATGGTATGAGGCAGATGTGGGCAAGACAGGGTATTTAATGGGGTGTTGCTACAAGCCAAGGAGCACAGAGGGGTGGGGAGCAGGAGATATTTAGGCAGTTGAGCTTGGCAAGTGCAAGAAGAATGATAGTTATTAGAGATTTTAACTACAGCAGTATAAGTTGGGAAGAGGAAAATGCATGTAGTAATATGAGAATGGAATTTCTAGAATTCTTGAGGGACAAATGTCTTAGGCAACATATAATAGAGGAAACAAGAGGTTCAAGAGTTTTGGATTTTGTCATAGATGACATCTCTTTCCCCAGTTGGAAAGAGTGACCATGTGGTTTTGACTTGGAAGATGAATAGACATACAGGGGTATCAAAGAAAAGGGAACATATATGGAATTATAAGGGGGGGTGATGTTGATAATAATCTTAGATATCAACTTTGGGCAGTTCCATGAAGGGCAGAATTGGAAGGCCAGCATATCATTAGTGCTTGGGAAATTGTGAAGGAATATTTGTTAGCAACAACAGTAAGCTGTATTCCACGAGTGAAGAAGAGGACACAATTTGGGGTAAAGTGGATAACAAACAATATCAAACAGGAACTTCAGGTGAAAAAGAGGTTATGGAAGAGATATAAGGAGAGGGGTGGAGAGCAGCTGTGTGAGGAATACAAGACTCAGGATAGGAGAGTGAGTAGTATGGTGAGGAAAGCAAAACTGGAATATGAGAAGAGATTGGCACTAAGATCCAAAGAAAATCCTAGGGAATGTTTTAATTATATGGCCAGTAGGTTGAGAAATGCTTGTAGAATAATAACATTGTGGGATAAAATTGGGAATAGAGTGACTGATGTGATGCAGAGGACATAGTGGAGTTGTTCAATGAACACTTTCAATGAACACCAGGATGAAATATCCCTTTATAGGGATATTTCATCCTGGAGAAGTAGGTTTTAATACTAGAGGGATAGGGCAGGTTTGAGGTTTAGAGTTAAAAGAGGAGAGTGTGTTCCAAATACTGAGTACTCTGAATGTCAGTATACGCCTGTGGGACTGGATGATATTTCACCACGGGTTTTGAGTGAATGGGCTAAAGAATTGACAGTTTTGGACCTGACTTTTCAATGAAAGTCTGGCTAAGGGAAAGGTATCAAAGGAATGGAAGGAAGATAAGATAGTGCCATTGGATAAGGGTGATAGCGACTGAAGTGTCTGTGTATAGGCCAGTTTGTGTTTTATCAGTAGCTGTTAAGATCCTGGAGAAATTAGTGAGGGGACCATATACAGTGTTGGGAATATGAGGGTAATGTTATTTGTGAGATTCAACATGGGGTTGACTCTCACAAATCGCAATCATATTACTAAAGCAAACTCTTGCTTTAGTAATATGATTGCTTTTTATAATAAATTGACAAGAGCAGTTAATGAGGGAAAGGCATATCCTGCCATTTTTTTTGGATTTTGCAAGGGCATTTGACAGGGTGGCATATGATAAGCTGATATTTAAGTTGCAGAACATAGATTTAGATGTCGGGTTAGTCAACTGGTTTCAGGATTGGCTCTCATAGCTATCAGAGAGTGGTGTATGGTGGGGCAATATAAAGTAAGCAGAAGGTTACAAGTGGGGTTCCACAGGGCTCAGTACTGGCACCTGTATTGTTTAACCTTTATATCAGTGACATTTGTCAATGGATTGCAAGGGGATTTCAGTTGTTTGCAGATGATGTGATGCTGGGAAGGGTTATTAATAATAGTGCAGATGCAGCAGCCCTGCAAGAGGATTTGAATAAACTAGACAGATGGGCTAATGAACGGGGGTTTCGGTTTAATGCAGCAAAATGTAAAGTCTTTGAGTTTGAGATACATCGATGGGAGACTGCATGACTGGAGAGTGAATAAACTAACCCACTCCAGCTGTACTAGAGGAAGTAGAGGAGACAAGAGATCTAGGGGTTATGATTGATAGAAAAGTGAAACTCAGTATTGCAGCAATCCTCTGGGATTGCTGCAATACTGAGAAGGATGCTGACCTGCAGAGATAAGAGGGTTATCATTCCGTTGTATAAGTCTCTGATCAGACTACACTTGGACTATTGTTCTCAGATTTGGTCCCCCAGGATTTGAAGGGGATAAATTAACTATGGAAAGGGTACAGAGCAGATAACAAGAATGGTTTCAGGACTGTACAATATTAGTTATGAGGATCGGCTGAGGGAATATGGACTGCAGAGTTTGGTGTATAGAAGAAGGAGAGGTGATATGATTGAGACTTTTTAAACTGTTGAGAAGTAGTTAAAGGGTTGACACTGGGGAGTTCTTTTGCTTGGTGGAACAGCAGGAAGAAGTGACGACAATGGGCCATCATTGGAGGTTACGAAAGGAAGTTGTGAGCAAGAGGGTGAGGAGTGTTTCTTTGTGTGGAGGGTGGTTGAACAGTGGAATGCATTGCCTGATAGAGTGGTGAGAGCAAGAACGGTCAATGAATTCAAGGAGTGGTATGACAGACTTTGCGTTTCCTAGGAAGGACCTTCCACGATGAGTCTCTTGACTACATGGAGACCTGAATAATTATAATAAAAATAATAATAATTATTATTATTTTTTTTATTATTCTCCTCCTCTCTCCTCAACCGGATTTTTGGTGAGGTAGCAATACTATTTTACTATGGAATAATTAGATAACAAGATGGTTTCCCCTATCCAGTAAGTCTTTTAAGACCATAGCTATGTGTGTTTGTTGGGACCAGTTTGTGGGCTGAAGAACCAGACTTTCTGGGAGTAAAACCCTGCCATCTCCATGTGAGACTTGATAACTCACTTTCAGTTAAAGAAGACTGATAAAAATTCTTTGTATCATGCATATAATATATTTGGTTTAATCCTTTATCCACGTGTATGCAAACAAAGGTGAGCCAACTCGTAGTAAAGGTGAACCAAGCTCTCATCACTCCTTGTCTCAGTATCTGCCATAATGCAAAACACATATCCTTGCAAACATGTATAATGCTATGCATTAAGGGAAGGGCCACTACCCAGACTGGTTTTGACCTTTATTGAGGTCTCATCAGTGAGAGCCAGACCCAGAAGTGGGGATACTAAGGCAGAAGCAATGGAGAGGTCATATTTACTTATACAAGTTGTCAAAAGGTGTATCACTTTATTATGAGATTACTCTGGATTTAGAGAAATATGTTGGAAGTTTATTTTCCACTTGGTTAGTCTATAATAAATTTAGTTTAATCCTTTATCCAAGTGCATGCAAACAAAGGTTTGCGCCTGAAGTATCTTCAGGACTGAGGCAACTCGTAGTAAAGGTGGACCAAGCTCTCATCACTCCTTGTCTCAGTATCTCCCATAATGTAAAGCACATCTCCTTGTGGACATGTATAATGCTATGCATTACAGCTTCTGCCTTAGTATCACCACTTCTGGGTCTGGCTCCCATTGACGAGAGCTCAATAAAGGTCGAAACCGATCTGGGTAGAGGCCCTTTCCTTAATGTATAGCATTACCACAAGGAGATGTGCTTTCCATTATGGGAGATACTGAGACAAGAAGTGATGAGAGCTTGGTCCACCTTTACTACGAGTTGCCTCACTCCTGAAGATACTTCAGGCGCAAATCTTTGTTTGCATACACTTGAATAAAGGATTAAACTAAATTTAATATAGTCTAACCAAGTGGAAAATAAACTTCCAACAGTATCATTTCCCTTCCAACAGGAGGGGAAAGCGTGGTGGTGGGTTACTGCTTATGATAAGTGATGACCTATGTCCTCTAAGAGTGGAGAATTTGGAAGGAAGTGAGACAAATGATTTTGAGAGCGTATGGTGTGAGGTAGAGGTAGGCAAGACAGGATATTTAGTGGGGTGTTGCTACAGACCCAGGAGCACAGAGGATGGGGACCAGGAGATGTTTAGACAGCTAAGTTTGGCAAGTGCAAGAAGAATGATTGTTATGGGAGATTTTAACTTCAGTAGTATAAATTGGAGAGAGGAAGATGCATGTAGCAATAGGGGAATGGAATTTCTAGAATTCTTGAGGGACAAATGTCTTAGGCAACATATAACAGAGGGAACAAGAGGTTCAAAAATTTTGGACTTGGTTATAGCATCAGAAGAGTTGATAATAACTGAGTTGACGTCTCTCCCACCAGTTGGAGAGAGTGACCATATTGTTTTGACTTGGAAAATGAATAGACATGCAGGAGTATCAAAGAGACGGGAACTTATGTGGAATTATAAGGCAGGTGATTATAATAGTCTTAGACGTCAACTTCGGGAAGTTTCATGGAGGGAGGAATTGGAAGGCCGGGATATCACCAGTGCGTGGGAAATTGTGAAAGAATATTTGTTATCAGCAATGGTAAGTTGTATACCACAAGTGAAGAAGAGGACGCAATTTGGAGTAAAGTGGATGACAAGCAATATTAAACAGGAATTGCATGCGAAAAAGAGGCTATGGAAGAGATATAAGGAGATAGGTGAAGAGGTGCATGAGGAATATAAGACACAGGCCAGAAGAGTGACTAGTGTGGTAAGGAAAGCGAAACTGGAATATGAGAGGAGATTGGCCCTAAGATCCAAAGAAAATCCTAGAGAATTTTTTAGCTATGTGGCCAGTAGGAGGAGAAATGACTGTGGAAGAATGATATTGTGGGATAAAAATGGGAATAGAGTGACTGATGCAGAGGACATAGTGGAATTGTTCAATGAACACTTTATTGGAGTATTTCATCCTAGAGGAGTCAGTTTTAATGCTAGAGGGTAGGACTGGTACGAGGTCTGGAGGTATAGGAGGAGAGTGTGTTTCAGATACTGAGCACTCTGGATGTCAGTAAAGCCGTGGGACTGGATGGTATTTCGCCACGAGTTTTGAGAGAATGTGCTAGGGAATTGACAGTACCTTTTGACGTGGCTTTTCAATGAAAGTCTGGCTTTGGCAAAGGTGCCCAGGGAATGGAAGGAAGGTAAGATAGTGCCATTGCATAAGGGTGGTAACAGACTGGAAGTGTCTAATTATAGGCCAGTCTGTGTGTCATCAGTATTTGTTAAGATCTTGGAGAAAGTAGTGAGGGACCGTGTACAGCATTGGGCAGATGAGGGTAATGTTATCTGTGTGAGAATCAACATGGATTTGTGAAAGGACGCTCTTGTTTTAGCAATATGCTAGCCTTTTATAATAAAGTTACAAGAACATTAGATGAGGGAAAGGCATATACTGCAATTTTCTTAGACTTGGCGAAGGCATTTGACAGGGTGGCACATGATAAGCTGATATTTAAGTTGCAGCACAGGTCTGGATGTCAGATTGGTCAACTGGATTCAGGATTGGCTGTCTGATAGATATCAGAGAGTTGTGTATGGTGGAGCAGTTTCCAGGAGGCAGAGGGTTACAAGTGGGGTCCCACAGGGCTCAGTACTAGGACCTATATTGTTTAACCTTTATATCAATGACATAGCCAGTGGATTGCAGGGGGATATTCAGTTGTTTGCAGATGATGCGAAGCTGGGAAGGATTATTAGTAATAGTGCAGATGTGGTAGCCCTGCAAGAGGATTTGAATAAGCTAGATAGATGGGCAAATGAATGGGGGTCTCAGTTTAATGCAGCAAAATGTAAGGTCTTGAGGTTTGGGAAACAGCGATGGGATGCTGCATACTCTATGGGAGGAGTTATACTGGAGGAAGTTGGGGAGACAAGAGATCTGGGGTTGATGATTGATAGAAACCTGAAGTTTAGGGGACATATTGCAAAGGTGGTGAAGGTAACACAGAGGATTGCTGCTATTATGAGAAGGACACTGACCTGCAGAGATAAGAGGGTTATCATTCCGTTGTATAAGTCTCTGATCAGACTACACTTGGACTATTGTTCTCAGATTTGGTCCCCCAGGATTTGAAGGGGATAAATTAACTGTGGAAAGGATACAAAGACGGATGACAAAGATGGTTTCAGGACTGTACAAGGATAGTTATGAGGATCGGCTGAGAGAATGTGGACTGCAGAGTTTGGTGGATAGAAGAAGGAGAGGTGATATAATTGAGACTTTTAAACTGTTGAGAGGTGGTTACAGGGTTGACACTGGGAAGTTCTTTCGCTTGGTTGATCAGTGGGAAGGAGTGATGACAAGAGGCCATCCCTGGAAGTTACGAAAGGAAACTGTGAGCAAGAGGGTAAGGAGTGGTTTCTTTGTGTGGAGTGTGGTTGAGCCGTGGAATGCATTGCCTGATGGAGTGGTGGGAGCGAGAACGGTTAGTGAGTTTAAAGAGTGGTATGATAGACTTTGTGTTTCTCAGGGGGTACCTCCCCTCAGTGAGTCTTGACAGACTTTGTCTTAGGAAGGACCTCCCTCGATGAGTCTTTTGACTTCTTGGAGGCCTGAATAATAATATTAATAATAATAATCATGCATAGGATTCGAACTCAGGTCTTTCTAATTAAAGGTTGTCATTTATACTTACTGAACTATTGCAGGCTCCATTATTATTAGTAGTAATAGTAGTATTAGTATGTGACATCTGCACGCACTCACACACAGGTTATATGGGATGAATTTTACTCTGATTTGGTATTTGAACTTTTTACAAAAATTTAGCAAAGCATTCCAGTTTTCCGTTCAACTACTGTATATTCAGGACTACAAAGGGACAACATGTTGACATTTTATATTGCAATAACTATCTGACTTAGTGGTATATACGCAAACACTGAAATTTGTAAAATTCTCAAGAAGCCTGTGTGGTTCAGTTTTAGTTCCAACAGGATCACTTGTCTTAGAAAATTTTCATAAAGAAGTTTTGAAATGATATTAATAATTCTGCTCTAGCTGGATGAAATTTAATGAAATTTTATAGTTAACATCTATATTAAAATTTGCGAGTTTTTATCTCAATCTGATCGTAGTTGTTGTGAAAAAATTTGATAGAATGAACGTTTTTGTCTAGAGATAAATCACTATCTACACAATGAAGTAGCAGGTATGCTTTACAGAATAATATTGTGAAAAACAACAAAATAATCATAACATCTCAATATGTTGTCTATATATTGGGTGACATTAGGTATTCATTCTGAACACTTTAAAACAATAGTTTTCAAGAAAATTCATCATTCAATGAATTATGATAGAATTCATCAAAAAATTACAGTGAATTGTTTTTTTTCAATCAAATTCATTTGCAATGAACTGTTGTGCAATAAACTGTCATTCAACAAATTGTTTATTCAATGAATTGTAATTTGATAAATTGCCATTTGTAAACTGTTTTTTGATGAATGGTTTTCAATGAATTTTCATGGAACCGTTGAAATTTGGTAGGCAAGACTGAGATGCAGATTCATATAGCTAAAACTGTAAAAACATCACAATGGATTATGACAGTATTAACACCATCATAGCATATTATCTGACCTCCATGTCACTGAAGGACATATCATGGGAGATCTATTCTCTCTCATGCAAAAAGATCATTCAACCATGTATTGAACCTGTATTGTCAGCGGCCAGATCAGTTCGAAAGCACCAGTTCTTGTCTGATCACTGAAGTTAAGCAAACCTGAGCGTAGTTAGTATTTGGGAGGGTGAAACTGGGAAACCTGGGTGCTGATGGCATTAATTATTTGTTGGCCTGGTTGGCCAAGTGGTTAGCATATCCACTCTCCAACCAAAAGGCCATGGGTTTGAATCCTGCCATGGGCATGGACGTATGTGATTGTCTGTGGAAATACTAGTGGTGGTGTTGGTGGGCAGTAGATAGCATTGGTGTAGTTGCAGTTAGTAGTTGGAGGATTGGGTGGTAGAGACAGAGAGTTGTGGAGTGGGTGCCCTCCCTCAGTTAGTCTTTGGACTCCGTGGAGGTGTCATGTAATAATAATAATAATAATAATAATAATAATAATAATAATAATAATAATAACCCATTCACAGTTTCTGCACTCTCCATACTCTCAGGCAATGTATTCTACTCACCAATCACTTTCCATGCAAAAAACCTTCTTCTCACTCACCTCCTCACACTCTCTGTTAATTGTATTCTCTCACTCTCACCTTGTATCTGACATTCCATAGATGTCATGATAACTTAGTAAAACTTCTCTGGACCTTCTCCAATACATTCTCATCACCCTGAAAAACCAGGCAACCAAATCTGTGCACATTAGTCCATATGTAGCCTGATCAAAGCCTCATACAAGGCTTAACCTCTTTGCTTTTGCATGTCAATGTCCTCCTTATTATTACCATAATCCTTTGGGATATTCTTACAATTTTAGCAATGTGATCCCTAAACTTCAAGTCTCTGTCCACCATCACTTACAGATCTATCATCTCCTCTACCATTTTCAAAAATTATCAAATTGCAAGACCTTGCACTTTGCAGAATTAAACTGATAGCTCCACTCAATTGTGCAATCACATAGTCTATTCAGATCCTGCAAGGCCGCAGTGCCTGCTCTACTTTTCATAGCCCTTCCCAACTTTGCATCATTGGTGAACAGCTTCACATCTCCAGTTAAGCTTGTCCCAATGTCATTAATGTACAAGTTAAACAAAAATTATCCCAAACAGATCTCTCTGGAACTCCACTAGTGATCTTTCTCTTTTGGGATGTCTGACAGCCAGTCAGCTGTCCAACTTACTAGTTTCTTTTCTCATCCCATCTGTTTAAATTTAGCTACTAGCTTGTCATATGGCAGTCTATCAAAGCAGTTTGAAAAATTCAAGTACATCACTATATACAGGGTGTTCGGGATAAATTTGACAGTTTCGTAAGGAAAAAGAAAATCTTCTTTGTATCTATTAAATTTAATGAATTGACAAAAAAACATTACAGGCAGAGTTAATTACAATACTATCAACAAGATTTACTCAAAATAACCACCATTAGCATCGATCACAGCTTCAATTCTGCTTCGGAACCTCGAACAAGCTGATGCTACAGTCTCCCTGGGAAGGGCCGCAAAAACTGTTTTAATTTTATCCATTAACTGGGCTTTTGTATTACTGGAAGTGCGATTGGTGTCTTTTTCAACTGCGCCCCATACAAAATAATCCATGGGGTTAAGGTCTGGGGAGTTTGGAGGCCAAACATTTGGACTGGTGAAGTCGTAGAAATTTTCAGACAACCATTTTTGACTTTTCCCAGAGGTGTGGCAAGGGGCCGAATCCTGCTGCCATACATACGGCCTACCATTGGCTACCCTTGTTATCCAGGGCTTGACTACAGTTAGCAACTCCACGAACAAAGCCCGAATTCCAATGCCAGGGTTCTTCAACACCTGTTCCTGCAGATTTGCGAGGAATTCTGCTGTACGAACGCAATCAGATCGTCTGCTAGGGATCTTTCTTCTTGCTACATCCTCGTAGTCACCATTGCAAGTCTCTAGTTCATGCCTGATTGTTTTTACTGTATTCAGGGAGCATTGGGCAGCAGTCGTAATATCCTTATTTTGATGGCGGGCACGAATCATCATGATACAAGTTATTCTCTTCCATGATTCAGGTGGGTTCCAGCTATCCATCCTTTCTGACATCTTGTATATGAATGAAGAAGGGTCCAAACTTTTAAATGAAGAGAAGTGTGTGTTAATACATGTAACTTACGGAAAAATATAATTAATTATAAATATGTCAAATTTATCCCGAACACCCTGTATATGTATGCATCTCCCTTATCAAATGAATTTGTCACCCTGTTGAAATACGCAAGCAGATTACTGAAACATAACTTCCTCCTCCCAAACAATTCCATGATGCATACTGATGCATACCCATTCCATGATAGATTGAGTGGTGGAGACAGAGAGTTGTAGAGTGGGTGTCCTCCCTCGATGAGTGTCTTAGCACCTCTGTAGCACAATTGGAAGAACAACGGTACATTGCACCCTTCAATTGGAAAGGCCTAAGTTTGATTCTTGTCATAATGAGAGGAATCTTTATATGGTTTTTTTCAATTGAAGGTGAGTTAGCTGATCTCATACTGAGGTAGTAGGGTTTTTCACCCTGGAAACTCTGGTTTTTCATCCTGCATATAAACAGATCGGCCTTCAGGACAAATGCAATTTATAGGCAAAAAATACTAGTGGTTGTGGTGGTGGTCAGTTGATGATGATGATGATGGTAGTGGTGTTTGGTATAGTTGGTGGATTAAGTGGCAGAGATGGAGAGTTGTTGAGTAGGTGCCATCCCTCAGTGAGTCTTTGGATTCTTTTGAGGCGTCACGAAATAATTAAAATAATTAGCTTGATTGGCTAACTTCTTCTCATACTGCACTTTTGCTGCCTTTACCAACCCAAGGTACCTTCCTGGTCTGCTCTTCATCAAACTGATCATCTTGTGTTGCCTCCACAGTGCCTTCTTCTTCATCTTCTTCCAGATTTCATTCTTAATCTCCTTGTTTATCCATTTTACTCCTGGCTTGTTTAGTATTTTCACCTTTGGGATACATTCATTCATTGCTGCTGCTATTGCTGTTAAACAGCTCTTGCTCAATGCTCATAGAGCATCTATATTCTTCTCACTCAACTCCTCTTTCCATGCTATAGCTCCCAGTTCTCTTAATCTTTCCATAATCACCAGCCTTGTAGTTCCACATATATCCCTTCTCTATAGAAGTTAACATATGACTGACTGCAACCCAGTTGATGACTTCTTGGTCACTCTCACCAACCAGAGAAGATTAGACACTCCATATACAATCACATCCTCTGGTGATATTACCAGATCTAAGACTCATATTCCTCATTTATCCACCATTACATACTACCCAAGATTGCTGTCTCTTAAGAACTTGAAGAATTCTTTCTTCTTATTCCCTGATGCTACCTCTTCATTCTAATCAATATTGACATATTTGAAATCATCTATAATGATCACCCTTTGCTTGCTCACTAAACCAAGTTTGCCTATACATTTCTTTGTCTCGCCTTCCACATTCCTTGGCCTGTAGCAATCTCCCCTAAATATCTCATTCTATGAACCTCCACTTCATACCATACTGCTTCAAAACCACTGCACATTTTTCTTCTTGTATCCCAACCTTGCATGGACATCATTCCCCTGCTATCATCAGCACTTCCCCTCTCTTCTTGTCTTTCCTATCTTCACGAAAAATATCATATCCCATTTCTATTCCTGTCAAGATGTCATTCTTATCCCACTGAGTTTCACTTATCCAACTATTTTCTGGCACATAAATTCAGTCAATGCAATAATTTCGTCTCTGTTATTTGTGATACTCTTGGCATTCGTAAATAAATGTAGAAATTCATATCTTGGAGAAGTCACAGATTGAGATCTGCGACGTCTCTTCACCTTCTACTGTCTACTCATCTTCTGTCCCACATAACTCACAGACCTATATAATTCTTTTCATATTTTCAACAGTGACACTCGTCATAATTCAGCCTTGTATCTATAATAAATAAATAATTATATGTTATTTTAACAAAATAAAATAAGATTTATAAAAAAAACATTTCACCACGAACATTTCGCCAATAATAAATGTTTCATATCTCACAGAAATAATGAACGCAGGCATAAAATACACTGCCCAAGCGGCAGTGTATCTTAATGATGTAACGTGCAATGACAGTATTATATCAAATACATGAAACCTCATAAGTCTGGTCTAGCATAACATAGCATTGACACTAAACAATACCCAGTGGGAGATAAAGCTTGTCTCCTCCACAGATGCAAGTTTAAATATGAACTCCTTTTCAAAGAAAGTTACGAAGCCCTTTTACATCGGCCGAATTTGAATCAAAATGACTGTCTCTCTCTCCCAAAAGTGTGGGAGATTCTTATCTTATGCAACCATCAGTGAAATAGTTTTTAAGAATTATTTAATAATAATTTATTAATATTAATTTTCTGGCATGGGCAACAATTTTCATTGGTAATCCACCGACTGTTCTGTACTTCGTATTCCATTCCTTTAGCTGTTTGTTCTACACTGATGATGTAATGTTACTTTCAGTACGAAATATTTGTACCTTTAATTCATTAAAGTTATTACTGTTGGTTTTATACGTGTTAAGTTATTAATTTTAATTATGCCACAGGTACCTCTAAAGATTAAATTACTATCAGGCCGACAGAGAACCAATAAATGAAAGGCCAGCTGATTCTTTTTCTCCTCTTATATAATAAACTAAATTCTAGGATGACATGTATTTATTTTTGAAACAGAGTATCAAATAAGATGGTGAACCATTCCATATTCCAAATATGTCATCAAAATATCTGTACTGTGCTGTAGGTTTAGGTGAAATCAGTAAGGAGACGATCTTCAGAATGCTCCATAAAGTAGTTGGCAAGTACATAGGAGCAAGAGGACTTGCTGTGCTTTTTTGCTTTTTAAATTATTTCTGTTAGTTGTAATTTAATTGTATTCTAATGTCATTGTACTGAAGATACCTTTTATACAAAGGCAAAATTTCACTTAATTAAAATTAATTTTCACATGCTTTCTTTTCCATCTCAAATTTTAAACAAACAGATTATGGAAATGATGAGTAGGAAATGATGAGTCATGCAGAAGCAAATAGGTCATGCTTCTCTTATGTAAGGTCTTGATCAGGTGTATGAGGGAAATGGTGGAAAGTTCTGATAAACATAGAACAAAATTGTTTTTTTCTTGTAAAATGTTTTTCATAAAATATTTTTTTCATATAAAAAATGTTTTTTTAAAAATGTTTCTTCTTTTCTTGTAGGATATATAAAAAGACATAAAATTAATTAATTTTTGTTCTAGGTGTTTATCAGAACTTTCCAGATCTCCCTCGTATATGGGCTACTGTGTGCTGATTTGGTGGTCTGGTTTTCAAGGTGGGGTGAGAATATATTAGAGTGAGTCCATGTCAGTCTTATGGAATATAGGATATTAGGACAGATTGAGAGAATGCAACTTGCAGTTTTAGGAACAGAAGAAGGAGAAGGGATATGATCGAGATATAAATTATTGAGGGGGTGGGAGTTGTTACCAGATTGTGGAGGAGATTTTTCATAGAGTAGACGGAGACAAGAGTAGATGAAGAGGCCATTCCACAGAAGCTGTATAAGAAGCATGTAAGCAATGGAGTGAGGAGCAGGTTCCTTACATGGAGAGTGGATGGTGAGTGGAATATATTGTTGAAAGTGTGGTGAGTGCAGAAACTGTGAATGGATTTAAGCACTGTCCAATGATCTTTTTTGCTGGGTAGTGTATATCTCCTCTGATGAATCTTTTGAGGTCTGATAATAAAAATAATCAGAAGACCATCTAGATGTTCTTATTAGTAAGAAAACAAACACTATAGCAGAATAATTATTTATGATTTGAAGCCTTATTTTGAAATAAATAGCATAATATATTTCTTTTGAAATCCTGTGATCTGTGACTATCATAAGGAGATCTATTTAAAGTAAAGTTTGAAATTTTGTTGTTTTATAATAAACTGCCATAGAGGCAATAGTATCATCAGGATAGATATCTTAGCCCATTCAAAGAAGATCATAGGATCTGAAATGAAATGTAGAAGATGATTATCACAGTAATTCGAAATTTCATAAAATCATCCAGGATAAGAAATTTTGGTTGCAGGTAATTGCATTAGATATTAGACATTCTTGTACTATGTCTTCTGGTTATGTCTTTCTTATCCAGACCTCTAAAAGACCGTGATGTTCAGCTTGGACTCTGGTGCTTCCATCAGAATTAAGCAAGTCATGTTGGAGGTTCTATGGAATATTATTAACACTCAGAATTAAGTGAGAATGCATCTTTTTATGACTTTTTTAATAATTTATATACTTATTTTATATATATATGAAGAATAGACTTTCCAGTCAAAACATTTAATATAGTTTTTAGATAATTCAAAAATAATTTATTTACTAGGAAGATATTGCTACTTCTTTGATTCATGTAATGCAAAAAGAAAATATGGCCAGATCATTCTTAGTTGACTTAATCATGGCAGATATCGATAAGACTGGTAAGTATGCCAATTTTCTTTATTGGTGATCAAAATTTTTTTTCAGTAGAAAATGATTTACTGCATATTCTGTTATTTCCTTGTTAATGCAAAGGGCATTAACAAGGAAACTAGTTTGGGTAATGATCCTCAGATGCAAGGCACACATCCACAACAGTACGATGAACAGGGGAGTCAGGCTTAGATTCTTTACATTGACAATAGTAGATGAGTGGAAAATATTGCTAGAGTGTATATGTGAATGCTATGAGTGTGATTAAATTTAAAAATTATGTTGCTCATTCAACTGAGTCTTTCCATGATGAGTATGTTAACTACATGCGAAGGTTTGTTAATAACATCAGGATCACAAACCATAGTGATTAGATGGAATACTAGAGATGGATAAAAACTTACAAGTTAGTTACAGGATTCATGCTTTGTTTCTCAAAGTGTTTCTCAAAGTGTGGTACGCGGACCCCGGGGGTCCGCAAAAGGTCTTCAGGGGGTTCGTGGCAATTTTCGGCTATGCATCATTAATGCATGGAATAAAATTTAAGTTTGAGATTGTAAAACGTTCGTATTGTATCACTGAATAAGGTACAGAGATATCTGCAAGCTGTGTAATATGTTTTTCAACAAACAGTGCAATTAGAAATAACTGGGTAAAAATGGCACTAACTAATGAATCGCATGACCCCTCCCACATAAAATGCTATATAGTAGACAATCAAAACCATATGGTGCACCGGCAACATATAGTTTTGTTTGAGTGAACGTGTTAAAACTAAGAAATATATAGTGAATGTGTTTCAGATATTGTGTAAAGAATTCGGTTGAAGAGAATTAGCATTTCAACTGAACTGTTGGCTTGCCTTTGTCAATTAGTAGCGCGATCTTTTGTTAATACCGCACGAATCATATGAATGTCTTCATAGCTGCTTTATCTCTACTGGCCTACCATTGCTGTCTGTTTCGAGTTCTGCTTTCACTAGTCATTTGTTGAAGGACTGTTCGTTAAATACGGTAATTTTTTTTTAGCTTTCAAATTCTTAAGTATGGATTACTGGTTAAAGACTGGATTTTTAAAATGTGCAAAAGAGAGGAACATAGTAGATACAAGTAGCTGTCAGCAACAAGAAAATGTTGATATTGTATCTGGATCAAGTGAAATTGATAAGTGTGTGTCGTCTGACATCTCTAAAGAACCAACTAGGAAGAAGATGAGAAAACTTCGTAAGCACGATATAAATTACTTGAAATGTGGATTTTCATGGATGGGAAATGAAGAGGAACCTATTCCATTATGTGTAATTTGCGGTGAAACTTTAAAAAATGAAAGCATGAAACCATGTAATTTAAATCGCCATTTTGAATCAAAACATAATGAATGCAAGGACAAACTTGTCAAATTTTTTCAAAATAAACTAAAAAATTTAAAAAAATCTCAAAAAGTGATGTCGATCGTGTCCGGAGGTGAAAACATGAAGGCTTTAGAAGCTTCATATCGTGTGTCGCTATTAATAGCAAAAAGTGGTGCAGCAGAAACAATTGGTGAAACTTTGGTCAAGCCTGCAGCAAAAATAATAGCGGAAATTATAATCGGAGATAATGCAAAAAGATCTTTTGATCGGATTTGCCTTTCGAATAGTACCGTTCATCGAAGAATCACTGAAATGGCTGAAAATATAAAACAAACGTTGTTATCCGATATACGTAAGAGTCGTTATTATGCGTTGCAGGTAGATGAATCCACCGACATTACAAATTTTGCAAATCTTCTAGTGTTCGTTAGGTACGAAAAAAATCAAAAAATTCATGCAGAACTTTTATATTGCCAACTCTTGCCAAAACATACAACCTGAGAAGAAATATTCAACAGTATAAATATCTTTATGCATCAAAACAAGCTTGATTGGAAAAGTTGCGTTGGCATAAGCACGGATGGAGCGAAATGCATGGTTGGATCTAAAAAAGGGCTTGTTTCAAGGATTCAACTGTTGCACCAAATGCAAAATCGACACAGTACTGCATACGCAGGGAGGCTTTGGCTACATATATGATGTCTATAGACCTAAGAAAAGTTCTTGATGAAGCTATAAAAATCATAAATTATATTAAAGGCCGTCCTCTAAACGCCAGACTTTTCTGTCAACTTTGCAAAGAAATGGAAAGCAACTACACACAACTTCTTTTCCATACCAATGTTCGTTGGCTTTCTCGTGGAAAAGTCCTTGCTCGTTTATTTGGACTTCGGAATGAACTACAAGTTTTTCTTGATGAAAAGTTTGAATTGAAAAAGCATTTACATAATTGGAAATGGCTCAGTCAATTAGCATACCTGGCAGATATATTTACTGTATTAAATAATCTTAATTTATCTTTACAAGGCAAGGAAATTTCTATATTTCATGTCCAAGATAAAGTGAATGCCATGTTGGCAAAAATGAAGTTATGGCAAAAGCAGGTTGGTAATGGAGAATTTGGCGCGTTTCCATCGCTTCATGAATTGCTCGCAAGTTCAAATGAACAAATTGACGATGATGCGAAAATTACTATCATGCCGCATTTAAAAAGCTTACAAATGAATCTAGAAAAGTATTTCCCTGAATTGGACATTAATATTGAATGGATAAGTTACCCTTTCAATAAAAAGAAATTTATGCCAAAGGGTCTATCATCAATAGAAGAACAGCTTTTAGAACTAGTTTCTGATGGTTTCCTAAAAAAAAAAAATACAGCGAGAATACGTTATCATCATTTTGGTTACAAATACAGAATGAATTTCCTGAATTAACAGATAAAGCTCTAAAGTTCATTTTTCTATTTCTAAGTTCATATCTGTGCGAAATTGGATTTTCGGCCCTTGTAGATATTAAGACGAAGAAGAGGAATCACATTATAGATGTCGAACCGCATCTGAGATTGAAATTAACAACTATAGAGCCAAATTTTGGTGAAATTTTATCTCACCATAAGCAATTTCATTGATGATAAATTATTTCAAGTAAGTAAAACTTTATGATATCTTTATAAAGTTTGTTCTATTAAAAATAAATCATATTTTTTGTTTACATGAACATATAAATCCAAATAAAATAGATATTTAATTTTTTAATAATTTAAATTAATTTATTTTTAATTAATCAATTCATTTTAATTAATTAATTAGAGGTACTTGGTAATATTGAAAATTTAAAAAGGGGTCTGCAGATATCTGAAGTTTGAGAAACACTGCTTTATAGGATACTGAAACAATTGATGTGAAATAAACAGTGTGAGGACCTCTGTAAGAAAAGGGTATATGTGGAACTACAGGTGACTTGGTTGGTATGAACAGCAGTTAGCTAATGAAGCCAAAAAGAATCTTAAGGAGTTCTTTCGATATGTACCCAGCAAAAGAAAGAATGATTATGAAAGGATGACATTGATTGGAGAAAATGGTATAAAGACATCTGTTGCAGAATGTGTGGTGGAGATACTTAATGAGCATAAAGGTCTTTCATAAAGGTCTTTTAATCTTGTGAATGTGACTTCATGGAGAGATTGAGAGCAGTTGATGATGGGGAAGAGAGAGAGACTGACTGTAAGTGAGCAAGAGATGTATGGGGAGTTGAGCAAACTAGATGTAAATAAGGCTGTGGGACCTAGATAATATATCACCACATATTCTGAAGGAATGTGTAAAGGAGTTTATGCTGGCCTTGACATATTTTTTAATACGAGTCTTGCAGTTCCTAAGGAGTGGAAGGAGGGCAAGATTGTGCCACTTCATAAAGGAGGTGATAGAACTCAAGCATCAAACTATAGGCCTATCTGTGTATCAGGTGTTGTAGTTAAGTTGTTGGAGATGCTTGCGAGAACTGGAATCCAGAATTGGGTTGACAACAGCGGTATTATCTTTGATGGACAGCATGGATTTGCTGAAGGGAGGTCATGTTTTAGCAACCTACTTACTGATTACATTAATGTGACTGCTTCCATGGACAGAGGAGAAGGATACACAGTAATATACTTAGATTTTGCAAAGGCTTTTGATAGATTACCGCATGATAAGTTGATAGTCAAACTGGAGTGGATGGGTTGGATATTAGATTGGTGCATTGGATTGGAGACTGGCTATCTGATAGGTATCAACAAGTTGTGTATGGGGGAGAGATATCCAGGAAAAGGAAAGTCACTGGTGGAGTGCCTCAGGGGTCTGTTTTAGGTCCATTACTGTTTAACTTGTATATTAATGATAAAGTGAAGATTTGGATGGAGATATTCAATTGTTTGCATATGATGCAAAGTTGGGACGAACCATGAAGTGTAGTGAAGATGTTGTAGCCTTACAGGAAGACTTGAATAGATTGAGTGATTGGGCACGGAAATGGGGATGTGAGTTCAATGTTGCAAAATGTAAGGTTTTAAAATTTCGAAAAACAAAAATTGGATACAGAATTTATGCTTGGTGAGGATATATTATTGGAGGTGGAGGAAATAAGAGATCTGGGGGTGATAGTGGATAAGGATCTGAAATTTAGGGGACATGTAGCCAAAATTGTGATGACAACACAAAGGCTTCTGGAAATGATGCAGAAGACACTGACTTGTAGAAGTAGGGAGATTCTTGTTCCATTGTATAAGGCTTTGATTAGGCCACACATGGACTATTGCCCAGATTTGGTCACCTGGTTTTCAGAAGGATGAAGAGATGTTGCAGAGGGTCCAGAGGCGACTGACTAAGTTAGTTTCTAACCTCTGGAATGTCGAGTATGCGGAAAGATTGAGAAGATGCAACTAGCAGAGTCTGGTGGACAGGAGGAGGTGGAGGGGGGGAAATATGATAGAGACCTACAAGTTATTAAGGGTTGTTATAGAATCAATGCTGGAGAGGGTCTAAGAAAATAGTGGGAGATCAGGGAAGAACCAGAGGTCATCCCTTGAAGCTTTATAAGGAGGGTGTGAGTAGAGGAGTGAGAAACAGGTTTTTTTTCATTCTGAGTTGTGAATGATTGGAATGCTTTGCCTGAAAGTGTGGTGTCTACAGGGAATTTGAATGTGTTTAAAGCATGGTATGATGAGCTGTGTGTTTTATAAAAGGACCTCCTAGATGGGTCTTTGACTCCATGGGGTCTTGGGTAATAGTAATAATAATATACAAGCAGCCTAATTATGAAGATATTCCATTGTCAGACTTTGTGTGTTTTTACTTAGATATAGGATTAAACAAGATTTAATTTCTTTGCCAGTATAATTTACTTACTAGCCAAATGGGAAAAAACTTTCTGAAATTAGCTTTGTTGCAATAACGAGAGTTAAACTGGTCATTAATTAAAATTTGTGAAATGTAATACTGGGCATTAAAAAATGAAAAGCTATGAATAAATATATTGTAAGATTATGCTAGAAGCCACTGATCAAACTGGAGATCTTAGAGTTTTAGCATATAGGACGTTGAAGTACAAAAGCTATATAGCAAAGATTGTGAATACAACATAGAGGATAACTGCAATGCTAAAATAAATATTGACATGTAAGGATAAGGAAGTAATTTTGTCTCTTTATAAGGGCTTTATATGACCTCACCTGGACTAGTGTGTGTGTGTGTATAGATCTGGTCTCTTGGCTTCTGTGGAAATGTAGATACAGTTGAGGGGGGGGGTGCAAAGGAAAGTGATAATTATCATATTGGGACTGTGGAATGTAGATTATAAGGACAGATTGAGAATTTCTCAACTACAGACTAACAAACAGCAGAAAGAGGAAGATGATATGATAGAGGCCTTCAAACTTATGAAAGGGTCATATAAAAATATCAATTGATGGAATGTTTAATTTTATGAAGGGTAGAGCAGAAGATGAGAGTAAATTCATGGGAGTTGAGAATGAATGAATGCAGTCATTCATTCATTCCTGATGGATCGGTTGCTAGTGATGAAGAAATGTATCGCCGAATAGACAAGATGAGTATGAAAAGAGTAATCATAATGGAAGACTTTAATTATCCAAATATTGATTATTAACAGTAGAATCTCATGAGAAGAATGAAAATGCCTTTATCAAAGAGTGTTAGATTTCATTATAGTGTCAGAGGGTGTTTCAGTTAAAGTCGTAACTATTCAGTGTCCGGTTGGTGAAAGTGATCATCTGGTGCTCACTTGGGAAGTGACTAAGTATATGAATGTTCCATTCAAAAAATGTCACATACTGAACTACAAAGCAGGAAATTATGACCAACAGAGAAATATACTGAGTTGAGTGGAATGGGTTTGGTTCATGGATGGGAAGAATACCGAGAGTGCATGGGAAGCATTTAAGCAATACTTAAATGGTGCAATATCAGAGTATGTCCTGAGAGTTTGAAGAATAAATAGGGTAATTATTATTGTTATTATTCTTATTCTTATTATTTTTCAGGCCTCCATGGAGTCAAAAGACTCATTGTGGGAGGTCCTTCCTAAGAACATAAAGTCTGTCAAGACTAATCGAGGGGAGGTCCCCCCCCCCCTAAGAAACACAAAGTCTATCACACCACTCCTTAAACTCATTGACCGTTCTCGCTCTCACCCCTCCAACAGGCAATGCATTCCACATTTCAACCACCCTCCATGCAAAGAAACCACTCCTCACCCTCTTGCTCACAGTTTCCTTTTGTAACTTCCAGGGATGGCCTCTTGTCATCACTCCTTCCCACTGTTCAACCAAGCGAAAGAACTCCCCAGTGTCAACCCTGTAACCACCCCTCAACAGTTTAAAAGTCTCAATCATATCACCAATCTTTCTTCTATCCACCAAACTCTGCAGTCCACATTCCCTCAGCAGATCCTCATAATTAACATTGTACAGTCCTGAAACCATCTTTGTCATCCAGCTTTGTATCCTTTCCACAGTTAATTTATCCCCTTCAAATCCTGTTAACCAAATCTGAGAACAATAGTCCAAGTGTGGTCTGATCAGAGACTTATACAACGGAATGATTATATAGTGAATGCAGATGACGTGAAAATTTTGCAGGATGATTTGGATAGATTGGAGGTCTGGGCTAAGGAGAATGGATGTCAGTTTAATGTGGCAAAATGTAAGGTTATGCACTTTGGGGTGAAAAGATTGGCGGCAGTTTACTGCATTGGTGGAACCGTGCTCCAGGAAATTGATGAGGCACGAGATTTAGGAGTGTTGGTAGATAAGGAATTGAAATTTAGGGGACACATTGCAAAAGTGACCAAAACAGCTCATCAAATCACTTGGTTGCTGAAGAATACGATGACAAGCAGAGACAAGCAGGTTATTGTTCCTCTGTATCGAGCCTTGATAAGACCCCATCTAGACTACTGTGCTCAGATTTGGTCACCTAGGTTTCTTCTTGATGGGGAGGAGGTGGAGAGGATCCAGAGGCGAGTGACCAAGATGATAGCAGGTCTGTGGAATGAACCGTATGAGAACAGGTTGAGGATTTGTGGGTTGCAAAAATTGGTTGATAGGCGGAGGAGGGGAGATATGATTGAGACATTCAAATTACTGAAGGGTTTCTATAAAATTAATTCAGAAGATATTTTTGAGAACAGGGCTGGTTTTGGGAGGACTAGGGGACATCCATGGAAACTGGGCAAAAGTGTAGTTAGCAAGGGTGTTAGAGCTAGGTTCTTTACTTTTAGAGTAGTGAATGAGTGGAACGCGCTCCCTGAGTCTGTGGTGGATGCTGTGACAGTGAATGAGTTTAAGGCAAGGTATGATAGATACTGTATGAATGTCAAATAGTTGTGATGAATATGATTTGGGGCCTCCCTTGATGAGTCCAATGACTCCCTGGAGTTGCCCGTAGTAATAATAATAATAATGATAACCCTCTTATCTCTACAGGTCAATGTCCTTCTCATAATTGCAGCAATCCTCTGTGTTACCTTCACGACCTTTGCAATATGTCCCCTAAACTTCAGGTTTCTATCAATCATCAACCCCAGATCTCTTGTCTCCCCTACTTCCTCTAGTATAACTCCTCCCATAGAGTATGCAGCATCCCATCGATGTTTCCCAAACCACAAGACCTTACATTTTGCTGCACTAAACTGAGACCCCCATTCATTTGTCCATCTATCTAGCTTATTTAAATCCTCTTGCAGGGCTACCACATCTGCACTATTACTAATAATCCTTCCCAGCTTCGCCTCATCTGCAAACAACTGAATATCCCCTTGCAATCCACTGGCAATGTCATTGATATAAAGGTTAAACAATATAGGTCCTAGTACTGAGCCCTGTGGGACCCCACTTATAACCCTCTGCCTCCTTGAAACTGCTCCACCATACACAACTCTCTGATACCTATCAGACAACCAATCCTGAACCCAGTTGACCAATCTGACATCCAGACCCATGTGCTGCAACTTAAATATCAGCTTGTCATGTGGCACCCTGTCAAATGCCTTCGCTAAGTCAAAGAAAATGGCAGTATATGCCTTTCCCTCATCTAATGTTCTTGTAACTTTATTATAAAAGGGTAGCATATTGCTAAAACAAGAGCGCCCTTCCAAGAATCCATGTTGACTCTCACAGATAACATTACCCTCATCTGCCCAATGCTGTATACGGCCTCCCTACTTTCTCCAAGATCTTAACAACTACTGATGAAACACAAACTGGTCTATAATTAGACACTTCCAGTCTGCTACCACCCTTATGCAATGGCACTATCTTACCTTCCTTCCATTCCCAGGGCACCTTTGCTGAAGCCAGACTCATTGAAAAGCCAGGTTAAAGGCACTGTCAGTTCCCTAGCACACTCTCTCTCAAAACTCATAGTGAAATATCATCCAGTCCCAAAGCTTTACTGACATCCAGAGTACTCAGTATCTGAAACAAACTCTCCTCCTGTACCTCTAAACCTTGAAAGAGCCTTATCCCTCTAGCATTAAAACGGACATCTCTAGGATGAAATACTCCAATAAAGTGTTCATTGAACAATTCCACTATGTCCTCTGCATCAGTCACTCTATTTCCATTTTTATCCCACAATATCAGTAGGAGAAGAAATGACTTCCACAGTCATTTCTCCTCCTACTGGCCACATAGCTGAAAAATTCCCTAGGATTTCTTTGGATCTTAGGGCCAATCTCCTCCCATATTCCAGTTTCGCTTTCCTTACCACACCAGTCACTCTTCTGGCCTGTGTCTTATATTCTTCATGCATCTTCTCTTCACCTGTCTCCTTATATCTCTTCCATAGCCTCTTTTTCGCATGCAATTCTTGTTCAATGTTGTGTGTCATCCACTTTACTCCAAATTGTGTGCTCTTCTTCACTCGTGGTATACAACTTACCATTGCTGCTAACAAATATTCTTTCACAATTTCGCACACACTATCCTGGCCTTCTAATTCCTTCTTCCATGAAATTTCCCGAAGTTGACGTCTAAGACTATTATAATGACCTGCTTTATATAATTCCACATAAGTTCCCGTCTCTTTGATACTCCTGCATGTCTATTCATTTTCCAAGTCAAAACAATATGGTCACTCTCTCCAACTGGTGGGAGAGATGTCAACTCAGTTATTATCAACTCTTCTGATGTTATAACCAAATCCAAAACTCTTGAACCTCTTGTTCCCTCTATTACATGTTGCCTAAGACATTTGTCCCTCAAGAATTCTAGAAATTCCATTCCCCTATTGCTACATGCATCTTCCTCTCTCCAATTTATACTACTGTAGTTAAAATCTCCCATAACAATCATTCTTCTTGCACTTGCCAAACTTAGCAGTCTAAACATCTCCTGGTCCCCATCCTCTGTGGCAACACCCCACTAAATATCCTGTCTTGCCTACCTCTACCTCACACCATACGCTCTCAAAATCATTTGTCTCACTTCCTTCCAAAGCCTCCATTCTTAGAGGACTTAGGTCATCACTTATGATAAGCAGTATCCCACCACCACACTTCCCCCTCCTATCCTGACAAAAAATGCTATAACCAGCGACTTCTATTCCTGTTATTACATCCCCTTCCTGTTATTACAAAGCCTGTGACAATGACAAAGAATGTTATTTCCTCTGCTAGGTACTACTGTAAGGTCTAATAATAATGAATTCATAATTAAGTAACTAAGGCCCCATATTTTGGGGCCTTACATTTTGCCGCATTAAATTGACATCCATTCTCCTTAGCCCAAACCTACAGTCTATCCAAATCATCCTGCAAAATTTTGACATCTTCTGCATTCACTATTGCCTTACCCAACTTTGCATCATCAGCGAACAAATGAACCGTTCCTCTTAGATCCTTCCCTATATCTTTAATGAACAAATTAAACACCAGTGGTCCAAGAACAGAACCCTGTGTCACACCGCTAGTCACAGGCCGTCTTTTGGACTCTACTCCTGAGTAAACTACTCTTTGATATCTCTCCATTAACCATCCTCCTATCCATCTCACCAACCCTATATTCATTCCCATATGTTGCAGTTTATGGATTAGAATTCCATGTGGTATCCTTTCAAAGGCCTTAGGCAGGTCCAGCAGTATCACTGTAAACCCATTATTATGCAGTGGAACTATTTTTCCCTCTTTCCACTCCTTCGGGACTAAACCAGACCCGAGACTCAGATTGAACAATATGGTCAAGGGCACTGACAATTCTTTAGCTGCTTCATGTACGACCCGTGCTGGTATACCATCCAATCTCAAAATAGTGAATAAAGCAGAAACCCAGCAATTGCAATGAAATAAGCAAACGTTTATAACATTTGGAGATCTCGGGAACCAATCCCAGTACCTTTTGCATGCTAAGCGAGCGCTCTACCATCTCAGCTACACCCCCAACACGTAGGAGAATACTGCAGAATCTCAATGTAAATACAGCTGTCGGATTAGATGGGATATCAGCTAGAGTTTTGTGAGAGTGTGCAAGAGAACTGACAATGCCTTTGACTAAGCTGTTTAAGTCTCAGCTCTGGTAGAGTTCCAAGGGAGTGGAAAGAGGGCTAAATTATTCCTTTGCATAAAGGAAGTTCTAAGACTACAGTAGCAAATTATAAACCAGTCAGTATCTCAGGGGTGGTGGTAAAAGCATTAGAAAAATTTGTAAAATAAAAAGAGAATTCAAGAATGAGCATAATAAAATTAGTTTAATCCTTTTTCCAAGTGTGAGCAAACAAAGTTTGCGCCTGAAAGTATCTTCAGGACTGGGGTAAGGTGGTACATCACCAGGGCAACTCGTTGCAAAGGTGGAGTAAGATACCAACACTCCTATCTCAGTATCTCCTATAATGCAAAACACATCTCCTTGCGGATATGTCTCATGTTATGCATTAAGGGAAGGGCCACTACCCAGACTAGTTTCGACCTTTATTGAGGTCTCTTCAGTGGGAGCCAGGCCGAAGTGGAGATACCAGGCAGAAGCATTAGCAGGTCATCTCTACCTATAGGAGTTGCCAAATGGTGTGCCACCCTTTTTTAATAAATTACTCTGGATTTAGAGAAAGATGTTGAAAGTTTATTTTTCACTTGGTTAGAGTATAATAAAATTAGTTTAATCCTTTTCCAAGTGTGAGCAAACAAAGTTTGCGCCTGAAAGTATCTTCAGGACTGGGGTAAGGTGGTACATCACCTTACATATAGGTAGAGATGACCTGCTAATGCTTCTGCCTGGTATCTCCACTTGGGCCTGGCACCCACTGAAGAGACCTCAATAAAGGTCGAAACTAGTCTGGGTAGTGGCCCTTCCCTTAATGCATAACATGAGACATATCCGTAAGGAGATGTGTTTTGCATTATAGGAGATACTGAGATAGGAGTGTTGGTAGCTTACTCCACCTTTGCAACGAGTTGCCCTGGTGATGTACCACCTTATCCCAGTCCTGAAGATACTTTCAGGCGCAAACTTTGTTTGCTCACACTTGGAAAAAGGATTAAACTAATTTTATTATACTCTAACCGAGTGAAAAATAAACTTTCAACAAGAATGAGCAGTTAAAAATATGATACTGTATGAGGGCCAACAATGCTTTGTCAAGGGTCAGTCATGCCTTAGTAATTTACTAACTTTTTATAATAGTGTAACAGCTGAGTTGGATAAAGATAATGGCTACACGATGATTTTGCTGGATTTTGCAAAGGCATCTGACAGAATGCCACATGAAACACTGTTACGCAAATTAGAACAAATGGGAATGTATATGACACCTGTTAAGTGAATTAGAGGTCAAAAAATGGTAAAATGGAGTCTGCTGGACAGATATCAAAAAATGGTAATATGGAGTGGCAGAATCAAAGCAAAATCAGGTGATTAGTGGTGTGCTGCAAGGTTCAGTGCTGGGACCATTGCTGTTTAATTTATACATAAATGATATAGGAAATAACATGAAAGGAAATATTCATTTGTTTTGCTGATGATTCGAAATTAGGTAGAGTAATAGTTAATGAAGCCAATGTGGAGAGCTTGCAGGATGATTTAAGTAGGCTGTCAGCATGGGCAAAAGTTAATGGGTGTCAGTTTAATGTCGAGAAATGTAATGTTATGCACTTTGTGATAAATAGATTACAAGCCATTTATCACATCGATGGCACTGTACTCCAGGAAATAGATGAAGCTAGAGATTTAGGGGTGGTGACAGACAGAGAGTTAAAGTTTAGAGGACATATTGTTAAGGTTGCTAAGATAGCCCGTAAGATCACTTAGCTAGTGAAGAACACATTAACAAGTAGAAATAAGGAAGTTGTAATTCTTCTTTATAAGGCCTTGATATGTCTACATCTGGATTACTGTGCTCAAGTCCGGTAACCTGGGTTTCTTGGGGACGTGGAAGTGGTGGAGAGGATTCAGAGACGAGTGATCAAGATGGTGAATGGCCTGTGGAATGTGCCCTATGAGGATAGATTGAAGGTGTGTGGAATGTTCCTCAATAAGGATAGATTGAAGGTGTGTGGAATGCAAAAGTTGGTTGATAGGAGAAAAAAGAGGAGATATGATAGAAACATTTAAGATAGATGCAGGGAAAATGTTTCAGCATTTGGCTAGAGGGACCAGAACAAGGGATCTTCCCTGGAAGTTGAATAAAGGTGTGGTCAGTAGGGTTGTGAGGACTAGATTTTTTGTTTTGAGAGTGGTGAATGAATTGAATGAGTTGCCAGAGTCAATTGTGAGTGCTTTTTCTGTTGATGGGTTCTAGGAGAGGTATGATAGATTGTGTGGATAGATTGGATCTCCCACGATGAGTGGGAGATCCAATCTATCCACATAATCTATCATATTGGAATCTATCACAATCTTCTGATTGGAAGCAATCAGAAGGAACACAACTTCCTGTTTCCGGTTGCCTACCAACCTACGAAATAGGAAAGCAAGGTACCAACTTATGAGTAATCAAAACTGAAAATTCAATTCGCGAACACAGTACTATCTATGAGAATATTTATAATACATTTTGCTGTCAATAAATCGCAAATGTTTAAAAACTTAAGAAAAAAGGTGCTGGTACTGCATATCGTTGTGTACCACCAGAAAAAAGGCACTGATAATAATAATAATAATAATAATAATAATAATAATTATTATTATTATTATTATTATTATTATTATTATTCAGGCCTCCATGGAATCAAAAGACTCATCGTGGGAGGTCCTTCCTAAGAACATAAAGTCTGTCAAGACTCATTGAGGGGAGGTTCCCCCTAAGAAACACAGAGTCTATCATACCACTCCTTAAACTCATTGACCGTTCTCGCCCTCACCACTCTATCAGGCAATGCATTCCATGGCTCAACCACCCTCCATACAAAGAAACCACTCCTCACCCTCTTGCTCACAGTTTCCTTTCGTATTATAATAATAATAATCCTTGCTCTCTGCCTCATCTCACCATTGTCACATCTGGGCAACACTCTTTCTACCTTTCCTATCACACTATTCTCTTTTATCCATCTCAACAACCTCCTGATATCCAATCTTTATTTGCAGTCAAGTCAAGTCATTTGTACCTATTACAACTGCCAACTCTTTTGCTCGCTTGCATCTCATATCTAATGCCTCAATCACTCTACTCATTCTACCTCTAGTAAAACATACTTTATGCATCCTCTCATCCAGCACACCTTTAATAATTGAATCACCATACAACTCCACTGACAAGTCTTTTGTTATCTCATTTGTGCTAACATTATTTGTTTTCATCATTTTCACTCTTCCATATATATCTCAAATTCTCTTAAGTTCATTCTGCATCCATTTCATCTCTTGCCTCATCTTACCCAACTCAAATTTCGAATCTTGCATCACGCTTTTGCTGTCATTCATTCTTTCGAATTTTTGAACCTTGCATCATACACGCTTGTTCACAGTCAACGCTGCTCACCACCTTATCTCCCACTGCACCTTGTTTTTCAACTTCTGCCACATTCACATCACTTTCATCTTTCTTAAGATAGCAATTTCTCTTTTTCAAAACTTTTTAACACTTCTTCTCTGCTCTTTTACACCGTCCATTTCTATCAGATGAGGGCTCATCTTCTCGCAGCACTCTCGCTACTGACACCTTCAGTCATCAACATATTAGCATCCATCAAGTCCTCATTCAGCTCACACTTTGCACACACCCTCCTTCCATCTGTCTTAAATATCCACAGTTTATCTATATAATCAAACATGTACATATAGCACACCTCACATTTCATGAAACAACTGAAATGAAAATTGAATTCCTGCATGGACAAAGCTGCCGGCATCTTGCCTTTGCCAGTTAGTATACTAAGCTCTAATTTCAAAGAATTCATAAATAAACCTATACAAAAAATCGCACACACCAATAACACTGCAAGTGCACAACTTTTTGTAGCAACCTTACTCATGAACACACACTTATATGCTATTATTTCAAAAAATTTATCTCAAATGGGAACCCTCTTTATTATTATTATTATTATTATTATTACGTGCGACTCCAAGGAGTCCATAGACTCACTGAGGGAGGCCCCAACATCATATCAAGAACAACTATTCAACATCCACACAGTATCTATCATACTTTACTTTGCCTTGAACTCATTCACTGTCATAGCACCCACAACAGACTCTGGCATCTTATTCCACTCATTCACCACTCTCCAAGTAAAAAACCTAGCTCTAACACCCTTGCTAACCACACTCTTGCCGAGCTTCCATGTATGGCCCCTAGTCCTCCCACCACCACTCCTATTCTCAAAAATATCTTCTGAATTAATCTTATAGAAACCCTTCAGTAATTTGAATGCCTCAATCATATCACCCCTTTTCTGCCTATCAACCAATTTCTGCAACCAACAAATCTTCAACCTGTTCTCATAAGGTTCATTCCATACTGAAATAGATGGGTCTTATTAAAGCTCGATACAGAGGAACAATACTGAAAAATTTTTCAGCAACCAAGTAATTTGATAAGCTGATTTAACCACTTTTGCGATGTGACCTCTAAACTTCAATTCCCTATCCACCAACACTCCCAAATCCCTGGCCTTGTCAATCTCCTGGAGTAAAGTTCCACCAATGTGATATACTGCTGCTAATCTTTTCACCCCAAAATGCATAACCTTACATTTTGCCACACATTTAACTAACATCCATTCTCCTTAGCCCAGACCTCCAATCTATCCAAATCATCCTGCAAAATATTGACATCCTGTGCACTCACTATTGCTCTACCCAACTTTGCATCATCAGCAAACAAATGAACAGTTCCTCTCAGATCCTTTCCTATATCATTAATGAACAAATTGAACAGTAGTGGTCCAAGAACAGAACCCTGCGGCACACCACTAGTCACAGGCCATCTTTTGGACTCTACTCCTGAATAAACCACTCTCTGATATCTCTCCATCAACCACCCTCCTATCCATCTTACCAACCCTATATCCATCCCCGTATACTGCAGTTTGCTGATTAGAATTCCATATAGGTATTCTGTCAAAATCCTAACAAGATCCAGTAGAATCACTGTAAATCCATTACCCTTATCCAGTTCAGCCATCACTGTGTTATAAAATGTGAGCAAGTTATTGAGGCATGATCTACTCTTCACAAAACCATGCTGTCCCCCATACAGTATCCCATTTTCATCTATCCAATCCTGTATTTTCCTCTTGACTATTTTCTCCAAGACCTTGACAACCATTCCTGATATGCTGATCGGTCAGTAATTTACAACAGCAGTCTTGGAACCTCCTATGCAGTGGAACTATTTTCCCCTCTTTCCACACCTTTGGGACTGACTCAGACCCGAGACTCAAATTAAACAAAATGGGCAAGGGCACTGACAATTGTTTAGCCGCTTCACGTATGACATGAGCTAGTAAACCATCCAATCCCACAGATGTATTGACATTGAGGTTTTGTAATGGACTATTCACTATCACTTCATTCACCACAATTCCCATATATGCTGTTGGTTCTTTCATTCCTGCAATGTCACCACCTTTATGATATACTCTTGCAAAGTGCTCGCTCAGTAATTCCACTATATCAACTGATTCGGTTACCTCCCTACCATCAGCATTCTTTAAAATCATTCTGCCATATATATTTTTTCTTTTACTTGCAATATATCAAAAAAAAACTGTTTGGGATTCTCTTTAGCCTTCATGGCTAATATTCTTTCATAATCCGCTTTTGCTTTTCTTACCACACTCATTACCCTTCTAGCCTGTGCTTTATACCGTTCATGTGCCTGCCGGTCACCTTTCTCCTTAAATTCCCTCCACAGTTGTTTCTTTTTTTGCAGCTCAAGCTTAATGCTGTTATTCATCCATTTAACCCCTACTTGATCAACTATCCGGACTCTAGGTATACAGTCACCCATTACCTCCTTCAAACACTCCTTTACCCCTACCCATGCACTATCAGCCTCCAGCCCTTGCAGTTTTACATGCCATGGCACTGAACCAATCAAACTCCTAAGCTTGTCATACTTACCAGCCCGATAATTCCACATGCACCCTGTCTTAATTGTAAATTCCACACCTTTAGCCACCTCTCAAGTCAAGACCCTATGATCACTCTCACCAATTGGTGGCAACGTGGTCATATTCGTTACAGCCAAATTCTCAGATGCAATTATTAGGTCAAGCACTCTCTTACCCCTGGTATTTTCCATTACGTGCTGTCGCAGATAGTTATCCCTTAATAATCGCATAAAATCCAATTCCTTCCTCCCATGTGTCCTTTCCTCCTTCCAATCAATGTTACCATAGTTGAAATCTCCCATAATAATCACCCTCCTTCCACTCATTTCTTCTATTTGATTATGCATACTATTTCCACCATCTATTCCATCACGTGGTCTACAGCAGCACCCAATTGTATATTTTGTTCTGCTATCCTCAATCTCACACCAAATAGCCTCAAATGTGTTCTTTTCTCTATCCTGCAGTTCAACTTCTATTCTCCGTGGCTGCAGTTCATCAGCTATCATCAATAACACTCCTCCCCACATTTTATTCTCCCTGTCACTCCTGAACACACTATACCCATCACATTCAATCCCACTAGCTATATAATCTACAGTCAGCCATGTTTCACTAATGCCAATAACCTGTGGCCTGGAAGTGCCAACTAAGGCCAAAAATTCTTCCTTCTTGTTCTTAATACTTCTGGATCCTTTCTTTTAAGCTTACACAGTGATCTGAATGCATTTTTGAAAATTATGGAGACAACTACCGTGTTTGAATAAAAACTTTAGTTTAATATAACTAAAATCTACATTCGACGTTTCGACCTTTATGTCAAGGTCATCTTCTGGAGCATAAAACTATACACAGGAAACAAGCTACACTACAATCAAACTGGTTTGTTAAAGATACTGACCAACCACTACAACAATTGTTGGCATGATCTCTAGTGAAATTAAAATAAATAAATAAAATAAAAAATTATACATAAACGCTAGAGTCCTATTATTAGTGTTATCTGTTGGTTGTAGAAATACATTGGGCGCAACACCAAGTATCTATTTATATAACTATACTAACATCATGATTATACTTGTACATTCCAGCCAGTTGGTATGGAATGGTTTCTAATACTAGCTGAAGATTGGCTAGAGTCCTGACTTATGCTGGATCTTATATATTAGGTAGGCTGAATGTGTGCCATCCAAATCCTTGGAATTTTCATGCCATCTTTGTTGTTGATATTTGGATTTTATCAAGATTTCGCAGGCTTCCTTAAATTTCCTTTCATACCAGGTTTTTGTGTGGTGTAAAGAGCAGGTGTTTTTCCAGTTGATTTGGTGTAAGGTGTTGAGCGCGTGGTCTGAGAGGCCTGCTTCACCATAATGGTTATATTTGATGTGTCTAATGTGTTCTTTCTTGCATATAGGGATTGTCCGTCCTGTTTCACCAATGTACAGTAAGTTACAGGTGCAGTGGATGCAATAGACTCCAGGTTGTGCTAATGGGAGGAGAGGATCCTTAGAGGAATTGAATATGGTTTTAAGTTTAGTGGCTGGTTTAAAGGTGGCATTGAGGTTATAATGTTGTAGGATTCTGTTGATTTTTTCTGATAATCCTTTAATGTATGGGATGGCTATGGTTTTACTGTAATCTAGATTCGTTTTTGTTGTTGTTTTATGGAGTATTTTATTAATAGCATTTTTGTTATTGCCATTATTATGAATGTGTCACTGATGATTTTTAGTTCTTGTTTCAGGGCTTGCTGGTTAGAGCAGATTGTTGTAGCTCTGTTTTTAAGGGTGTTAATGACTCCATATTTTTGTGATGGGTGGTGGTATGAATTAGCATGTATGTATTGGCCAGTGTGTGTTGATTTTCGGTAGACCGTGAAGGATAGACTGCCTGAAGGAAGACACGTGACTAGTGTGTCTAGAAACGGGAGTGAATTTTGATTTTCGATTTCGATGGTAAATTGTGTGCGTTCGTGTTGTTTGTTCAGGTGGCTAAGGAATGTGTTGAGCGTTTGTCGCCCGTGAGGCTGCTAAACGCTAAACACAAACACCCGCTCTTTACACCACACAAAAACCTGGTATGAAAGGAAATTTAAGGAAGCCTGCGAAATCTTGATAAACCACCCAAATATCAACAACAAAGATGGCATGAAAATTCCAAGAATTTGGATGGCACACATTCAGCCTACCTAATATATAAGATCCAGCATAAGTCAGGACTCTAGCCAATCTTCAGCTAGTATTAGAAACCATTCCACACCAACTGGCTGGAATGTACAAGTATAATCATGATGCTAATATAGTTATATAGATAGATACTTGGTGTTGCGCCCAATGTATTTCTACAACCAACAGATAATACTAATAATAGGACTCTAGCGTTGATGTATAATTTTTTATTTTATTTATTTATTTTTTATTTCACCAGAGGTCAGGCCAACAATTGTTGTAGCGGTTGGTCAGTATCTTTAACAAACCAGTTTGATTGTAGTGTAGCTTGTTTCCTGTGTATAGTTTTATGCTCCAGAAGATGACCTTGACATAAAGGTCGAAATGTCGAATGTAGATTTTAGTTATATTAAACTAAAGTTTTTATTCAAACACGGTAGTTGTCTCCATAATTTTCAAAAATGTAATACTTCTGGCATTAGTATACATGAATTGCAGAAGCCCGTTAGTCCGATCCCTATTTTGATGCCTTATACTAACTATCCTATTCTGATTTGTTGTCCTTCATACTAGCTTTGGCATATTGCACACATTCATACACTCAACTGTCTCCCTAAAGTCTGCATATCTACTCCCCCCCCCCCCCTTAATAACTCTAGTTTTGCTGATTCTGTACATCCACTTCCACTTTATTCAACAACACCTTTTCAAGTCTGCATACACCAAATCCATTCAAATGCAAACCATCCATCTTATATAAATCCTTTCACCCATTGAACTCACTCCACACATCCACGAATTCCACACCACTCCTCCTGCATAATCCGCGCATAACATCATTAGCAATTATGGCCCTCCTTCTATACTCTTCACTGTCATACTGTGGCAACAGACTCACCATCCTAACTCTCTCACTCTTCTCTTTTACTACCTCAAGTAATTCCTTCAAATCTTCTCTCATAGCCATTTTGTCTCCTTTCAAATCATTCGTTTCTGCTACTACCATCAATTCTTTCACCCTCTGCTTTTGCGCTCTAATAGACTTGCTTACATCCTTAATGTTCGCATCAGGTTGATACGATTTTGTCAAACTCTCATCTCTCACACCTCTTACTAAAGAATCTCCGTACAACACCCACTCTTTCATTTTGTTTACACTCACAATCATACTCTTATTTTTCTTATCATACTTTTACCATTTATCAGTTGGTGGCCTGGCTGGCCAAGTGGTTAGCATATCCACTTCCCAGCCAACAGGCTGTGGGTTCAAATCCCACGTAGGCATGGATGTTTGTTATGTCCTCTCCCAATATGGACTGGGTCACCATGGGAGCAGTAGACCCAAAACCTCCCACAATAGAAAAAATAGGCTAAATTTTTTTTTTTTTTTTTTTTATACTTGGTAAACATTTTTGCCAGTGCTCCAGCTGCCGATTCGCTCTATGTATCACTCCATGCAACCGTGCGATCTCACTCATTGCATCTGTCTCATCATTTTTATTATCTGTTAATTCATTCATTCGTTCTGTATTTTTACCTTCATTCTCACTTTCAACGCCACTCTCAGAGCTATCTAGTACTACCTCGCAAATATCACTATTCATGCCTCTCGTATCACTATTTTCTACATTCTGATATTCAACAACAATATCACTATCATGACCTGAAACACACTTTAGATCCTCACATTCCTTACACTTTCTGCACACATTCACTCCACTATCATTGTCTAACCAGACTCCAACCGCTCTCCTCAAAGCATACATTTCACAAACGGTACACCACTACTTCTCACATCACTCTCACACCACTACTTTATACACCACTACTTCTCAAGACACTTAATAAAAGAAAAGAAAAGAAGGAAAGGTGGGTAGCATGACTAAGTTTGTTTTGATATAATGCATGCTCTTCTCCATGTATGATATTAGAAGAAAAGATTAAGTACAAATTATATTTATAAAATCAAATTTGTGCATTGTGTTATTGACATGATTTCTTACAGATGATTCTCATTTGACATTCCGAGGTAATTCTTTGGCCACAAAGGCTACTGAAGCCTACATGAAGTTACTAGGAGAAAGGGTAAGTACTTAGCGAAAGCAGATATTTGTAATTTTTTTTTATTTTTTTATGCTAAAAATGTGAAAGCATTATTTGTTTCATGGATCTGATATTTTTTCACTCATTAGCTCAATTAGCCCATTATATCCACTCATTAGTTCAATATTTTTTTAAGAAAACCTTAGTCATGAGACACTAGAAACATATTTTGCATACTATAGGTGTATTAATCCTACAACATGCTTTAGAGATGAACATGGAATTTTTTGCAAGCAACCAATAAGCAAAGCAGCAATCTCACACAAGGTGATTAATTTCATCACTTGGTTGGTGATTACTCCTTTCATTGCTGTTGCCACAAACTTTCATGATCTTATGTAGGGTCTTGGGGTTTGGGAAACATCGATGGGATGCTGCATACTCTATGGGAGGAGTTATACTGGAGGAAGTAGGGGAGACAAGAGATCTGGGGTTGATGATTGATAGAAACCTGAAGTTTAGGGGACATATTGCAAAGGTGGTGAAGGTAACACAGAGGATTGCTATTATGAGAAGGACACTGACCTGCAGAGATAAGACGGTTACATTCCGTTGTATAAGTCTCTGATCAGACCACACTTGGACTATTGTTCTCAGATTTGGTCCCCAGGATTTGAAGGGGATAAATTAACTGTGGAAAGGATACAAAGACGGATGACAAAGATGGTTTCAGGACTGTACAAGGATAGTTATGAGGATCGGCTGAGAGAATGTGGACTGCAGAGTTTGGTGGATAGAAGAAGGAGAGGTGATATGATTGAGACTTTTAAACTGTTGAGAGGTGGTTACAGGGTTGACACTGGGGAGTTCTTTCACTTGGTTGAACAGTGGGAAGGAGTGATGACAAGAGGCCATCCCTGGAAGTTACGAAAGGAAACTGTGAGCAAGAGGGTAAGGAGTGGTTTCTTTGTGTGGAGGGTGGTTGAGTCGTGGAATGCATTGCCTGATGGAGGGGTGGGAGCGAGAACGGTCAGTGAGTTTAAAGAGTGGTATGATAGGCTTTGTGTTTCTCAGGGGGGGGGGCCTCCCCTCGATGAGTCTTGACAGACTTTATGTCTTAGGAAGGACCTCCCTCGATGAGTCTTTTGACTCCTTGGAGGCCTGAATAATAATAATAATAATAATTATAACATCGAACAGGTAGCTTGTTGGTTAAACAGCAGAGACGCCATCAATTTGGGCATCCATTCTATGTTTCCTTCGATTATCACAAATACTTCAATACTTGGACTACAGGAGTCTTCTACAGTTACCCAAACTTATGTTAAAGTGTGGTTAGCATGGGCGCGAGGGCTTGAGTTTTTGTGCTTGATTGCAACAAATGAGTGAAGTAAATTGAAGTGAAGTGAGGAGACGTGATGTGACATGAGGTGAGGTGAGGTGAATTATCATAGTCACTCCTCAGCACTTTGCCAGTAAATGAGCTTAAGATGGCATTGAATGAATAATGTTTAGTGTAGGCCTCATGCAATGAGCCACTAGGACTCCAAGGTTCAAAGATGTGATGTGATTAAGGAAAATGAAAAATCTCCTTGATTTTACAGCAAGTTGGAATCAACTTGCGGTAAAATAAAGCTGTACATATTCTGTTTACATCAGTATCTCCTCACAGCAATTAATCAAAAAATAATATTCTAGCTTTATTATCTCTTAAATGTAATAAGAATGTAATTATTATTATTATGGGAATCCAAAGACTCATTGAGGAAAGGCACCTACTCTACAACTCTCCGTCTCCACCACTCAATCCACCAACTACATCATCTACACCATCTACTGCCCAGTGCCACCACTAGTATTTTCACAGACAATCATAAACATCCATGCCCACAGTGGGATTCGAACCCACAGCCTTTTGGCTGGAGAGCAGATATGCTAACCACTCAGCCAACCAGACCGAGTAGCAGACGAGGTGCAGTGAAGATACAAAGCTGACAAATGGTATGCATTTGTGGTTCATGATAAAAATAACTACTTTAGAAAGCTTCTCCTTCATGACATACCACTTATAGATGAATTTCCAGAGATCCTGCTCGTTCACAAATCAACAAACTTAATAATCTTCTAGATGAAGTTCATTCTTGGAATGAAGAAACCATCAGAAAGTTAACAGTTCATCATGCTAGACCTCCCTGATGTTATGGTCTGCCCAAGATACACAAAGAAAATTTTCTGTTAAGACCTATTATAAATTTTATAAGTTGTCTGACCTATGAATGCTCAAAATATCTGTCAAACCTTCTCTCTTTATTTACAGGAAATTCTTCCTCTTTCATTTAATTTCAGATTTTAAGAATAAAATATCAGAATTATCTTTACAGCCCACAGATCTTTTAATCATTTTTGTTGTGGTTTCACTCTTCACAAACATCCGTCATCCTGATCAGTCGAAACTATGCAATTATTTTTTTCTGGATAGTGTGAAATTATTTGAATTTGTCATAAATTCAGCTTACTTTTGTTGTCAAAGCAAACTATATAAGCATAAAAGGAACTGAAATGGGGTCTCCTATTTCCTCTACTCTATCAAATTATTTTATGGGATGTTTTGAACAATGTATTCTAAATGTTTTTTCTCCTAATCCTAAGCCATCTGTTTGGTACAGATATGTTGATAATGTTTTTGCTGTATGAACTATTCTATGTCTGAACTTCATAAATTTCTTGTGAAAATTAATTCAGTAAACTCAAGAATTAAATTTATACTTGAAGTAGAAGATATGAATTGTTTCCTCTTTCTGGACATTCTTATTCTGTGTAATCTTAATTGCAGTCTACAGTTCTCAGTATACAGGAAACCAACTCATAATAGTAAATACAGGGTGATTCAAAAAGATGGACTCAATTTTGTAAGCTAACATAGAACTAATAACAAATATGATGTAAAGTATATTTAATTATACTCACAATAAAGTTTATAGATGTTCATGTACCCCCCCCCCCTCCAGCCACATGGATAACATCAAGACAGTAGCTGAATTCATCCCATACCCGAAAAAAGAAGAATAGATAAAAAGCTTGCGGTATGCCTGAGCTTTTACCCTTACACAGACAACCTGTTTGCTCAAATTAATAATTCCAATGACAAATGCTCTTCCTCGTTGGAGGATTAATGTTGAAACAATGATGAAACACATGCTGCACCCGCAGTCACTGACTCGGTTTTAGTGAGCTCACGAATGCAAAAACATTTTGTGCTGCATAGTAGCCATTTTGCTCACAACTGACATTGCTGCACGGCTGTGCACTAGGCAGGTGCTCTAGCAGTAGTATTTCAAACTTTAGGACTTCCTCTTGCAATTGTTATGTAGATCATTCACATACAATGTATAGTTCAGGAAATATAACTGTACAAAATTGAGTTCATCTTTTTGAATCACCCTGTATATTAATCTGAAATATAGTATGAATAAAACTAGTTCACTATTCATAAGCTATATTCTATTGATTCTTCTTTAAATAATGAACTGTCATTTAACAGAACTATTTTTATCTCTTACAATAAACTTGCCCAGAAATCAAAGTGTAAGCAAACTTTGTTGCTTTCACATCGATAAAGTAAACAAACGTGTGTATAGGCTTATGTGTTCGTCACACATGTTTAATTGGATTTAAACAGTATTGATGCGAACACAGCTCTTAAGTTAATAAATAGTTATTTTCTTATCAATCTGTGTTCGTATCAATACTGTTTAAATCCAATTCAACAAAGTAAACAAAGTATCTTCATGACTAGGCTACTTCTATGTAGAGAGTAATGACTTCACATTAATTGCCATGTTATCCTGTAATGCTTTGCATTACAGGATACCATGTTACATATAATGCTAACTTATATTACAGTATTACAGTATAACTTATATTCCTATATTATACTATAATGCTAAGCATTACAGGAAGGGTCTGGGGTCTGCTGAGTCTGTCTTCCACTGATGAGACCTCAATGAAGGACAAAATAGTCTGGGTAGTGGCCATTCCCATAATGCTTAGCATTATGCACACCATTATGCACACTATTATGCACACCAAAAAGTATGTCTGCTTTACATTATGGGACACTAAGGCAATTAATGTAAAGTCATTAGCTTCTATATACATGCTGTGAAGTTCACATTCATACTTTGAATGTGAGCTTCAAACATATAATGTTTTTATTATTATTATTATTATTATTATTATTATTATTATTATTATTATTATTGAGGTCTCCATGGAGTCAAGAGACTCATTGTGGGAGGTCCTTCCTAAGAAACACAATCTATCATACCACATTTTGAGCTCATTAACCGTCCGTGCTTTCACCATTCTATCAGGCAGTGCATTCTACGGTTCAACTACCCTCCATGCGAAGAAATCACTCCTCACCCTCTTGCTCACAGCTTCTTTTCGTAATTTCCAGGGATGGCCCCTTGCCATCGCTACTTCCTGCCATTCCACCAAGTGAAAAAACTCTCCAATTAAACCCTGTAACTACCTCTCAACAGTTTAAAAGTCTCAATCACATCACCTCTTCTTCTTCTATTCACCAAACTCTGAAGTCCATATTCCCTCAGCCGATCCTCATAACTAACATTGTACAGTCCTCAAACCATCTTTGTTATCTGCCTCTGTATCCTTTCCACAGTGGAAAGGATACAGGGGCAGATAACAGGTATCTATCAATCATTATTATTATTATTATTTTTATTATTCAGGCCTCCATGGAGTGAAAAGACTCATCGTGGGAGGTCCTTCCTAAGAACATAAAGTCTGTCAAGACTCATCGAGGGGAGGTTCCTCCCCATAAGAAACACAAAGTCTATCATACCACTCCTTAAACTCATTGACCGTCCTCGCTCCCACCACTCCATCAGGCAATGCATTCCACGGTTCAACCACCCTCCACACAAAGAAACCACTCCTTACCCTCTTGCTCACAGTTTCCTTTCGTAACTTCCAGGGAAGGCCTCTTGTCATCACTCCTTCCCACTGTTCAACCAAGCAAAAGAACTCCCCAGTGTCAACCCTGTAACCACCCCACAACAGTTTAAAAGTCTTTCCCTCAGCCTATCCTTGTACAGTCCTGAAACCATCTTTGTCATCCGTCTTTGTATCCTTTCCACAGTTAATTTATCCCCTTCAAATCCTGGGGACCAAATCTGAGAACAATAGTCCAAGTGTGGTCTGATCAGAGACTTATACAATGGAATGATAACCCTCTTATCTCTGCAGGTCAGTGTCTTTCTCATAATTGCAGCAATCCTCTGTGTTACCTTCACCACCTTTGCAATATGTCCCCTAAACTTCAGGTTTCTATCAATCATCAACCCCAGATCTCTTGTCTCCCCTACTTCCTCCAGTATAACTCCTCCCATAGAGTATGCAGCATCCCATCGATGTTTTCCAAACTTCAAGACCCTACATTTTGCTGCATTAAACGGAGACCCCCATTCATTTGCCCATCTATCTACCTTATTTAAATTCTCTTGCAGGGCTACCACATCTGCATTTTACTAATAATCCTTCCCATCTTCGCATCATCCGAAAACAACTGAATATCCCGCTGCAATCCACTGGCAATGTCATTGATATAAAGGTTAAACAATATAGGTCCTAGTACTGAGCCCTGTGGGACCCCACTTGTAACCCTCTGCCTCCTTCAAACTGCTCCACCATACACAAGTCTCTGATACCTATCAGACATCCAATCCTGAATCCAGTTGACCAATCTGACATCCAGACCCATGTGCTGCAACTTAAATATCAGCTTGTCATGTGGAACCCTGTCAAATGCCTTCGCTAAGTCTAAGAAAATTGAAGTATATGCCTTTCCCTCATCTAATGTTCTTGTAACTTTATTATAAAAGGCTAGTATATTGCTAAAACTAGAGCGCCCTTTCACAAATCCATGTTGACTCTCACAGATAACATCACCCCCATCTGCCCAATGCTGTATACGGTCCCTCACTACTTTCTCCAAGATCTTAACAACTACTTATGACACACAGACTGGCCTATAATTAGACACATCCGGTCTGTTACCACCTTTATGCAATGGCACTATCTTACCTTCCTTCCATTCCCTGGGCACCTTTGCCAAAGCTAGACTTTCATTGAAAAGCCAGGTTAAAGGCACTGTCAGGTCCCTAGCACATTCTCTCATAACTCGTGGTGAAATGGCATCCAGTCCCACAGCTTTACTGATATCCAGAGTACTCAGTATCTGAAACACACTCTCCTCCTGTACCTCTAAACCTCGAACCAGCCCTATCCCTCTAGCATTAAAACTGACTCCTCTAGGATGAAATACTCCAATAAAATGTTCATTGAACAATTCCACTATGTCCTCTGCATCAGTCACTCTATTCCCATTTTTATCCCACAATATCATTCTTCAACAGTCATTTCTCCTCCTACTGGCCACATAGCTAAAAAATTCCCTAGGATTTTCTTTGGATCTTAGGGCCAATCTCCTCTCATATTCCAGTTTCGCTTTCTTTACCACACCAGTTACTCTTCTGGCCTGTGTCTTATATTCTTCATGCATCTTCTCTTCACCTGTCTCCTTATATCTCTTCCATAGCTTCTTTTTCGCATGCAATTCCTGTTTAATATTGTTTGTCATCCACTTTACTCCAAATTGTGTGCTCTTCTTCACTTGTGGTATACAACTTACCATTGCTGCTAACAAATATTCTTTCACAATTTCCCAAGCACTAATAATATCCCGGCCTTCCAATTCCTCCCTCCATGAAACTTCCTGAAGTTGATATCTAAGACTATTATAATGACCTGCTTTATATAATTCCACATAAGTTCCCGTTTCTTTGATACTCCTGCATGTCTATTCATTTTCCAAGTCAAAATGATATGGTCACTCTCTCCAACTGGTGGGAGAGATGTTATCTGAGTTATTATCAATTCTTCTGATGCTATAACCAAATCCAAAACTCTTGTACCTCTTGTTCCCTCTGTTACTTGTTGCCTAAGACATTTGTCCCTGAAGAATTCTGGAAATTCCATTCCCCTATTGCTACATGCATCTTCCTCTTGCCAATTTATACTGCTGTAGTTATAATCTCCCATAACAATCATTCTTCTTGCACTTGCCAAACTTAACTGTCTAAACATCTCCTGGTCCCCATCCTCTGTGCTCCTGGGGCTGTAGCTACACCCCACTAAATATCCTGTCTTGCCTCTATCTCACACCATACGCTCTCAAAATCATTTGTCTCACTTCCTTCCAAAGCCTCCACTCTTAGAGGACATAGGTTGTCACTTATCATAAGCAGTACCCTACCACCACGCTTTGCCCTCCTCTGACGAAAAATGCTATACCCAGCGACTTCTATTCCTGTTGTTATATCCTCTTCTGTCAACCACGTCTCAGTGATCGCAATAATTTTTGGCCAGGCTGATGTTATCTGCGCCACCAATTCCTCTTCCTTATTCCGGATAATCCTGGCATTAGTATATGAATGCCATTGTTTCTATACCCAGCATTATCTCTTCTAGACTCCACTGGGCTCAGTGTTACCTGATGTCGTCTCCCTTCTCCCAAGTATCCATTCCCACAAGAGGCCACCCCTGCTATCATCCTCCCTGGGACACACTGAACTCGTTCAGAGCAACAATCTCTCCAGATGCCTACGTCCTTCCTCATTCAAATGTAAACGGTCTCTCGCATACAATTCCTCTCTTTTCTCAAACGCACTCCAAGCATCCACATATACCAATCCTCTCTTGTCATACATTCTCGCTATTATGCCATTCAATATCACCCCTCTTCTGCTCAGCTCATCATTATCATACCTAGGCAACACACACTATTTTTCCTCTCTCTGTCTTCTTCTGTACAGCCTCAAGAAAAAATCTCATATCTCTTGCTGCCCGACTTACATTACCACTCAAGTCATTCGTTCCTACCATCACAATCATCTCATCCACCCTTTCACCTCTCTTAATTGCCATAGCCACCCTTTCTATTGTTCCTCCTGGCAAACACTCGTCACGCATCCTATCTTGAACACCACAGATCATTGAGTCGCCATACATTATACCTCTTACCATTCCCTCTCTCCTATTGTTACCATTCTCTCCTCTTCTTTCATTCCCATAGGTCCCTCTCCTCTACTGCTATTCTCTCTTCTAGCATTCCCATACCTCTCTCTCCTACTGTTTCCATTCTCTCCTCTTCTGGCGCTCCCCATACATCTCTCTAATTCCCCTCTCTCCTACTGTTTCCATTTTCTCCACTTCTAGCACTTCCATATCCCTCTCTCATTCTGTCTCTCCTACTGTTTCCATCCTCTCGTCTTCTAGTATTCCCATACCTTTCTCTCATTCCAGATCTCTTGTCTCATCACCCCCAGATCTCTTGTCTCCCCTACTTTCTCCAGTATAGCCACTGTAATCGTGTATGCAACCTCCCATTGATGTATCCCAAACTACAAGACTACATTTTCCTGCATTAAATAGACCTTCATTCAATTGCCCATCTGTCTAGTTTATTCAAATCCTCTTGCAGGGCTACCACATCTGCACTATTACTAATAATCTTTCCCAGCTTCACAGTATCTGCAAACAACTGAATACCGCCCCCCCCCACATTCCACTGACAATGTCATTGATATAAAAGTTAAACAATACAGGTCCCAGTACTGAGCCCTGTGGGACCACTTGTAAACTTCTGCCTTATCGATATTGTCCACCATACACGACCACCTATCAGACAGCCAATCTTGAATCCAGTTGAATAACCCAACTTCTAAACCCATGTGCTGTAACTTAAATATCAGCTTATCATATGGCACCGTGTCAAATGGCTTTGCAAAATCATTTAAAATTCAGTATATGCCTTTTCCTCATCAACTGCTCATCACTTTATTATAAAAGGCAATCATATTACTAAAGGAAGAGTGCCCCTTAACAAATCCATATTGACTCTCATAATTAACATTACCATCATCTGCCCAAAGCTGTATATGGTCTCTCATTAATTTCTCCAAGATCTTAACAACAGATGTCTTTCCAGTCAATTCTACGTAGAGTATTCAGAAAATGATCAGAAAAGCCATCTTTACCATAGTTACTAAATTACCATAATTATCACCGTTTAATTGCTATGGTAAATCTAGATCCGAGATTACTTGAATAACAGGTGACTGGAAATTCATCTGTTATTTACATCATACCAAAACGAGGTATGAACATAAATTTAAGCAGGCCTGTGGAATTCTTTACCAACCACCCTAATCTTAACAATAATGGTGGTCTAAAAATCTGAAGAATATGAATGGCACTTATTCTACAGATATAATCGTTTGGTCTAAGAGTTAATTATAATTATGACTGTAAGTAATCTAGGATCTTAATTCCAATATAACAACACACGTGATAAATTATTGTTTAGGCCACTACCTTTTGCTGTATTAAAGCTATCTATATGAATTTGTTCCCTGATGATGTTATAAATAGAATATAGCTTTGATGCAGTTTTTTTTTTCCACTAAAGGTCAGGGCAGCAGAATAATGGTTGATCAAATCATTATCACTTTGACATATTTTTTGAAATATAATATAGCTTGTCTTTGTATATGTGTGTGTGTGTGTGTGTGTGTGTGTGTGTGTGTGTGTGTGTGTGTGTGTGTGTGTGTGTGTGTGTGTGTGTGTGTGTGTGTGTGTGTGTGTGTGTGTGTGTACTTCAGATGATGACCTTAATATGAAGAGTGAAACATCAGAAAATTAAAGTAATTATTCCTAACATAGTTGTAGTCTCCATAATTTTACTGAAATGATTACTGATCACTGTGTAACACTAGAGGAAATGATCAGAAACCTGTATTTTACAATCATAAAATATCAGCATCTTGAATAGGAAGGTACTTGTGAAGTGAATATAAAACTCAGGACTGACTTTAGGATAACTCAGTATGACCAGTGCCCCTTCTCCATAGTGCTTCGGAAATGGGTGATTTTCAGTTCGTGGATGCCAGTTATGTTGGCTGATGGAGAGAATGTTAAACACCTACATGTAGATTTTACTTTGGATAGTTTAGCAGACAGAGATGGTTTGTCTGATGGCCACAACTGTGTGTGTGTGTGTGTGTGTGTGTGTGTGTGTGTGTGTGTGTGTGTGTGTGTGTGTGTGTGTGTGTGTGTGTGTGTGTGTGTGTGTGTGTGTGTGTGTGTGTGTGTGTGTGTGTGTGTGTGTGTGTGTGTGTGTGTGTGTGTGTGTGTGTGTGTGAATGGCAATGGAAAGCAGAAAATGTTGAGAGAGAAAGATGGTGGATGTCAACAGTTCTTCTTGTCTGTCCATACTGTTGACATCTGCCTTAGTGAACATAAAAAAATACATCTGGCACTATCATTATGGCAAGTCGGGTCTAGCAGACCATGCCTTGGATACCACGTCACACAGGATCAATTGGAAGAAAACAAACATGCTACACAGAAGTCATTATAAGTCAGAGATATTGTTTTTTAGAATCAACAGAAGCTTTAAAACATACTCCAAACCTCAAAAAGTATAAATTGTCTGTATAAATTTAACAGAAATCTGGGAAATAGTCATTTTAAGACCCAATTAATATTTGTTTTCTCTCTTTTTCAACATAGATGGCACCTAATTGACCGTTACAATTTTTTTTCAACTAGTCTCACTTTTATACCAAATTGTTGTTGTTTCACAAACTGTTTTTGTGCTCTGAAGATGCTAGATATAATACCAGCAAAATATCAGCACATAAGCTAATAAATATCATTTTCTTATCATTCTTTGTTGTCATCAATACTGTGAAAATGAATAACATGTTCAGTTGTTTGCAGATGATGTGTGGCTTGGGAGGTTTGGCTTTTCAAGAGGGTTGGAATAAGATGGAATAGTGGGTAAAGGCATGGGGATAACAGTTTAATGCAACTAAATGTAAAGTTTGGTTTTAAAATCTGGGATTCACAGATGAGATGCTTCATACTCACTTGGTGGAGCTAGATTAGAAGATGTGGAGGAAGCAAGGGATCTTGTGGTGATTGTTAATTGAGAATTATAGTTCTGAGGATATATTTCAAAGGTTGTGAAGACATCTCAGAGAATTGCAGCAATGTTGAGAAGAACATTGACCGTGAGAGATAAAAGTGTGCTGGTCCCATTTTAAAAAGCTTTGATCAGATTAAGTCTGGATTTCTGTGCTCAGATCTGGCATTGAGATTTGAAGGGAGGAGGATGAAGTAACCTTGGAGAAGGTGCAGAGACGGATAACAAAAATGATGTCAGGACTGTACAACATTAATTATGAGGATAGCCTCAGGGCATACAGACTGCAGAGTTTGGTTAATATAAGGCTAAGGGGGGGGGATATGATCGAGACATTTAAGCTGTTGAAGAGTTATTATCATATTAACACAGAGGAGATTTTTCATATGGTAGAACAAAGGAAAGGAACAAGAGGCCATCCCTGGAATTTGCAAAAGGAGGTGGTGAGTGAAAGGGTGAGAAGTAATTTTTTTTTGCATGGAGAGTGATAGGAGCATTGAAGGCATTGCCTGAGAGGGTGGTGAACTTGCAGACTGTGGATGACTTTAAGTAGTGGTATGATAGGTGTTATGTTCACTAGTGTTGACCCCCCACAATGAGTCTTGTGACTCCATGGAGGCTGGGAAAATAATAATAATAATAATAATAATAATAATTTAACGTGATCATTTTTCCAGCACATTGCACATATTCTCAAGCATTTGTTTTTGAGTATAGTCTGTCTGCTCAGATAGCTGCTTCTAATATTCCATTTTTCTTATTGTACTTGACTCTTTTTTAAATTTTTTGCTTTATACTTTTCCTACTATCATTCACCATGTCCTTCAAATTCTCTCTCTCTCTATACTGCTGCTTAATTCTGTTCTTCAAGTGTTTTACACAAGGACTCTGTAGCTCAGACAGTCCAAATCCTGTCAACTGAATGCAAGTGTGCTAGTCTCATACAGAAGTGGCAGGTCATCCCGCAAAACAGGCTAACAGACTAGAAGGGTGCTCATTACTGATAGTCATAATACACTGTACTCATAGGCTTAACCATCCTTTCAGAGCATTAATTAGGTTTCAAAAGAAAAACATGGAAGAGAAAATGGAAATGTGGGATCTATTTCACATCTACCTTATTCACCTCCTTTTTTTATTTGCATAATCTGCCATCGCCATCTATAAATATTTCTATAATTCCTTTATAAACCGTCTTCTGTGTGCAATAATCCTCTGCTTTGTAGTTCTGCATATACCCTATTTTCTTTCATACATTGTCTATTCACATTCACGTAATCATTATATTTCTTCTAAATTGGGACAAGTTGGTACTATTTTTACATCCTTGATTGCTATGGTCAGTGTTACATCCATAACCTGCTGCCACAGGAGTCATTCTAATCTAAAAAATTGAACTATCAGCAAGTTCTTACTTGTTGATACTTCCCTCCTCTCAATATGTACTTAACATTCCCTTAATGATTACTTTTTTGTGTATAAAAAAATGGGTAGCATGTCAACACGTGTTATGACAGTGTTCAGGAGAACTGGCAGTGTCTCTGACGAAAGTGTTAAGTCTCAGCTCTGGCAAGGTTCCAAGGAAGCAAGAAAGCAAGCAAGATAGTTCTGTTACATAAAGGTAACTCTAAGAAAGAATTAGCAAATTATTATTATTATTACAAACCCCAAGACCTCATGGATTCAAAGACTCATCTGGGAGGTCCTTTTATCACACACACACACAGCTCATCGTACCGTGTTTTAAACACATTCAAACTCTTTGCAGACACCACATTCTCAGGCAAGGTATTCCAATCATTCACAACTCTGCACGAAAAAAACCTGCCTCTCACTCCCCTACTCATACCCTCTTTATACAATTTCCAGGGATGACCTCTGGTTCTCCCCTGATCTCCCACTATTCTCTGTAAAACTTCTCCAGCATTGATCCTATAATAACCCCTTAATAACTTGTAGGTCTCTATCATATCTCCTCCTCCTCCTCTTCCTCCTGTCCACCAGACTCTGCTAGTTGCATCTTCTCAATCTTTCCTCATACTCGACATTCTAGAGGTTAGAAACTAACTTAGTCAGTGGCCTCTGGACCCTCTGCAACATCTCTTCATCCTTCTGAAAACCCGGTGACAAAATCTGGGCACAATAGTCAATGTGTGGCCTAATCAAAGCCTTATATTACAGAACAAGAATCAGATATGTGAAGAGCCAAAGGCTTCAATTCGGCGACATATAACTTGTTTAAGTTAAGGGATATTACATCCCATATAGTTTCTTAGCCGAATGAGAAACTCAAAGAGCTTCATGCCGAATATAGTAGAAACTATATAAAGTTCGGCGATTCCAAGCGTAAGCAAATACCTGGATACTGCAGCACTGATCCCAAAGGGTAGTGCAAGCTGGGGCAACTCGTGGTAGAAGTGGAGCAAGCTCCGATAACTATTCTTGATATTTGCCCATAATGTGAACTTAGCTCCTAGGAACTGTATTTTTGTTCACATTATGAGAGAAGGTCACTATCCAGACCGGTTTCGACCTTTATTGAGGTCTCATCAGTGAGTAGCCAGACCTAGTTAATATCAAGTTTGTAGCAAACAGAACTTGTACCCCTTCTACGAGTATTGCCGTGAGGTGCTCTAATAAATTATTAGATATGTGAAGAGCCAAAGGCTTCAATTCGGCGACATATAACTTGTTTAAGTTAAGGGATATTACATCCCATATAGTTTCTTAGCCGAATGAGAAACTCAAAGAGTTTCATGCCGAATATAGTAGAAACTATATAAAGTTCGGCGATTCCAAGCGTAAGCAAATACCTGGATACTGCAGCACTGATCCCAAAGGGTAGTGCAAGCTGGGGCAACTCGTGGTAGAAGTGGAGCAAGCTCCGATCTTGATATTTCTTGATATTTGCCCATAATGTGAACTTAGCTCCAAGGAACTGTATTTTGCTTACGCTTGGAATCGCCGAACTTTATATAGTTTCTACTATATTCGGCATGAAACTCTTTGAGTTTCTCATTCGGCCAAAAAACTATATGGGATGTAATATCCCTTAACTTAAGTTATATGTCGCCGAATTGAAGCCTTTGGCTCTTCACATATCTAATAATTTATTAGAGCACCTCACGGCAATACTCGTAGAAGGGGTACAAGTTCTGTTCGCTACAAACTTGATATTAACTAGGTCTGGCTACTCACTGATGAGACCTCAATAAAGGTCGAAACCGGTCTGGGTAGTGACCTTCTCTCATAATGTGAACAAAAATACAGTTCCTAGGAGCTAAGTTCACATTATGGGCAAATATCAAGAATAGTGATCGGAGCTTGCTCCACTTCTACCACGAGTTGCCCCAGCTTGCACTACCCTTTGGGATCAGTGCTGCAGTATCCAGGTATTTGCTTACGCTTGGAATCGCCAAACTTTATATAGTTTCTACTATATTCGGCATGAAACTCTTTGAGTTTCTCATTCGGCTAAGAAACTATATGAGAACAAGAATCTCCCTACTTCTACAAGTCAGTGTCTTCTGCATCATTCCCTGAAGCCTTTGTGTTGTCTTCACAATTTTGGCTATGTGTCCCCTAAATTTTAGATCCTTATCCACTATCACCCCCAGATCTCTTATTTCCTCTACCTCCAACAATATATTCTCACCAAGCATAAATTCTGCACCCCATCTTTGTTTTCCAATTTTAAAACCTTACATTTTGCAACATTGAACTCACATCCCCATTTCCGTGCCCAATCACTCAATCTATTCAAGTCTTCCTGTAAGGCTACAACATCTTCACTACACTTCATGGTTTGTCCCACCTTTGAATCATCTGCAAACAACTAAATGTCTCCATCCAAATCTTCACCTATATCATTAATATACAAGTTAAACAGCAATGCACCTAAAACAGACCCCTGAGGCACTCCACTAGTGACTTTCCTTTTCCTGGATATCGCTCCCCCATACACAACTTGTTGATACCTATCAGACAGCCAGTCTCCAATCCAATGCACCAATCTAATATCCAATCCCATCTGCTCTACCTATCATGAGGTACTCTCTATCATGTGGTTTGACTGTCAACCTATCATGAGGTGCTCTATCAAAAGCTTTTGCGAAATCCAAGTATGTTACTGTGTATCCTTTTTCTCTGTCCAAGGAAGCAGTCACTTTATTGTAATAAGTAAGTAGATTACTAAAATGACAGGACAATTACTATCTCAGAAATGTTGATTAAAGTATTAGAAAAGTTGGCTAAAGGTAAAATCCAGCATAGAATAAAATCTTATTCATCCTCAGCATAGGGTGAATAAGAATATACTTTATGGTGGGTAGCATGACTTTGTAATTGGTATGTCCTGCCTTAGTAATTTACTCACATTTTAAAATAGAATGATAGAAGAATTATATAAGCGAAAAATGGCTACACCACGATACTGATGAACTTTGCAAAGGCATTTGACAGAATATCACAGGACATCTATGGAAGCTGGGCAAGAATGTGGTTACCAAGGATGTTAGAGCTGGGTTCTTTACTTTTAGAGTGGTAAAGGAGTGGAATAAGCTGCCAGAGTCTGTTGTGGGTGCTATGACAGTAAATGAGTTCAAGGCAAGGTATGATCGATACTGTGAGAATGCCGAATAGTTGTGTGGACATGATGTTTAGGGCCTCCCTCAATGAGTCTAAGGACTCCCTGGGGTCATTTGTAATAATAATAATAATAATAATAATAATAATTAATAAAACTATTGCATAAGTTGGAGTAAATAGGAATGGATATGAAGCTGGAGCATGCTTTTGGGGTGGATGACAAAACAACAGTAGAGGGTAATATATGGTGAAGTGGAATCTACCTTTGCCTATCTCTATTCTATGAAATATCTTCTCACATTAATAAAGCCTTATACAAGGTAACCATAACCTCTTTGCTTTTGCATGTCAATGTCCTCCTTATTATTGCCATAATCCTTTGGGACGTTCTTACAGTTTTAGCAATGTGACCCCTAAACTTCAAGTCTCTGTCTGCCATCACTCTCAGATCTCCCATTTCCTCCACCTCCTTCAAAACTAGTCTTTGCTGAGTGGTTAGTATACCCACTCTCCAACCAACAGGTTGTGAGTTCGAATCCTGCTGCAGACATGGATGTTTGCGAATGTTTTATCTTGCATACTGCTATAACCTTTGATATTGTGTAGTATGACATTTGCCGTCCTTGCACCATTAAAACCATAAATTACCATCATCACAATGATCATCACCTCCTTCAAAATTTCTCTGTTAAATTGCAACATTAAATTGATAGCTCCACTCATTTTCCCAACCACATAGTCTATTCAGATTCTCCTGCAAGGTCACAACGTCTGCTCTACTTCTCGTAGTCCTTCTCAACTTTGCATCATTGGCAAACAGTTGCACATTTCCAGTTAAGCTGGTCCCAATGATATCAATGTACATGTTAAACAAAAATAATCCCAAAATAGGTCTGTCTAGCACTTCGATAATGACCTTCCTCTTTTGGGATACCACTACTCCATATACCAGTGTTTCTCAACCTATGGTCCGAGGACCACAGGTGGTCCACAGGCAGACTTAAATTAACCAAATAAATCTATATATTTTAATTATCCAAACAAAACAAATTAAAATTGAATAAGTAAGTAAAAATTATTGAAATAAACTGGATACTTAAAAAAAAATAGTGGCAGAATTTTTTTCTTAAGCCACTATTTTAATTTCTAGTGGCAGATTGACGAGTAATAAAAAAGGGGTGAAGTGAACAACAATATGGTTTTATTGCTTCCACCTTCCCTTGCTGTTTTGTCAGATTTGAAGTGAACATGTGTTATCCACATGACCACATTTCAACCAATTGCTTGTTGTTTATTGATTTTTATTGTTGAAGGTTTTCCTCCTTCAACCAAGGCTCAATATATCTTCAGAAGTGCTAAGTAATACTTGGACAAAGTGTGTTGTGGGTTAACCCCAGTATTTATATATTTTTCGGAAATCGCACGACAGAAAGATAAAAGCAAGCTGACAATTGAGTTGAAATGCTAACTCCCTTCAACTGAATTCCATATGTGAAACTGCCATAACAACAATGACTATATATATAAATATATATATATAGATAGATAGATATGTATTCCTGAGCTTCTACTCGGTTGTTATGGTACATTTTAAAAAATAAATATTTAATGACTTTAAACCGAGATAAAATATTAAGCTTTAATGAAAATTATACAACTAGTTTCAGCCTTTTACAGCCTTCATCAGGTATCCACTAAAGGTAGGACACAATAATAAAAATTGAAGTTACAAAAAAACTGAGAATTACAGGCAAAAAATGCAATACATAAATGACACAGAAAATGTTGTATTTTTCAAGTTGTTCTATCTAATGCGCTATTGTTTGTTGCATGCGTGCTTACAAGTTCTCGTGAATGCCAGTATTGAATAACTGCAGCATGGCTATCTGGGATGTTGTAACTCAAATTGCTGTTCAAATGTTCAGGATTAAGGAGGATTTCCCTGGACTACACGATTTTCCTTTCAAACTCATCACTGCAGCGAAAAATGTTTTTGGATTTATCCCAGCAAACTGAGCGACTCTGTAGATCATCATGAGGACTGTTTGAGAAAAGAACATGACTGGATAGAGCAGATGCATGTGATCTTTTATAGGAGATGTCTCTCTTATGCTCCTCTATACGTAGTTCAATAGATTTGTTAGTCTGTCCAAAATAAGGAATATTACAATCGCACCATAACTTGTATACACCTGGGTATTTCAGGTTGTGATGAACAATTTCTCTGGCTTTGGATGGCTTATAATAGATGGTATATATCTATCAATCTATCTATCTATCTATCTATCTATATATATTTCTTAGTTTTAACACATTTACGAATTTTAACATGTTCGGTTGAATTTTATTGCTGTGAAGCGAACTCACTCACATCTAATTAATAACAATAGTTTTTAGTTAGATATTGTGTTTGCCAGTGCAAGTACAACATATGGTTTTGCTTAAGTCTATACAGCATAGTTTCTGTATGAGGGGACATGTGATTCATTAATTAGTGTCGTTTTTATCATAGTTGTCTCTAATTGCACCATTTGTTGAGAAATATATTACACAGACTGGTGGTACTTATTCACTGACATAATAAAAAGTAATAAAATAATAAAGTAATAAAAAGTAAAAAGTAATAAAAAATTTTCCTTGCCTCTGCAATATAGTGGCTATTGGGGAGGGTGTATTGTTTACCGTGGGAGCAAGTTACTATCTCTCCACTCTGAACGTGTTTCAGCTTTTTTTCATTTGCAAAGTATATGCGAAACTTTTTAATTTCTTTTTCAAAAAGTAAAATCATGGATGTGAGTTATATTCAAGTAAGTACAGTGTTTAAATTACGGATAAGTACATTGGTAGCTTCTTTAAACAGAAAAATAGCTCGGATGACAGTGATAATACAAAATGAGTTTGTAATGACAGTTTGTGTGTGATTTCTGAAGAGAAAGCGGTCTGCAACCAATCTACAGAAACACAGAATTCCCATCAGTTTCAATGTGATAATATTAATACGCTGAACGAAAGGAAAGATTTGTTGACTTGCTGGAGACACTCGACCGGATCGCATTCAAAGGTAAATACAATTGGTTATTTTGTAGGAAAATTTTTCTGTTTTGTGACTTTTTCTGCCTTTACGGTAATTATGCCTACATTATTGTGTTATTATTTAACAATTGTTTACAGTTTTTGAATGATGTGAAGTCAATATCAACAGTAGTCTGATTATGAACGTGTGATGAAAGGGATGGGGAGGTTTGGAGCTTCCCCGGATAGTATTCAAAAGGAAAATACAATTGGTTATTTTGTATAGGTCCCCGAAACTTATTAGTTTAGAATTTAACCACTGGGAAAGGGTTTGTGTCCACCTCAAAACTCTGCAACAGAATTTGGAAACATATTATCTGAATAACTTTTATAAGAAATTTCTGTGGGTTCACAATCAATTTCAGGCTTGCATTCATGAAAACGACCTTTCGTTATCGAAAAAAGAACAGCAGCTAATTGAGCTTTCAAGTGACAGTGGGCTTAAAATGCAATTTTGTTATCATGGTTTGGCTCGATTCTGGATCTCACCTTCAGTGAGAAGTGAATTTCCCAAATTATCTGAAGATGCATCGAAAATCATCATACAGTTTTCTACAACCTATCTTTGTGAGAAAGGATTTTCATTGCTGTTTCAAATAAAAACAAAATATAGAATTTGTCTTAGTTTGTGTGCCGATCTTCAACTGAAGTTGAACCAATATTGAGCCAGATATCCAGCAACTTTGCAAGACCGAGAAGCTCATCCATCTCATTAAAAGTAAATAGTAACATAATTATATCATCTTATTTATTTGTTTAATAAAAATTAAAATTTTGTTCAATGATGATACACTTTTAATCGTTTACTTCCAAGTTAATTATGTTTCCATATATATTCAAAACATGCTTTTAGATTTGTTATGTTATAAATGGCACGGTTTTTCCCAAATGTTGGTAATTCCCACATATGTTTTTAAAAAAATTACATAACTTAATGGTCCATAGAATTGTTTTAGGCATTTTACTGGTCCTTGGGCTTAGAAAGGGTGAGAAACGCTGCCATATGCAAACTGCTGATAATTGTCTGACAGTCAATCAGCTATGCAACTTACTAGTCTGTTATCTAATCCCATTTGTTTCAGTTTAGCAATGAGCTTGTCATGTAACAGTCTATCAAAAGCATTTGAAAATTCTAATTATACCACAGTATATGCATCTCTGTTATCAAGTGAATTTTTCAACTTGTTGGTAAATATATAAGCAGATTGCTGAAACATGACCTCTCCCTAACAAACTCATGATGACAATCACGAAGAATATTGCTATTATCAATCCACTTCTCAATCGTAGTCCTCTTCAATTTCTCTAATAAATTAACAACAACCCAGACAAAGATTGGCCTATAATTTGTTGCCTTAGTCCTATCCTTCCCCCCCCCCACCTCCTTGTTTGTGAAGTGGAACAATTTTTTCTCCCATCTTTCATTCCTTTGGGACTTGTTCTGTTGCAAGACTCATGTTAAAAACTTCTGCTAATTCCATAGAGCATTTCAACAAGTGATGTGGTGATATACTGTCTAATCCCATTGCCTTATTATTATTATTATTATTATTATTATTATTATTATTATTATTATTATTAAACAAGACCTCATGGAGTCAAAGACTCATCCAGGAGGTCCTTTTATCTCACACACATCTCATCATACCGTGTCTTAAACACATTCAAACTCCTTGCAGACACCACACTCTCAGGCAAGGCATTCCAATCACTCACAACTCTGCACGAAAAAAAACCTGCCTCTCACTCCCCTACTCACACCCTCTTTATACAGTTTCCAGGGATGACCTCTGGTTCTCCCCTAATCTCCCACTGTTCTCTGTAGAACTTCTCCACCACTGATCCTATAACAACCCCTTACCAACTTGTAGGTCTCTATCATATCTCCCCTCTTCCTTCTCTCCACTAGATTCTGCAAATTACATCTTTTCAATCTTTCCTCATACTCGACATTCCAGAGGTCAGAAACTATTAGTCAGTCACCTTTGGACCCTTTCCAACATCTCTTCATCCTTCTGAAAACCCGGTGACCAAATCTGGGCACAATAGTCCATGTGTGGCCTAATCAAAGCCTTATACAATGGAACAAGAATCTCCCTACTTCTACTCGTCAGTGTCCTCCGCATCATTCCCAGAAGTCTTTGTGTTGTCTTCACAATTTTGGCGATGTGTCCCCTAAATTTTAGATCCTTATCCACTATCACCCCCAGATCTCTTATTTCCTCTACTTCCAACAATATATTCTCACCAAGCATAAATTCTGCATCCCATCTTTGTTTTCCAAATTTTAAAACCTTACATTTTGCAACATTGAACTCACATCCCCGTTTGCTTGCCCAATCACTCAAATTAATCAAGTCTTCTTGCAAGGCCACAACATCTTCACTACGCTTTATGGTTCGTCCCAACTTTGCATCATCTGCAAACAGCTGAATATCTCCATCCAAATCTTCACCAATATCATTAATATACAAGTTAAATAGTAATGGCCCTAAAACAGACCCCTGAGGCACTCCACTAGTGACTTTCCTTTTCCTGGATATTGCACCCCCATACACAACTTGTTGATACCAGTCTCCAATCCAAATTAATATCATGTTTACTTAATTCCTCGTATACTTCCTGCTCATCACACCATCACTCCCTCCTCTGCCATACCCTCTACACTCCATCTTCTCCTGATGTTAAAAATCCTTCATCCTTCAATATTTCATCCTTCTAATGGAAGGATGAAATACAATAATAAACTGATCATAGAATAATTCAACTATAAATTCCACATTGGTTACCAGTCTGACAATGTCATCAACTACTTTCCATACTGTACTTTTTCTGCCTTATTGGGTTGGTAAGGCAGAATAAAACTGATCAGAATAAAACTGATTTTGTGCCTCGATTTATTACTATGGATGAGACTTGGATTCATCATTACACACCAGAATCCAGACAGCAGTCAAAACAGTGGACAAAAGCCGGTTGTCGGTTCCATCAGCAGGAAAGGTCATGGCATCGGTGTTTTGGGATGCTAAAGGCATTTTGTTTATTAATTATCTTGAAAAGGGTAAAACAATAAACGGGGAATATTATTCTGATCTTTTAACCAGACTAGATGAAAAAATTCATGAGAAAAGACCAGGTTTGCAGAAGAAGAAAAATCATCTTTCATCAGGACACTGCACCTGCCCACAAAGGTGTTTTGGCAATGGGAAAATTAAGGGATCTGGACTATGAATTGTTGGAACATTCACCCTATTCCCCAGATTTGACTCCCTGTGACTTCTATCTCTTCTCAAAACTAAAACTCTTCCTCGCTGGTCAGCGTTTTTCTTTGAATCAAGAGTTGATTGCAACTATAGAAGGATATTTTGCAGATCTTACTGAGAACCACTACAGGAATGGGATAATGGTGCTGGAGCATCACTGGAATAAATGTATTAGTCTTAAAGGAGATTATGTTGAAAAATAAAAATAATTTTGAAATTATAAATTCATTTTTTCATTGTTAGGCCAAGAACTTTTCAGACCACCCTCGTATATCCCTTTTTTATAGAAGTTAACATGCGATAGTTGGCGAGAGTGATGCATGGTCACTCTCACCAACTGGGGGGAGAAGATTATACACCCCATTTACAATCACTACCAGATCTGAGACTCTCAGTCCTCATTTGCCCACCATTACATACTGCCTAAGATTGCTGTCCCTTAAGAACTCAAGAAATTCATTCTTGTCTCCAGTTCTCTTTAACCTATAACACATAAGAAATATTTAATAAAATTAGTAACCTCAAAGGAATCATTGTAGGGAGCAGAAATATTAATAACCTAAAATATGCAGATGACCTGGTTCTTTTAGCTGAAAAAAAAATATGACCTCAAGATTTTTTATAGATGAAATTCTCAAGTACAGCAAACAGTATAGCCTCAATTTCACTTTAAAAAGATAAAAATCGTGATAATTTCAAGAGAAAAAGAAATACCAAAAAAAAGAAATATGTTTTTATACATATTTTATACATATATAAAAGGAAGTAAACTAGACCTTGGACACTTGATGACAGAGAATGGCAGGACAGAATATGAAATCAGAAGAAGGATTGAAATCGCAAGATCAACTTTCAATAATATAAAAATTCTACTGACATCTATAGAATTAAATCTGAAAACAAGACTAAGAATCTCCAAATATTACATTGTTCCACATTACTATATGGAGTAGAGACAGACATTTCCCAATCGGATTGTGAAAAAACTGGAAACTTTCAAAATGCTGTGAAGAATTATGAGGATATCATGGAAAGACAAATGAAGCGGTACTATAGATGGTAGAGAAAACAGAATCCTGATAAAAGAAATAAAAAAGAGAAAAGTCAGCTATTTCAGACATTTTCTTAGACACAATTGCCAACAAAGAACACTTCTTGAAGGAACTGTTGAGGGAAGTAGAATGAGAGGAAAACAGACTGCAGTGGATGACAAATATAGAAGATTGGACCTATCTCTAATATGAGGAATGCAGCAGAGAGGTGCAGAATAGGACATGGTGGAGACACATGGTAGTTGATCTCTTGGAGGAAGAGGATACCTGACAAGACAAGGAATTTGGGGATGATGGATGACAGAGAGCTGAACTTAAGAGGGCATAGGGTTTCACTTGGGTTTCTGGGTGATGAGGTGGTGGAGAAGATCAAGAGACAAGTGACGAACATGGTGACTGGTCTGTGGAATGCTCTTAATGAGTATAGATTGAAGGTGTGTGAGTTGTAAAGTTTAGTTCACAGGTGAAAAGAGGAGACATTATAGAAATGTATAAGTTGTTGAAAAAATTCTCATAAGTTTGTATTGAAAAATTTCTTTTGCTTCAATCATAAAATGATACAAAAGAAATTTTTCATTACATGGATGAGTAATGAGAGAACTAGGGGTCCCAGGAAATTGTGTAAGAGGGTGGTTGGTAGTGGTATGTAGGCTAGATTTTTTGGTTGGAGACTGATGAATGACTAGAATGAATTACCAGAGATAGTCATGCCTTGACAATGAATTAGTTTAAGGAAATGGATGATAGGTATTCTGAAAATAAGTCTTCTGACTCCATGGATTTTCTTCTTCTTATTATTATTACTAAATAATTTGTCTGAAGGATTCACAGTCACTTCCATCTTCATTTCCAGTCCAACGTCTACTAAATATTTTCAAGAAACATGTGGCGATGGATTTCAGCTGTGGTAAAAAAAGTGTATAGTGTGACTTCTGTCGTGAATTATTAGTAACACAAGTGTTCTTTAATAGTGCTGCTTTTGGGGTTTTGTTTTATACTGTGTTATTTTTAGGTTCCCGAGAACCCAAAAATAACACATTATAACAAAAAATAACACAAACGAGACGAGGTCGGAGTTGGACACATCTGCGGTGGAAGAGAAGATAAGTTTTCGTTATTTAGTGTAGTTAAATATAGTTTATACTTGTAGTATCGCATAAGTAAATTAGCTTACAGTAGAGTGTATAACAGTATTTAGCATTTAGTAGTAGTATTTAGTATTTAGCGTTTAGAGTTCCTCGGCACTAAGTGGATGATGGCAACAGCTGAGGCTCCAATTGCAAATGGCATGTTAGTAAGTCCTCTCCCATTTAAGGAACTCTATTTTGCATAACATAATAAAGGATTTTGTGGCATGCGGTGCTTGCGGAATGTATGCGTCCCAGCAGTTGGATATGTGGCGGATGAGAGAAGGAAGAGAGTGTGTATGCGCAAAATGTAGGCAATGGGAGAAACTCGATGAGTTGGATATTATGATAACCGACCTCGTTGTGTCAGAGATGGGAGAATCTCGAGAGACGGGTAGTGTGATAGGTGAGAAAGACGAGTGAAATATGAATGAAAAAATAAGAGTGGGGAGTGTGGAAGGCTTCAATGATTGTGAAGTTTATGGAGAGGGTCTTGCTTGGGAGGATAAATGTCAAGTAAGAGTGACTAACTTGCAGAGAGAAAGATACATGAGCTGAAAGAGGAGGTGGAATGTCTCGGGAATGAGATGAGAAGTATGAAAGATGAGATTAGATGAATCAGAGTAGGAGTGAGAGAGAGAGTTATGGAAATGATAGAAGAGTAGAAAATAGGAGCAGTAGAAGAGAGGGGAATGAGACAGAGATGTATGGAAATGACAGAAAAGGGGAGAATGGAAACAGTCAGAGAGAGGAAACGAGAAGAATGTGAGGGAGTGCTAGAAGCAGGGAAAGAGTGATGCCAGGACATCAAGTAAGTAGAGGAACACAGAGAGAAAGGGTTAGAGGAGAAAAAGTGAGGGATGCAGATGAGCAATCAAGGAACAGAGTGGTAAGAGCTGTAATGTATGGAAGCGCGATGATCCGTGGTGAACAAGATAGAATGCCAGAGTAGTGTTTGCCTGGAGGAATGATAGAAAGTGTGGCTATGGCAATTAAGTGGGGTGAAAAGGTGAATGAAATGATGGTCGGCATGAATGACTTGAGAGGTGTAAATCAGGTGTTGGGAGATCTGAGATTCTTGCTTGAGGTTGTGCAAAAGAAAATGCAGAGAGGAAAGATTATGTGTGTGTTGCCCAGGTATGATATAGTGATGAGGTGAGCAGAAGAGCAGTAATAATGAATAGCATGATAGCCAGAATCTGTCAGAAGAGAGGATGGGAATATGTGGATACTTGGAGGACATTTGAGGACAGAAGGGAGCTGTATGCGACAGACCACTTGCATTTGAATGAGGAAGGACGTAGACATCTAGAGAGATTGCTGTTTTCTGAACGAGTTGGTTTTTCAATGCAGGCAAACTAGAATTCCAAGGGCAGATGGTATCAGGGGTAGGCTCTTGTGGGAATGGGTGCTTGGAGGAAGGGGGATGACATCAGGTAACACTGAGTCCAGTGAGGTCTGCAGGGGAAAATGATAGGTATAGAAGCAGTGACAATTTTATGCTTTATACTAATGCCAGGAGTATCCAAAATAAAGGAGATGAATTGGTGTCGCTGGTAACATCAGCCTGGCCAAAGATTATTGGGATCAATGAGATGTGGTTGATAGAAGATAATATAATAACAGGAATTGAAGAAGCAGGGTACAGCATTTTTCGACAGGATAGGAAGGGAAAACGCGGTAGTGGAGTACTGCTTATGATAAGTGATGACTTATCATAAGCACTGCCCTCCAAAGCCTCCAGTGACACTGATGGTTTTGAAGCATATGGTGTGAGGTAGATGTGGCCAAGACAGGATATTTAGTGGAGTGTTGCTACAAACCAAGGAGCACAGAGAGTGGGGAGTAGGAGATGTTTAGGCAGTTGAGCTTGGCAAGTGCAACAAGAATGATTGTTATGGAAGATTTTAACTACAGCAGTATATGCTCAGAAGAGGAAACTGCATGTAGTAATAAAGGAATGGAATTTCTAGAATTCTTGAGGGACAAATGTCTTAGGCAACATGTAATAGAGGGAACAAGAGGTTCAAGAGTTTTGGATTTGGTCGTAGCATCATCATCCTCTTCTGATAATAACTTGGATCACATCTCTTCCCCAGTTGAAGAGAGTGACCATGTGGTTTTGACTTGGAAGATGAATAGACATGCAGGAGTATCAAAGAAAAGGGAACGTATGTGGAATTATAAGGCAGGTGATTATAACATTCTTAGATATCAATTTGGGGCAGTTCCATGGAGAGCAGAGTTGAAAGGACAGGATATTATTAGTGCTTGGGAAATTGTGAAAGAATATTTGTTTACAGCAATAGTATGCTCTATTCCATAAGTGAAGAAGAGGACACAATTTGGTGTAAAGTGGATGCAAACAATATTAAACAGGAACTGCAGGTGAAAAAAGAGATTAATGAAGAGATATAAGGAGAGGGATGGAGAGCAGATGCATGAAGAATATAAGACTCAGGCCAAGAGAGTGACTAGTATGGTAAGGAAGGCAAAACTGGAATATGAGAATAGAATGGTCCTCAGATCAAAAATTTCTAGGGAATTTTTAGCTATGTGGCCAGTAGGAGGAGAAATGCTTGTGGAAGAATGACATTGCAGGATAAAAATTGGAATAGAGTGACTGATGCAGAGGACATAGTGGAATTGTTCAATGAACACTTCATTGGAGTATTTCATCCTGGAGAAGAAGGTTTTAATACTAGAGGGATTGGGCAGGTTCAAGGTTTAGAGGTGCAAGAGGAGAGCGTGTTCCAAATACTGAGTACTCTAGATGTCAGTAAAGATGTGGGACTGAATGGTATTTCACCACTAGTTTTGAGAGAATGTGTTGGCTGTTCAATAAAATTCTAGTTGCAGGAAAGGTACTCAAGGAATGGAAGGAAGGTAAGATAGTGCCATTGATAAGGGCAGTAGCAGACTGGATGTGTCTAATTATAGGCCAGTTTGTGTGCCGTCAGTGGTTGTTAAGGTCTTGTAGAAATTGGAGGATGATATACAGCATTGGGCAGATGAGGGCAATGTTATCTGTGAGAATCAACATGCATTTCTTAAGAGACACTCTTGCTCTAGTAATATGATTGTCTTTTATAATAACATGACAAGAGCAGTTGATGAGGGAAAGGCATATTCTGCCATTTTTTGGATTTTGCAAAGCCGTTTGACAGGATATCACATGATAAATAAGCTGATATTTAAGTTGCACCACATGGATTTAAGTGTCGGGTTAGTCAAATGGATTCATGATTAGCTGTCTGATAGGTATTGAGAGGTGTGTATGGTGGGGCAATATCAAGGAAGCAGAAGGTTGCAAGTGGAGTTCCACATGCTGACCTGCAGAGATAAAAAAAAAGTTATCGTTCCATTGTATAAGACCCTGATCAGACCACACTAAGACTACTGTTTTCAAATTTGGCCCCCAGGATTTGATGGAGATAAATTAACTGTGGAAAGGGTACAGAGACAGATAACAGAGATGGTTTCAAGACTACAATGTTAGTTATGAGGATCGGCTGAGGGAATGTGGACTGCAGACTTTGGTGGATAGAAGAAGTTCAGGTGATATGATCGAGACTTTTAAACTGTTGAGAGTTAGGCACAGGGTGAACACTGGGGCGTTCTTTTGCTAGGTGGAACAGCAGGAAGAAGTGATGACAAGGGGCCATCCTTGGAAGTTGCAAAAGGAAGCTGTGAGCAAGAGGGTGAGAAGTGGTTTTTTTGCATGGTGGGTGGTTGAACCATGGAATGCATTCCCTGATAGTGGTGAGAGCAAGAGTAGTGATATCAAGTTCAAGGAGTGGTATGATAGACTTTGTGTTTCCTAGGAAGGACCTCCCACTATGAGTCTTTTGACTCCTTGGAGACCTGAATAATAATAATAATAATAATAATAATAATAATAATAAAATAATAATTATATGAATAGGTGGTAATTTGTTATGTCTATAAGCGAATGCCATTAGCATTAAGGGGTTGAGTTTGTTGCTTTATTGAATACAATGTGGCCTAAGATTGTTGCCATTAATGAAACCTGGCTATCAGAATCAGATGGCTATACTGTTTTTAGGAATGACAGAAGAGATAGGAGAGGAGACAACTAATGATATCAGATGACTTAAGACCAGTTAAGGTAAACATGCAAGAAAATGATGATGGTAACAGTGTCCCATGTAGTGGTGAGTTTGAGACTATGTGGTGTGAAGTGGAGGCTAACAGAATGAAATATATGGTGGGGTGTTGCAACAGACCTGGCAGATCAATTGCAGGGATGTAGAAATGCATTGCCAATTTAGCTTATGGGTACTAATTGAGTGATTATTATAGATGACTTTAATTATCCAAACATTGATTGGGTAGAATAGAAATCTGAAGGAGCCATCTCTGGAAGTTATAGAAGGAAGCTGTGAGCAAGAGGGTGAGAAGTGGTTGAACTGTGGAATACATTTTCCGATATAGTGGTGAGAGCAAGAACGGTCAGTGAGTTCAACTAGTGGTGTGATAGACTTTGTGTTTCCTAAGAAGGACCTACCACGATGAGTTTCTTGATTCCATGGAGGCCTGAACAATAATAATAATATTTTGAGTTGCTTTTCTATACTTCACACCATTTAGTTTTCTCCACAGTGTCACCACCTGTATCACCTATTTCGTTATCTTCAGTCTTACTGGACATAACTGTCTTCTGCTGTAATTATCAGTATAGCTCTTGTCTTTTTATAATTCCAACCATAATTCTTACGATATTACAAATCTCAGCATGAATTCTGTCATGGGATTGCATTGTTTGGCCTGGTGTGTTACAAGCAGTTGCAGAATGTTTCATTATATAATTCAAGGCTTTCAGACAGAGGTAGAAAATTACATAATCTGTATATCAAATAGTAAGTATTCTGGATGTGAATAAGGCAGTGAGACTGGATGGGATTTCTTCACTTATTTTAAGAACATATGCCAAGGAACTGACAGCTCTTAATCTAGCTGTTTGATGAAAGACCAGCTAAAAGAAAGGCAGCCTCAAGGAATGAAAGGAGGGTAAGATAGTGCCATTACATAAGGATGGTGGTACAATACAGATATCAAACTATAGATCAGTTGATATTTCTTTTGTAGTTATGAAAAGTTTGGAGAAATTAGTGAAAGATTATATACAAAATTTATCAGATGAGTGGACAGATGATTGTAATATATATGCCTTTTATAGTAAAGTAATTATTATCATTATTATTTATGGAATCTCGATCAATCTCTCTGGTTCTTCCCCTCTCACTTTCTACCCTTTTTATAATCCCCTCTGGATTAATCTGATAAAATGTTCTCACTAACTTAAATGTTTCTATCATATCACCTCTCTTCCTCCTATCCACCAAACTCTGCAATCCACATCTCTTCCACCTCTCTCCATAGCCAGCATTCCAAAATCCCGATAATGGGAATGGTTGATGAGGGAAAGGCATGTAGCCATTTTTTTGGGGGGGGGGGGAGATGTTGCAAAATTAATATGGCGCTATATTATAAGTCCATATTTATGTTGCAACATGTGTGGTTAGATATCAGGTTAGTGAAGTTGAATGGAAATTGGATGCCTGATGAATATCAGAAAGTTATATATGCAGGGGGAGCAGAGATGGTATTATTATTAGTAGTAGTATTATTACACCATCCATGGATTTGACAGACTCATTGTGGGAGGTTCATTCAACTAACAACATATTTATCATATAGATAAATATGTTGTTAGTTAGTCCTTAACACTCCTTGCATTAACATCACATTCTGGTAATATATTCCATTCAATTCTTCATGTAAAAAATCTACTCCTCACAGCCTTTTTCACCACACTTTTATATAACTTCCAGGAATGACCTCTGGTTCTTCCTCTCTCACTTTCTACCCTTTTTATAATCTCCTCTGGATTAATCTGATAAAATGTTCTCACTAACTTAAATGTTTCTATCATATCACCTCTCTTCCTCCTATCCACCAAACTCTGCAATCCACATCTCTTCCACCTCTCTCCATAACCAGCATTCCAAAATCCCGATATTGTTTTAGTCACTTGCCTCTGGACCCTCTCCAGTGTCTCCACATCACATTGAAAACCAGGTGACCAGATCTGAGCACAATAATCCAAGTGTGGTCTGACCAGTGCCTTTTACAGTGGCACAACCATTTCCTTATCATTGCATGCTAGAGTACTTCTTATCATAGCAGCCATACTATGTGCAACCTTTGCAACCCTAGCAATATGCCCTCTAAACTTCAGTCTATCAACCAACACTCCCAAATCTCTAATCTTATCCACTTTCTGTAGTATGGCACCATCAATAAAGTACATAGCCTTATATTTCTGCACTCCAAAATGCAAGACCTTGCACTTATTGAGATTAAAATTACAACCCAGTCTTTTGTCCAAGTAAAAAGTCCATTCAAATCTTTCTGGAGGGATTCAGTATCAGCAGTGCTACTTATAATTCCTCCCAACTTTGCATCAGCAGCAAATAACTGAAGATCCCCAGTCAGTCCACATGATATATTGTTTACAAAACAAAATAAACAGCAGGGGCCCATGAACAGAACCCTGGGGTATGCCCTTGGTCATCATTCTTTTTTGAGACACTGCTCCATCATACGCAACCTGCTGATATCGTTCAGAGAGCCAATCTCTGATCTATCTAACCAATATACTGTCTATTCCCATCCACTGCAGCTTGTGCGCCAACTTATCATGTGGTAATCTATCAAATGCTTTTGCAAAGTCTAAGAGTATATGGTTCTCCCTTATCTAACAATATCATAAAATGCAAGGAAATTGCTGAAACAGGACCTGCCCTTTACAAATTCATGCTGAACTTCATAAAGAATGCCATGTCCATACCTAATTCTGTATTCTATTCCTTAGCAATCTTTCCAAAACCTTGACCACAACTGCAGTTATACAGACTGGCCTATAGTTGGAGATCTCTGTCTTAGAACCATTCTTGTGGAATGGTACTATTTTGCCCTCTTCCCCTCCTTAGGAACCTTAGCCACTGCAAGACTTTCAATAAATAACCAGATCAAGGACATACCTAATTGTGGTGCACATTCCTTAAGTATACCTGGTGATAAGTCATCTATTCCTTATTCAGCCTTATTCACATCTAACCCAACCAACATTTGATACACATACACCTCTGTTTCTTTCACTTCCAATTCTCCTAATACTTGCCTCTCTTCTACATATTCTACTGGATCATTTATGCCAGCATGATATACGCTGATAAAGTGCTCATTCAATAATTCCACTATATCCTTTGCAGCTGTTAGCCTGCTGCCATGACTATCCACCAATGTTAGTCTGTCATAATTATTCTTCCTCTTGCTTGCTATGTAGCGGAAAAATTCCCTTGAATTAACCTTGGCCAACCAGCCAATCTCCTCTCATACTGCACCTTTCTTTCCTTACCATGCTCATCACCTTTCTAGCCTGCACCTTATACCCTTCATGGATCTGATGACCACTGAGGATCTGATCATCATATGAACATGGATTTGATCATCATGTTGAGGAAAAGGAAAATAACAGATAGGATTCGACCAGACCCAGTACCGGAACCATTGCACTTTAATCTTTATGTCAATCATATTGTCACTGAGTTGTACGGAGATATTCAGTTATTTGCATATAATCTGAAATTTGTAAAGGTTATTAGCAACAGTGCCGATGTGATGGCACTTCAGAAGGATTTGAATAAGCTGAACTGGTGTGCAAATGAATGGAACTACTAGTTTAAACCAATGAAATGTATGATATTGAAATTTGATATCTATCAATAGAAAATTGCATAAGGGAGCTGAAAAGTTTTGATAAACACCTAGAACAAAAATGATATTAAAGCAACTGATATAACAACAAGAAATAGCATATGTTAAAACCCTTTAACCACCATATTTCATCAAATTGTAATAATTTGTTCATTTTCTTTTATGATATATAAGAAGACATGTCAGAGGGTTTGAAGAAATTCGAAGACACAGAGAAGCAAGCTATCATCAAGTTTTTCATGCTGCAAGAAAAGTCCGGAGCTGAAATTCACTGAACTCTGTGTGAGACTTTAGGGCAGTGTTTCTCAACCAGTGGTCTGCGGACCACCTGTGGTCCGCAATGATGCGACAGGTGGTCCGCAGGCAGACTTAAATTAATTAAATAAATATATTATTTTAAATTTCCAAACAAAACAAAACAAATTAAAATTGAATAAGTAAAAATTATTGAAATCAAATGGAGTCTTAAATAAACCAACAAATAGTGTCAGAATGTTCAAAGTCGCTTCACCCCCCCTCTTTTATTATTCATCATTCTGCCACTAAATTTGTAGCTGCAGAATGACGAATAATAAAGAGGGGCGAAGTGAAAAGCAATATAGTTTTATTGCTTCCGCCTTCCCTTGCTGTTGTGTCAGATTTGAAGTGAACATGTGTTATCCACATTTCAACCAATTGCTTGTTGTGTATTGATTTTTATTATTGAAGGTTTCCTTCAACCAAGGCTCAGTATATCTTCAGAAGTGCTAAGTGATACTTGAACAAAGTGTGTCATGAGTTAACCCCAGTATTTATATATTTATATATTTTTCGGAAACATTTTTTTAATGATGGAAAAGTGGCTTAGAACTAGCACTTTGAAAAGAAGAGCAAATGAAACAGGTAATGCTAACCCAAATTGTAATACACGTGTTGTAATGGCCAGTAAATCTGATACTATTAAAGTAGAAGAAACAAGCAGTTCAAAGAAAAAATACAGTAGGAAATATAACACTTCATATTTGGAATTCGTGTTTACTTGGTGTAGAGATGAAAGTGGACAGAAATCTGAATGTGTTTTGTGTTATGAAGTATTGTCGAAGCGTGCATGAAACCTGTGAAACTGCGATAACATTTAGAAACTAAACATTGTGATGTGAAAAATAAGTTAATTGAATTTTTTCAGCGACACTTAGGGATATTAAGTCATGGGAAAGATGTAGTTTTGGCCATGGGTTCCATTAATAGCAAAGCACTGGAAGCATTCTATCTCTTAAATTTGTGCATAACGAAAACAGGGAAACCTCATTCTATCGGGGAAAATTTGCTACTTCCAGCTATAAAAGATGTGGTAAAAACTATGTTTGGCAACAAGTTACTAAAAGATGTTGATTTGATTCTTCTTTCAAATGACACTGTCAGTCACAGAATTAATGATATGGCAGGTGACATAGAATTTCAGTTAATTGAAAGAGTTAAGAAGAGCCCTTATTATGCGTTACAAATAGACAACACTACTGATGTTACATATGATGCGCAGTTAATATGCTATATAAGATATGCACATAACAACATTCATGATGATATAATGTTTTGTAGAACTTTGTCATCCTGAACAACTGGAGAAGAAATATTTCACACTCTCAATAATTACATAATACACAGAAGGATCCAGTGGGAAAAATGTATAGGCTTCTATTCAGATGGAGCTCGTGCTCTTACAGGCATAGTGGGGTTCTTTTTAAGGTCAAAGAAGTAGCTCTGGATATGAATTGGGTGCATTGTTTCATACATAGGGAAGCGTCAGCCTCCAAAGGAATGCCACCAGAATTTAAAACTGTGCTATACAACGCTGTCAAGCTAGTTAATTTTATTAAAGCTCGAACGTTAAATAACAGATTATTTTCAGTACTCTGCGATGAAATGGGCAGTGAATATACACAACTTTTGCTTCATTCTGAAATTCGCTTACTTTCCAGGGGCAAAGTACTAACGAGGTTATTTCAGTTAAGGCACAAAGTTTTATTGTTTATAAATGAATGTAATTCTGATTTTGCATCACTCCTTGTTGACGAAGCATGGTTATCAACACTATCCTATCTTTCAGACATTTTTTCGAAATGAAATAAACTAAATCTCTCAATTCAGGGAAATTCTTTAACTGTTCTTGATGCCTACGACAAAATAAAGGCATTCGAGAGGAGAAAAAAAGTGGGGTTGTGCATTAGTAATGTAAAAGACAGATAATTTGCACCTTTTCCAACAATGGAATCCTTTTTAGTGGAAAAGTATATTTTTGCTCATTCTGAGTTTGTGGAAAGGGTTTGTGACCACCTAAAAAATCTGAAATGGAATTTTGAAAGATATTTTCCGAATAACTTTTATAAGAAAAAATTTCTGTGGGCTCGCGATCCATTTCAGGCTTGTAGTAACGAGAACGACCTTTCGTTATCGAATTATTTCATAAAATATTTTAGAAAAAGAAACAGTTAATTGAGCTTTCAAGTGACAGTGGGCTTAAAATGCAATTCCGTGATCCTGTTTTTGCTCGATTTTGTATCTCGTCTTCAGTGAGAAGTGAATTTCCGGAATTATCTGAAGAAGCATGGAAAATCGTCCTGCAGTTTTCTACAACCTATCTTTGTGAGAAAGGATTTTCCTCACTCCTTCAAATAAAAACAAAATACAGAAATCGTCTTAGTGTGTGTGCCGATCTTCGACTGAAGTTGACCAATATTGAGCCATATATCCAGCAACTCTGCAAGGGCCGAGAAGGTCAACCATCTCATTAAAAGTAAGTAGTAACATAATTATATCATCTTAATTATTTGTTTAATAAAAATTAAAACTTTGTTCAATGATGATACACTGTTAATCATTTACTTCCAATTTAATTAATTATGTTGCCATATCTTTCAAAACATGCTTTTAGATTTATTATGTTATAAATGGCACAGTTTTTCCGAAATGTTGGTAATCCCTACATAGGTTTTTTAAAAAAAAATTACAAAAAGTTAAAACTATGTATAGGGAAATAAATTAAAAATGCTATGTTTATTTTTGAAGTAAAACTTTAATTTCAACGTTCTAAAATGTTATGTTTCTTGCTTTTCTGTTCACAAAATCGTCGATTACATTGTCGAAGTCTATTTCATCCCTCAGTTGCTGTTTTATAGACAGTAAGGCAAGATTTCATAAACGCCAAAAAAAAAAGGTGCCGCCAGGTGCGGACCCCCCCCCCCCCCAGCTAAGCCTCTGTAACTTAGTGGTCCGCAGAATTGTTTTAGGCATTTTACTGGTCCTTGGGCTTAGAAAGGTTGAGAAACACTGCTTTAGGGGACTGTGTCCCAGCTTATCCAAGAGTTGCCAGATGGGTGGCCAAGTTTAAAACTGGACATCCTGAGACAATAGATGACCTCAGGGCAGGAAGACCTTCCACAGTGATCACACCTGAAAACATTTATTTATGAATACCAGCCAAAAACATTGTAAAGACACTGGGAATATCTAGGGAATGAGTTGGAGTCATTATCTACCAACATCTGGATATGCAGAAGTACTCAGCAAAGTGGGTCCCCAAATGTTTGAATGCCAACCAAAAGAGGGAACACGTGCTGTTATCTCAAGGGATTTTGGGTCATTTTGAGAAATCAGGTGCAAATCTTTTGGCTCATATTGTGACTGTTGGTGGAACATGGCTTAATCACTATGACCAAGAGACCAAACAACAGTCAGTGGAATGGAGACACAAAGGTTCTGATGACCAAAGATGTTTTGGCATATCGATATTGTAATCCTTACCAAGTACCTCACAAAAAAAAAAAGGAAAAAGGTGAAACTGGTACAGCTGCAGTTTATTTAACAGCTCTGAAGGAGGTACTGAAGAAAAAATGCCTTGAATGTTTGTCTCACCCACCCTATTTGCCAGACTTGGCCTCATCTGACTATTTCCTATTCCCAAATTTAAAGAAACACTTGAAAGGAACAAAATTTACTACAGATGATGAAGCAGCTGATCTACAGTTGAGGACTGATTTGTGTAACAAGGGAAAGATTTTTTTCTCAGAGGATTGCAAATGATGCTGCAGCATTGTAACAAGCATATAACACTTTGTTGGATTCCGAATGAAGAGAAATTAAAATTATTAATACTCCCTTCAGAATCCAACATAATCCACCATATCAAAGGCTACATTTGTAGATATTATTTAATGTAAATCTTTTGTTATGAACTATTATTCATATAATTACCTTTGAGTTTTTTTATTTGATTAATTAATCTAGGATATGTATTAATAATGGAAAGGACTCTGTATAAAAATAACGTTCAGATTATTTTATTTATTCCTATATTAATAGTAGAAGAATTTGTATTCATCATATTTAATTATATATTATTTGAATTGAAAAATATCCTTTTATTTAATTTCTGTATGTAAAAGTATAATGTTATGTAATGCTTATGCTTATGTACTGCTCTAATTGTTGTCATGGAGACGGAGTTAAAAATAGAAGGCGTGAGCATGTAGCACGTGAGTTATGAACGTGAGATGGAATTGATATGAGCTGGATGGTGAAAACAAGTTTTTACGGGAAAAACGGAGTGAAAATATAAAAACAGAAAGCGAGAGAAAACAAGAGCAGTGGGTCAGCAGTTGGTCGGCAAAGTCAGCACTAGAACTAGGGACGGAGTACAATTGGCGCACTCAGCACAGTAACGGTACTGAGAACAGTACAATAGAGATGAGGAAATAATTTATTAGCAGCACGGAGTTAAGTAAGAGGCTGTAGTACAAAGAATTAAGTGCTGTAATCAGTTTACGAAGGATCGAAATGTAAGTGACAACTCAGAATATTGATATGGAATTCTGAACTTAATGTTGTATTCCAGAGCTTTCAAGGAAGATTAGTAGAAAGCTGATTCTATTGTAAAGTAGTATATGGGGAATAAGTGAATTTTCTAGTGCAAGTGTGTCTGCATTTGTGATGTGCTGAAGTTAAAGATTAAGTTAATTTAAAGAAGATTACTTTTGAAATGTGTAGCTCCAGTGTGATAATTAACTAAAGTTTTAAGTGTGCCTCAGTGAATAATATATGCAAAGATTTATTCTGGTAAGAACAGTTGTACTTTATAGCATTTTAGAGTGAAGTTATAAGAGTTATCTCCTGTTAAAGCCTAACATTAACTGTGGTGTTTATTCTGAATTTTGGCAAAGTTAGAAGATTAATAGTCCCCCCCCCCCCCCTTAAAGTGATAGCTATCTCTTGACTGAACTATGTGATTTCTATGTGACTCTTGACTAAGGGATAGATAAAGAATACTATTGTAAAAATATTTGCTGTGAATTTCAGTGGTCAAGAACTTTACAACTATCTTTGCCTATTAGGGAGAAATTAGATTTTGAAGCTCAGTGTTTAAAAAAGTTGAGTGAATGTTATGTGTAGTTGAACTGAGTTAATTTTGCATTATCTTGTATCCAAAGTATGCTTAAGTATATATTATATAATCTTGCATTAAATGTTTTGTTTTATTGATTTCAATTTGTTGTTAGCCTGAGTTTTTTCTACTGCACTGTTCATAAAATTATCGGACCTAGCGGGAACCTCAAATGTTAATGTAAAATTCGGCCTATATATAAACATTAGACTGCTAAAGTTAATTAATATTTGATTACACTATTTTGCATAGACTAATCTGAATATAGGGTGGCGCAGTATTATAGAAATTTCCCTATATTTGGATTAGTAATCAACACACAATATATTCACCTTAATAAGAACAACGTTAAAGCAAGATGGCAGATCAAAAGACAGGAAGGACGATCCAAGAACTTCATGGGGAATATGTAGAATATTGTGTAAGTTACATGGTTCTACCTCAATTACTTTATGGTGATTATCACACTTTTCAGAACACCCTCGTATTGGTGGATCTATACTAGAGGAAGTTGAGGCAAGAGATCTTAGCATGATGATTGATAGAAGTTTAGGGATCATATCCAGAAGGTGGTGAAGAGAATTTAGAGAACTGCTGCACAATATCTTTCAGTTATTCAAATTAACTATGTATGCAGATGGCTTACTTGGCAAAGAAAAATCTACAAACAAATTAATAACACTATGAGCTCCCTTCCTCTTTCTCATTTTTATATAGAGCATTTTGAGAATAAAGCACTTAGCACAGCTACTTTAAAACTTTTAGTCTTGCTGTACTATGCAGATGATGTATTTGCCATTTGATCCCATGGGAAAGACATTTTAGATTTCTTGGTAGCTCACCTAAACAGCTTAAAATTTGTTTCACATTAAAAAAAGAATCAAATAACTATCTTTTTGACACAAAAGTCACTCATTGTTCAGATCTTTCACCATGTTTTTTTTTATTCATAGAAAGTCAACACATACTAGAAGATATGTACATAATTAATCACATTATCTGGTTTAACAGTATGGAATCCTCAAAACACTAACTCATTGAGCTAGGACTGTTTGTTCCACTGAAGTAGTCCTTGCCCACAAACTCAACTATCATTACCATAATTTTTTTTTATTTTTTGGTCCAATGGTTACTGTCCTGCAAAACAGATAAAATACTACATGCCCTTTACCTCCTTGTTTCCCGAAAAATACAAGAGAAAAGCACCACTGTTCTTTATTCATATATGCAGTTGACATCCGGAAAGATAGCTCAAGTACTAATGTAACCTTCACACTGCACTTGAACCATGCATCAAATTACCAATGTTGATCCACTCTCCTAACAAAAAATTCTATCCTCTATCATATGAAGTGCTGGCTTATGATTGTAACTTTGCCTACTATGGACAGACAGGAAGATTCATTAACATCTGCCTGAGAAAACACAAGAAATACATTCACTACCATTATTATGGTAAGTTAGAACTGGCAGACCATGCATCCCTTCACACAGGATTAGATGGAAGAAACCATTTGCTGTATAGAATTTATTACAAGTAAAAGAAAGAGGGAGAGACTATTTTGGGAGACCCCACCCTCCTAACCTCAATAAGCGTGGCTGCATTAATTTGCCAAACACTGGAGATATAATTATCTTAAGATCAACCTCAACACAACAGCTATAATAATTTCTACCCTACAACATTAGAGAGTACCAAATTCGGGCTTCATTTATTTATTTATTTTTTCTGATTAAATTTTTTCACTTGCTCATTGTCTCATGTAAACTCTAAGAAGTGGTTGTGCTCTGAAGATGCTAGTTTGAAATTCAATGAAATATAAGCTAGTTAATAAATATCTTTTTATGAGTTATTCTTTTATTATGTGTTGGAACATAACAAATAAGACATGAATAACCTCCAATGCCTAATCCTGTCTATGAGAATAACAAAGTATGTTCTTTTCACTAATTTCTGTTTTGCTGTATTTAATTTTTTAAAGCTTTATTGAGGAATGCATAGTATAGAATAGAGTAAATTTCATATTTTTTATCCTATACATCAGTGGTCAAGTCCCCCACTGACATACAGGATCCATGATGGATGATGAACATCCATCTCTAACCTATACCATTATGTTTTTTATAATTCCTTCTGTATTAATCTGGTAAAATTCCTTAACCAACTTGAAGATCTCTATCATCTCATTGCTTTTCCTTCTATCCATGAAGCTTTACAATCCTCATTCCCTCAAATGCTGTGCATAAACAACACTCCAGAGTCCAAGTATCACTTTGGCCATTCATCTTTGGATCCTCTCTAGGGTTTTAACATAATATAATATAATAAGATATAATATAAATGTATAAATGCAAAATTTAATAAAGCTGTGAATATTTTATTTAAAAATTTCTTATTTATATTTCAGTACTTGCAAGACACACTTGGTGATGTCATCAGGAGCATTCTAACATCCACAGAAAACTGTGAGGTAAAGTTATACTAATGTATATTAAATTGCTATTATTAATATTATTAACATCAGATTTTCATGGAGTCAAAAGACTCATAATGGGAGGCAAACACTGTTACACAAAAGTCCATCAACCCATACTTTAAACACATTCAATATATCTGCATTCACCACAGTGTCAGGCAATACATTCCACTGACCAATCACTCTCCATGCAAAGAACCTACTTCTTATGCTCCTGTTCATGCCCTCCTTATACAGCTTCCAGATATGGCTCCTTGTTCTATTTAATCTAAATTTGAGGTTTTTAATCTAAATTCTTTCTCCTCAAATTTCTTCCACATTAACCATGTAACAATCTTTTACCAACTAAAGCATATCCTTTCTCTTTCCCCTATTCAAAAGGCTTTGAAAATTGCATTCCCTCAATCTGCCCTTATATTTCATGTCCCAAAAACCAGTTACAACCTTAGTTGGTCTTTCTGGATCCTTTCCAATACATCCTCATCACTATGAAAACCAGGTAACCAAATGTGTGCACAATAATCCATATTACTGATTTGGATTAGCAAAACCTTATACAATCCTACAGTCTGATGAAAGCCTTATACAATGCAACCAGCACCTCTTTATTTCTTCACCCTCTGTCCAACCTTGTCGAAAATAGAGGAAATTAGTGGCGCCACCTATATCTTTTTGTTGTAGAAACCTTCATTAGTGTTGTTTCAACTGTTTATGACATTTGTTTCATTAGAAGCCGAGTTATAGTGCCAAGAGTGACAGTGTGTTTTGACCAACGGTCAGAAAATGAGTTTCAAACAGAGAGCTGCTGTTGACTTTTGTGTTAAACTTAGTAAAAGTTTTACCAAAATGCATCAAATGCTTCAAAAAGCATACAGTGATGAATGCTTATCCCGTACTCAAGTTTATGAGTGGTTTAAGCTATTTCAAAGTGGTCGTAAGACACTTGAGGATGACGAAAGCCATCCAAAAACTGGACTGAGCAAAGTTAACATTCAAAAAGTGCGTGATTTTATCAAAGAAACCTGAAATCATCTGTGAGATTGATTGAAGATGAATTGAAGATTCCAAAATCAACTGTGCACAACATTTTGACTGAGAGTTTGGGCCTTCGTAAATTGAATTTGCAATTGTTCCCCACAAGTTGACCGATGACCGAAAAATGTATTGAACACTGCAAGGACCTCATTAAAATCACTCGTAAGGACTCAAACTTCCTTGAAACGATCTTTACTGGCGATGAAACGAAACTGCTTTGAGTATGAGCCTGAAACAGAGTGCTGAGTGGAGACCACCAGAAGAGGGGCATCCAAAAAAAAGTCGCTTGGAGAAGTCAAAAGTAAGGACAATGCTGATTTGTTTCTACGATTCCAAGGGCATTATCCACAAAGAATTCATTCCCCCTGGCCAAACGGTCAATGGTGAGTTTTATCTCAAAGTTTTGAAGCGATCGATAGTGAGAATTCGTCACATACAGCATGAATATTGTGATGCAGGCAGCTGGTTACTTTTGCACTATAATGCACTATCTCATCGTTCAAACATTGTGAGACAGTTTTTGAGCAAAAACCAAGTTTTTGTGTTGGATCACTCCCCATATTCACCTGATTTAGCACCCTGTGACTTCTTTCTCTTCCCCCGACTTCATTTGCCAATGAAAGGAATGTGATATGCCACAATTGAAAACGTTCAAGATGCAGTAACCATGACCCTCAACAGTATCCCAAAAACTGATATAAAAAACTCTTTTAATGAATTAATTGATCATGCCAAATGCTGTATTGAAGCTGAGGGAGAGTATATTGATTGAAATAAATGACTTGAATAATTATAATTGGCCTGGGTTTTATTTTCTATCAAAAGTTCAGTTTCTTTTTGGACAGAGGGTGTATAAGTTAAGGCCCTCTGCATCATTCCCATAATCTGATCTGATGTCTTCACAAATTGTGCAATGTGACCTCTGAATTTCAGATCCTTGTTCAGTACCACTCCACAGTACTCTTATCTCTTCAACTTCTTCCAAAATTTCCCTGCCAAGTGAATACTTTGCATCCCATTGTTGCCTACCAAATTTCAAAACCTTACACTTGGCAACATTGAATTGACAGTTCCATACTGTTGCCCCACTGATACAATCTATTCAAGTCCTCCTGTAAGGCCACAACATCTGATCCTCATCATTCTCACCAGTTTGCATCATCTGCAAACAGTTGTATATCACCAGTTAAAGATATTCCAATATCATTAATATACAAATTAAATAACAAAACTGCCCCCTGTGGTTCACACCACTAGTGTCCTTTTTTAAGATAGTGTTCCTCCCCCCCCCCCCTCCATACACAACTTACTGATACCCATCTCATAGCCAGTAACCTATCTAACTCACTAGTCTATCATTCAATCCCATTATATTATTATTATATTTTGGAACTTCCATGTCACAAGTGTTATTGTAGGAGGCCAATCATAGAGAACATGAAGTCTATCATAGCATTCCTTAATCCCTTTGTCATTCCAGAGTGTAACTATCTGCCATGCAAAAATGCCACTTCTTTTCCTCTAACTCACTACTTCTTTACAACTTCCAGGGATGGCTCACTTGTTCCTGTCCCTTGTTCTGCTTTATGAAAAATCCATTCAGTGTGAAAATACTATGAATGCTTCTACACAGTTTAAATTTATCATTTTTTCTTGTCATTGTATATCCCTGAAAGGTGCATGGGCTAGTATGATAATCCAACACCTGCTAGAGGATGAAGAGTTTAGTGTTCTGCAACATATGATGAGAGAAAAAAAAGATACATTTTGATATTGATTATTAGCAATTTATTGTAACTTTAGCATAAATTTTAGTCTGAGTTGGTGTGTTTACATTTGGATGTTTTTGAGTTTGAAGTACTTTTCTAATATACCGCTTTGTGTATTATTATACATTTTCTCTCTGTCAATTATGGTGGCTGCCATGTCTTTGCTTACTGATTTGTTGTTGCCTAGCCCACCACCTTTTAAAATTACACTTTTCAAAGTGTAATGCAAGATTTTGTACTATGCTTTGCTCACAGCATGCTATGCTTCCTATCATTTAAAAATATCAGTGCAATACAGGGGAATTGCATGTTTGCATAGAATTTAGACAATTGGATGATTTCGACATCAGTATCTCGGGTATCAAATGATGGTGATGGTGCTATGGAAATGATTGCTTGCTGGGAGAGAGTTATGAGTTGCATGATTGAGGGGGGGATAAAGACTTGCATCAGGCAGTAAAGAACTTGATATTAGGTCAAGTGACTAGAGATATAGAAGATCTGAAGGATGGTATCAACTGTGCCACTGAATCTCATGTGAGGGTAGGATACTTGGAGAGGGAGAGGAATTGAGAGACGAAGTGGAAGGTATAAAAATGAGCTGAATAATATGAAGGGAGAGATTAGAAGACTTGAAAAGCTTATTGATGCGAGACAAACAAAAATTGCGAGAGAAAGATATGAGAAGGAGAGAGAATAGATAAACCAAGGGAATGAGAGAAACTTGAGAGTACAGGAGTAAGGGAACGAGAGGCGAGAGGAAGGTATATGATAAGTGGAATTTCAAGGAGATAGAACATTGGAAGAGAGAGAGAGAGAGAGAGATTGAGGGATGCAAGTGAGCAAGGAATTAATGGCTATGTGAGGGGGGGGGTGATGTATTGAGATTTAAGGATTTGTGATATGCAGAATAGAATGTTAGAGCAGTGCTTTCCTGGAGAAATAATTGAGAGTGTGTCTATGGCAGTAAAGGTGAGGTGAGAATATGGATGGTATGGTAATGATAGTTAGTACAAAAGATATGAGAAGTAGTGTGAATTGGGTGGTGAGAAATTTGAGGTTATTATTAGGAACTATGCAGCAGAAGTGTAAGAGGGAAGGTAGTGAGTGTTTTACCTGGATATGATTAAAAAATGCAGAATTAAGAAGAGCAATGATAATGAATAGCCTGATAGTGAGAATATATTGAAAGAGGAATCTGAAATGTGTGAATACTTGGAGTGTATTTGGCAATAGAAGAGAGCTTAATGAAAGACATGGACTGCATTTGAAGATGGAAGGGCATAGGTATCTGAAGGGATTGTTGTTCTCAGGACAAGTGAGAGCATTAGGGCAGGGAAACTGAAGTTGCCAATGTGGATGGTAGCAGGACAGAGGTATGTATGATATGTTTCAGAGTCAAATGGAGTCTTTGTACAAAAGTCAGGAACACAGGATAAAGAAAGTATATGGGTGATATCAGTAGCCTCAACCTGTCCTAAGATTATTGGAATTAGTGAAATGTGGGTGACAACAGTTAATGTTGTGACAGGAATAGAAGTGAAAGGATGTAGCCTGTTTCTGCAGAATAGGAAGGGAAACAGGATAAGTGATGAGTTGATTCCTCTCAGAATGGAGAATCTGGAAGGAAATGGCATTAATAGTTTTGAACGTTTAGAGTGTGATATACATGTACGAAGGACTAGATATTTAGTGGGATGTTGCTATAAGCCAGGGAACACAGACAGTAATGAGCAGGAAATGTTTAGGCAAATCATTTTAGACAAATTATGGACTGTACAACTGTGCTAAAAATAACTATTTTAATTTCTGACATTTTGACCTTCATATTAAGGTCATCATCTGGAGTATATACATATATACAAAGACAAGCTGAATTACATTTCACACAGACAGTATGCTAAAGAAACAATGATTTCATCAACGGTTCTTCTACTGGCATGAATTCTAGTGAAAATAAAATAAAATAAAGAAAAATAAAAATAAAAATAAAATAAAATAAATTAATTAAAAAAAAACTACATCAAAGCTATATTCTATTTAAGATAACATCAGAGAAACATTCTTTCATATAGATAGTTTTATTGTAATAACAATGATGTCCTAATTTAACATGACAATTGTTATATTAGATTTAAGATTCTGGATTACGTATGGTTCTATTTATAGTTAACTCTTAGGGAGAAAGGTTAAGTGGGAAGAATATGTGCCTTTCATATTCTTGGGATTTTTAGACCATCATTATAGTTAAGATTAGGGTGGTTGATAAGAATCTCACAGGCTTCCTTAAATTTACGTTCATACCATGTTTTGGTGTGATGTAAACAACATGTGCTTTACCAGTCATTCTATGTAAAGTGTTCAGGGCGTGATCAGAAAGGCCAGCTTGACCATAGTTATTATATTTAATGTATTGTTTATATTCCTTTTGTCTGATAGTGTGCATCCTGTTTCCTCTATATAGGGTAGATTACAGGTGCAATAAATATGGATTTATTGGGCCAGCAGAGGGAGTGGGTCTTTGGATGAGTTGAGTAAGCTGTTTAATTTTGCAGGAGGTTTAAAGGCGGCTTTAAGGTTGTATTTCTGTAGTATTCTGTTTATTTTATCTGATGTTCCTTTAATGTATGAAATGGTTACAGTTTTATTGTAGTCTAGTTTATCTTTGTTTTTAAGTGAGATCTTGTAGAGAATTTTATTGATATTTGGCTGTAACCATTTATAGGAAAGTATTGCTGATAACTTTAAATCCATCTTTAAGAACTTGTTCATTGGAGCAATTCTTCATCTTCAAAGCCCTTTTTTTTAGAGCAGTGCTTCTCAAATTTCTGGATGCCAGAGCCGCCTTTGGAAAAAATAAAACATTTCATGGCCCCCTTGAAAAAAATCGTTATATAGTATTATATTATTATAATATTTATTGTATTTATATTCAATACAAAACTTAAACAGTGAATATTGTAAAAATCAAATGCAAATTTTGCATTTTTAGCATCTTACATACACATTTGACTTGGCACATTATCTCATATTTTTATATAGATAGATATATTGTATGACGGATGTGTTTCAATACTGCTACACAAAAAGTCAATATCAGGTGAAATATTTAAAACTGCAATAAATTTAGTTTAATCCTTTATCCACGTGTAAGCAAACAAAGTTTGCGCCTGAAAATATCTTCAGGACTGAGGTAAGGTGGTACAACACTAGGCAACTCACAGCAAAGGTGGACCATGCTCTCATCACTCCTTGTCTCAGTATCTTCCATAATGCAAAGCACATCTCCTTGCAGACATGTATACTGCTATGCTTAAAGGAAGGGTCACTACCCAGACTGGTTTTGAACTTTATTGAGGTCTTGTCAGTGGGAGCCAGGCCCAGAGTGGAGATACTAAGGCAGAAGGCAGAAGCAATAGGAGAGGTCATCCTTATCTATAGGAGTTGCCAAAAGGTGTGCCACCTTATTATTAAATTACTCTGGATTTAGAGAAAGATGTTTGAAAGTTTATTTTTCACTTGGTTAGACTATAATAAATTTAGTTTAATCCTTTATCCAAGTGTGAGCAAACAAAGTTTGTGCCTGAAAGTATCTTCAGGACTGAGGTAATGTAGTACAACACTGGGCAACTCGCAGCAAAGGTGGATCAAGCTCCCAACTCCTTGTCTCAGTATCTCCCATAATGCACAACACATCTCCTAGCGGACATGTATACTGCTATGCATTAAGGGAAGGACCACTACCCAGACCGGTTTCGACCTTTATTGAGGTCTCATCAGAGGATAAAGGATTAAACTAAATTTATTATAGTCTAACCAAGTGCAAAATAAACTTCCATAATTTTTCTTTAAATCCAGAGTAATTCAATAATAATGTGTTACACCTGTTGGCAACTCGTATAGGTAAATATGACCTCTCCTATTGCTTCTGCCTTAGTATCTCCAAGTTTGAGTCTGCCTCTCACTGACGAGACCTCAATAAAGGTCGAAACTGGTGCATTGGATTGGAGACTGGCTATCTGATAGGTATCAAGAAGTTGTGTATGGGGGAGCAATATCCAGGAAAAGGAAAGTCACTAGTGGAGTGCCTCAGGGTCTGTTTTAGGTCCGTTACCATTTAACTTGTATATTAATGATATAGTTGAAGATTTGATGTTAAAAGGGACGAAAGTGAGGGGAGAGTGGTGGAAAGAAACGAAATTGAGAGAATGAATGAAAGTAGAAATGGTGTGACGCAGAAATCGCAAGTGAAAAAAATCGAAAGAATAAATGATAGCGAAAAAAGAATGAATGATGGTGAAAGTTGGATGCATGTTGGACTGAAAGTACTGAAACCAAGAAAGATGAATGAGAGTAAAAGTGAGAAGAATGATAGCAAAAGTTGGATGCATGTTAGTCTGAAAGAACAGAAACAAAGAAAGATAAATGAGAGTGAAAGTGAAAAGAATGATAGTGAAAGTTGGACGTATGTTGGACCGAAAGTACGGAAACAAAGAAGGATGAATGAGAGAGAAAGTAAGAAGAGGGGGTTCGAGAGTTAGAAAGTTAGAGAGATTTAATGATAGAGCGAATCTGTCGCAAGATTCGGAAAGTGAATTGGATTGGATGAGGCAAGAAATGGATGCGGAATGAAATTAAGAGAATTCAGGTCAAAACTATTAAAATAAATCATGATGGCATGAAAGAGTTAACGAGAGATGAGCGAGTGGCGTTGTATGGCGACTCCATTATTAAAGGTGTGCTAGAGGATAAAATGCACAAGGTATGTTTTCCAGGCGGTAAAATGAGTAGAGTGATTGAGGCATTGGATATGAGGTGGGAGCGAGCAAAAGAGTTAATTGTATTAATTGGCACAAATGATTTGAGAGAGAACAAAGAGCATGTGAGAATGAATGTCAGGAGGCTGCTTGGAAAGATAAAAGAGAATAGTGTGACAGGAAGGGTAGTCAGAGTGTTGCCTAGGTATGATTGGGGTGAAATGAGGTGGAGAGCAAGGATTATAAATGATATTCTGGCTGAAATGTGTGAGGAGATGGGAGTACAGTTTGTTAATGTGTGGAATGAGTTTGAGGGACGAAGTGAGCTGTATGGGGAGCGATGGACTGCATTTGAGTGGTTATGGAGTGAGTCGCTTGGCAAGACTGCTGCTGGAAGGTAGAGAAGTGAATAGAGAGAATGAATCAGATCGAGAGGAGAGTGATGTGGAAAAGCAGGAGAGTAAGAAAGGAGAGATTGAATAAGTAGAAATGAATGGGGAAGTGAGTGGTATGAGTATAGAAAATGAGAGAATGGGTGTGCAAGAGGAGCAGGGAAACAGGGAAGCTCAGGGTGGACAGGGGTAACAGCGTGAGAAAGGTGGATGCTAAAAGAGGAGGTGAGTGAGAGCATGTGTAGGCAGGAAAGAAAAGGGATGACCAGGGATCAAGAGAAAACAGATGAAATTGAAAAAGGTTCTAAAATGAAGAAGCAGAAAGGGAAATGGCCACAGTCCAGCATGGAGAGATCACATCGAGTGAGTGGTATCAGTGGAACTAGCTGTAGATCTAGAAATGAGCTGTCGTGTTTGTATACCAATGCTAGAAGTATAAGAAACAAGGAAGATGAAATGGTTGCACTAATTGTGTCTGTTCACCCAAAGATTGTCCGAATAAGTGAGACATGGTTAGATGAGGACGACATCCTGACAGGAATAGAGAGGGAAGGGTATGATATGTTTCGTGAGGATAGAAGGGATAAAAAGGGAGGGGGAGTGCTATTGATGATAGAGAAAAAGTTATGTCCATACAAGGTAGATGTGCAAGAGAGAAATAGGGCCAGTGGTTTGAGGCAGTGTGGTGTGAGATAGAGGTGAATAGAATCAAATAGTTGGTGGGATGTTGTTATAGACCTGATAATGTGGATGGTGGTAATAGTGAAATGTATAGTCAAATAAGCCAAGCAAATAAGAAAAGGGTGATCATTATGGGTGATTTTAATTATGACAATATACACTGGAATGAAGAGATAGCAACTGGAAGTAAAGAAAATGAGTTTCTTGAGTTTTTAAGGGATAACTACCTCAGACAGTATGTGACAGAGGACACACGAGGATTAAGGGTCTTGAATTTGGTCATCTCATCAGAGGATGTAATTATAAATGAGGTGTCAAATCATCCACCAATTGGTGAAAGTGACCAAGAAGTGATTATCTGGGTGGTTGCCAACAGTGCAAGGTGAAAAGAAGGGTATATGTGGAACTACGAGGGGGGGGGTGATTATGAAGAGCTCAGGAGACAGCTTGCAGGTGTAGCATGGAATGAGGAGGTTGCTGGAAAAGAGATCAATGCAGCTTGGGGAATTTTCAAAAACTATCTAGTTGATGCAATGTCTAAATGTATTCCAAGGGTGAGAAGGTTAAATAAGGTAGGTGTGAGATGGATGAATAAAGAGATTAAGCATGCGATACAGAAAAAAGGGCATTGTGGAGGCAGCATAAGAGAAGTGGAAGTAACCAATTTCATGAGGTCTACAAACACCAGGCAAGGAGGGTGTCTTGGTTGGTGAGAGTAGCTAAAGAGAGGTATCAACAGCAGTTAGCTAATGAAGCCAAAAGGAATCCTAGGGAGTTCTTTCGATATGTAGTCAGCAAAAGAAAGAATGATTATAGAAGGATGACATTGATTGGAGGAAATGGTATAAAGACAGCTGTGGCAGAATGTGGGGTGGAGATACTTAATGAGCAGTTCATAAATATCTTTCAATCTTGTGAATGTGACTTCATGGTGAGATTGAGAGCAGTTGATGATGGGGAGGAGAGACTGACTGTGAGTGAGCAAGAGGTGTTTGGGGAGTTGAGTAAACTAGATGTAAATAAAGCTGTGGGACTTGATAATATATCACCGCGTATTCTGAAGGAATGTGCCAAAGAGTTGACACCAGCATTGACATATTTTTTAATACGAGAATTGCACTTGGTCAAGTTCCTAAAGAGTGGAAGGAGGGCAAGATTGTCCCACTTCATAAAGAAGGTGATCGAACTCAAGCATCAAACTATAGGCCTATCTCTGTGTCAGGTGTTGTGGTTAAGTTGTTGGAGAAGCTTGTGAGAACTAGGATCCAGAGTTGGGTTGACAACAATGGTATAATCTTTGATGGACAGCATGGATTTGCTAAAGGTAGGTCATGTTTTAGTAATCTGCTTACTTATTACAATAAAGTGACTGCTTCCTTAAACAGAGGTGAAGGATACACAGTAATATACTTGGATTTCGCAAAAGCTTTTGATAGAGTACCTCATGATAAGTTGACAGTCAAACTAGAGCAGAAGGGGTTGGATATTAGATTAATGCATTGGATCGGAGACTGTCTATCTGATAGGTATCAACAAGTTGTGAATGGGGGTGCGATATCCAGGAAAGTCACTAGTGGAGTGCCCCAGGAGTCTGTTTTAGCGCCATTACTATTTAACTTGTATATTAATGAAATTGGCGAAGATTTGGATGGAGGTTTTCGGTTATTTGCAGATGATTCAAAGATGGGACGAACTATAAAGAGTAGTGAAGATGTTGTGGCCTTGCAAGAAGACTTGAATAAATTGAGTGATTAGGCAAGCAAATGGGGATGTGAGTTCAATGTTGCAAAATGTAAGGTTTTAAAATTTGGAAAACAAAGATGGGATGCAGAATTTATGCTTGGTGAGAATATATTGTTGGAGGTAGAGGAAATAAGAGATCTGGGAGTGATAGTGGATAAGGATCTAAAATTTAGGAGACACATCGCCAAAATTGTGAAGACAACAGAAAGACTTCTGGGAATGATGCGGAGGACACTGACGAGTAGAAGTAGGGAGATTCTTGTTCCATTGTATAAGGCTTTGATTAGGCCACACATGGACTATTGTGCCCAGATTTGGTCACCAGGTTTTCAGAAGAATGAAGAAATGTTCCAAAGGTGACTAGTTTCTGACCTCTGGAATGTTGAGTATGAGGAAAGATTGAGAATATGTAATTTGCAGAGTCTGGTGGAGACAAGGAAGAGGGGAGATATGATAGAGACCTACAAGTTGGTAAGGGGTTGTTATAAGATCAATGGTGGAGAAGTTCTACATTGAATAGTGGGAGATCAGGGGAGAACCAGAGGTCATCTCTGGAAATTGCATAAAGAGGGTGTGAGTAGGGGAGTGAGAGGCAGGTTTTGTTCTTGCAAGGTTGTGAATGATTCAAATGCCTTGCTGAGAGTGTGGTGTCTGCAAGGAGTTTGAGTGTGTTTGAGACACGGTATGATGAGATGTGTGTGTGTTTGATAAAAGGACCTCCCAGATGAGTCTTTGACTCCATGAGGTCTTGGGAAATAATAATAATAATAAATAATAAATTTGGATGGAGATATTCAGTTGTCTGCAGATGGTGCAAAGTTGGGACGAACCATCAAGTGTAGTGAAGATGTTGTGGCCTTACAGGAAGACTTGAATAGATTGAGTGATTAGGCACAGAAATCGTGATGTGAGTTCAATGTTGCAAAATGTAAGGTTTTAAAATTTGGTAAACAAAGATGGGATGCAGAATTTATGCTTGGTGAGAATATATTGTTGGAGGTAGAGGAAATAAAAGATCTGGGGGTAATAGTGGATAAGGATCTAAAATTTAGTTGAGACAGCGCTAAAATTGTGAAGAGAACACAAAGGCTTCTGGGAATGATGCGGAGGACACTGACGTGTAAAAGTATGGAGATTCTTGTTCCGTTGTATAAGGCTTTGATTAGGCCACACATGGACTATTGTGCCCAGATTTGGTCACCGGGTTTTCAGAAAAATGGAGAGATGTTGGAATGGGTCCAAAGAAGACTGACTAAGGTAGTTTCTGACCTATGGAATGTCGAGTATGAGGAAAGATTGAGAAGATGTAATTTGCAGAGTCTGGTGGACAGGAGGAAGAGGGGGAGATATCATAGAGACCTACAAGTTGGTAAGGGATTGTTATATGATCAATGCTGGAAAAATTTTACAGAGAATAGTGGGAGATCAGGGGGAGAACCAGAGGTCATCCCTGGAAACTGTATAAAGAGAGTGTGAGTAGGAGAGTGGGAGGCAGATTTTTTTCGTGTAGAGTTGTGAATGATTGGAATGCCTTGCCTGAGAATGTGATGTCTGCAAAGAGTTTGATTGTGTTTAAAACACGGTATGATGACCTGTGTGTGTGTGTGATAAAAGGACCTCCCAGATGAGTCTTTGACTACATGAGGTCTTGGTAGTAATAATAATAATAATAATAATTTGTAAAGTAGAGTCCATAATTTGTCTAAAATAAATGCTGATCACCATGCAACACTAAAGGAAAGGACGTCTCGTCAGTGGGAGGCAGACTGAGTTGCCAAGGGTTGTACCATGTTATCTCAGTCCTGAAGATATTTTCAGGTGCAAACTTTGTTTGCTTACACTTGGATAAAGGATTAAACTAAATTTATTGTAGTCTAACCAAGTGCAAAATAAACTTCCAACATCTTTCTCTAAATCCAGAGTAATTTAATAATAAGGTGGTACACCAGTTGGCAAATCGTATAGGTAAATATGACTTCTCCATTGCTTCTGCCTTAGTATCACCACTCTTTGTCTGCCTCCCACTGGCGAGACCTCAATAAAGTTCGAAACCAGTCTGGGTAGTGGCCCTTCCCTTAATGCATAGCAGTATACATGTCCGCAAGGAGATGTGTTTTGCATTATGGGAGTACTAAGACAAGGAGTGATGAGAGTTTGGTCCACCTTTACTCCGAGTTGCCAAGTGATGTACAACCTTACCTCAGTCCTGAAGATATTTTCAGGTGCAAACTTTGTTTGCTTAAACTTGGATAAAGGGTTAAACTTAATTTATTGTAGTGCAGAAAAAAGTTTGATTGACAATAAAGCAGGTGGTAATTTATATGATGTTAAAAAACATAGTGAAATTAACAATAAAGTGGGCATTATTATGTTGAAAAAGAGAATGCAGTGAACAGTAAGGTGTGAGCAGGATTGATGCCAAATAAATGTATATGATATGATAAAATAGAAAGAGTGAATGAGAGAGAAAAAGGATGCAAGATTTGAAAGCTGAGTTTCACTCCACATTCACCTCAACAAATGAGATGAATGTGGAGTGAAATGAAGAGAATTGTAGATATGTATGGAAGAGTGAAGAAGACGAAAACAAATTATGTAGGCGTATCTGCTCTCCTCCCAAAAGGTTGCGGGTTTGAATCCCGCTGTGGGCATGGATATTTGTGATTGTCTGTGGAAATACTGGTGGTGGATGGTAGATGGCATTATTATTATTATTATTATTATTATTATTATTATTATTATTATTATTATTATTATTCAGACCTCCATGGAGTCAAAAGACTCATCGTGGGAGGTCCTTCCTAAGAACATAAAGTCTGTCAAGACTCATCGAGGGGAGGTTCTCCCTAAGAAACACAAAGTCTATCATACCACTCTTTAAACTCATTGACCGTTCTCGCCCTCACCACTCTATCAGGCAATGCATTCCACGGCTCAACCACCCTCCACACAAAGAAACCACTCCTCACACTCTTGCTCACAGTTTCCTTTCGTAACTTCCAGGGATGGCCTCTTGTCATCACTCCTTCCCGCTGTTCAACCAAGTGACAGAATACCCCAGTGTCAACCATGTAACCACCTCTCAACAGTGATATGATTGAGACTTCTAAATGTCTCAATCATATCACCTCTCCTTCTTCTATCTGCCAAACTCTGCAGTCCACATTCCCTCAGCCGATTCTCATAACTGTCCTTGTACAGTCCTGAGACCATCTTTGTCATCTGTCTTTGTATCTTTTCCACAGATAATTTATCCCCTTCAAATCCTGGGAACCAAATCTGAGAACAACAGTCCAAATGTGGTCTGATCAGAGACTTATACAACGGAATGATAACCCTCTTATCTCTGCAGGTCAGTGTCCTTCTCATAATTGCAGCAATCCTCTGTGTTACCTTCACCACCTTTGCAATATGTCCCCTAAACTTCAGGTTTCTATCAATCATCAATCACAGATCTCTTGTCTCCCCAACTTCCTCCAGTATAACTCCTCCCATAGAGTATGCAGCATCTCATCAATATTTCCCAAACCTCAATACCTTACATTTTGCTGCATTAAACTGAGAACCCCATTCATTTGCCTGTCTATCTAGCTTATTTAAATCCTCTTGCAGGGCTACCACATCTGCACTATTACTAATAATCCTTCCCAGCTTCGCATCATCCGCAAACAACTGAATATCCCCTTGCAGTTCACTGGCAATGTCATTGATATAAAGGTTAAACAATATAGGTCCTAGTACTGAGCCCTGTGGGACCCCACCATACACAACTCTCTGATACCTATCAGACAGCCAATCCTGAATCCAGTTGATCTGACATCCAGACCCATGTGTTGCAACTTAAATATCAGCTTATCATGTGGCACCATGTCAAATGGCTTTGCTAAGTCTAAGAAAATTGCAGTATATGCCTTTCCTTCATCTAATGTTCTTGTAACTTTATTATAAAAGGCTAGCATATTGCTAAAACAAGAGTGCCCTTTCACAAATCCATGTTGACTCTGACAGATAACATTACCCTCATCTGCCCAGTGCTGTATACGGTCCCTCACTAATTTCTCCAAGATCTTAACAACTACTGTTGAAAGTTTATTTTTCACTTGGTTAGAGTATAATAAAATTAGTTTAATCCTTTATCCAAGTGTGAGCAAACAAAGTTTGCACCTGAAAGTATCTTCAGAACTGGGGTAAGGTGGTACACAACACCAGGGCAACTCGTTGCAAAGGTGGAGCAAGATACCAACACTCCTATCTCAGTATCTCCTATAATGCAAAACACATCTCCTTGCGGATATGTCTAATGTTATGCATTATGTTATGTTTGCATCTAATGTTATGTTTGCTCACACTTGGATAAAGGATTAAATTAATTTTATTATACTCTAACCAAGTGAAAAATAAACTTTCAACATCTTTCTCTAAATCCAGAGTAATTTATTAAAAAAGGGTGGTACACCATTTGGCAACTCCTATAGGTAGAGATGACCTGCTAATGCTTCTGCCTGGTATCTCCACTTGGGCCTGGCTCCCACTGAAGAGACCTCAATAAAGGTCGAAACTAGTCTGGGTAGTGGCCCTTCCCTTAATGCATAACATTAGACATATCCGCAAGGAGATGTGTTTTGCATTATAGGAGATACTGAGATAGGATTGTTGGTAGCTTGCTCCACCTTTGCAACATGGTGCCCTGGTGTTGTACCACCTCACCCCAGTCCTGAAGATACTTTCAGGCGCAAACTTTGTTTGCTCACACTTGGATAAAGGATTAAACTAATTTTATTATACTTAACAACTACTGATGACACACAGACTGGTCTATAATTAGACACTTCCAGTCTGTTACCACCCTTATGCAATGGCACTATCTTACCTTCCTTCCATTCCCTGGGCACCTTTGGCATTGGTGTAGTTGCGGTCGATTGGTGGATTAAGTGGTAGAGACAGAGTTTTAGAGCAGGTGACCTCCATCAGTGAGTCTTTAGACTCCCTGGAGGCATCAAATAATAATAATAATAATAATAATAATTAATAATAATAATAATAATAATAATAATAATAAAATTAAGTATACTACTGTATATATGCATCTCCCTTGTTCTTGGATACTGGAGTTGTTTTATGATATCTTTTGTTCTTATATTTTGTTTGTATTGTATTTGTATTGTTTACTAATAGTAGTAGTGCAAAAAAGGTTCAGCTTGATAATGAAGTTTTGTGTTGGACTTTTTCAACTGAAGTGTTTTATTTCACTGTAAAAATTGTTTTATTTAAAATGCATGTAGAAAATATCAGTTCATATTTATGGACTGTGAGGAGGAAACAGAATATTGATAATATCATGGGATGTGTGAAAAGTGCAGTAATAGAAAGAAGCATTTAAAAGAGAGAGAGAGAGAGAGAGAGAGAGAGAGAGAGAGAGAGAGAGAGAGAGAGAGAGAGAGAGAATAGTGTAAATTAAAGAAAATGGATGGAAGTGTTAGAAATAAAAGCAGTAATGGAAGCACCAAGTTGAATGTTGATGATATGTAATGTGAAATGCATGTTATTCATGACTTGTCATAATAATGGCATTTTATATATTTCTTATGTTCTTCTAGGCAGATGTTAAGAGTTTTTCCTATCCATCTAAAATAGTCTGAGATACAGTAGGTAATGAGCAGTGGTGCATGTGTCTGTATGTGTATGTGTGTTGGGAGTGGGGAGCACTGTCAAGGCCACATTATGACAAGCTGGTCTTTGCATAGACATATCCAATCACCTATCTCTTCTATAAGTTAAAGATAGCAAGAAATTATATACTTGGTTTAATACCTTATCCAAGTGTAAGCAAACAGATTTGCACCTGAACTATTTTCAGGACTCGGGCAACTCCTCATTACACGTCTCTAATCTCTAACCACTAATTTAACCTAAATCAGACAAGGAGAGAAAAAATATCATATAGTGCTATATAGCCTTGGTTACAAAACCTCCATTAGAAAATGAACGGCTGCCCTCCCAAAAAAAATTCTTATACAAAATCATTATATATCACTTTTTTTTTACATTGACCAAGTTTATTATCCTCATCACATATACATAAACATTTACAAATATACAATTGAAGTATTAATAACACATTTTGTGTTCACTGCAAATATTCAGTCCAGAATGTTAAGTAAATTATCTGGCCTGGTTGGCTGAGTGGTTAGTGTATCTGCTCTCCAGCCAAACAGCTGTGGGTTTGAATCCCACCATGGGCATGGATGTTTGTGATTGTCTCTGAAACTATTAGTGGTGGTGGTCGGCAGTAGATGGCGTTGGTGTAGATGATGGTGGTAGTTGTGGTTGGTGAAGTGGTGGAGACGGAGTGTTGTAGAGTAGGTGCCCTCCCTCGATGAGTCTTTGGACTCCATGGATCTGTTATGTAATAATAATAATAATAATAATAATAAAATATCTATACATTTTAATAATAATAATAATAATAATGCATTTTCACAGCCATTTTCACGGTAGCTCAGCCGGTATAGACAAAGCCCTTTGGTCGGAATGACCTGGGTTCAATTTCCATCCATGAGGTGAGGAAAGTTTATCTGGTCTCTTTCGACTAAAGGTGAGTTAGCCAGTCTCATGTGGAGGTAGAGGGTTTTTTGTCCTTCAAAACAGGCAAACCAGCCCCGTGAACACATACAGATCTACAATCTACAATCATAAATACTTGCTCTTAGGAGATGTAGCAGAGGAGTGATGAGACGGCTGCATTAATTTGTCATCATTTGGGTGACTCTACCCATCCAAAGGGAAATGAGAAGGGAAGAATGCATTTTACATTTTTTTACATACATATTTGCAATGATTAATTTAATGTGCTAAGAGAGTTTTCTTTTTCATTTGAATGATACTGATTATGGAATAAATTTATATAAATATACATTATTTTATTTTATTTATTTTTATTTTTTATATTTATTTCACAATTCATATTTACAGTTTCTTTTATTGTTAACAGCAGGGAATGCTGAATGGACACCTTTCACTTTTTCATGTTGCTGTTTTTTTTTTTAAATCAATAATAATAATAATAATAATAATAATAATAATAATAATAATAATAATAATAATAATAATATGTTCATGCAGACTAAATATATTTATACAATTCACCTATTATATTTTCTGTTTAGAACAAATATTCATTAGAAAATACATTTTTAGATGAATATACATACTATCAGCAACAGAAGTAATAGAAGTAATAATATTAGTATTAAGTAAAGAACATGTAGCGATAAAATTAGGTGTTAATAAAATATTAAAGATAAGTTTAGTTCTATAGAGTGCTTATAATTATGGACTAAGATAAAAACTGTGTTATCATATGCACAGAATGAAGTATAACGTAACCAATAATGAGACTCGTTCTCATTAGTATAAATAATATCATTAAGGGTCAGATACAGGGATGATGTTCTTAGATGATGTCAGTTAAAGTAATGTGTTCTGGATGTCAATTGTGGTAGTGGGGATTATAATGTGGCATTAAAATCCTACCATTTTCTAAGCTAGCTGAAGCTTTTGTGAAGACAGTGGGATTATTGTATGTGTTATGGTGTATTGTGTGTGTGTGTGTGTGTGTGTGTGTGTGTGTGTGTGTGTGTGTGTGTGTGTGTGTGTGTGTGTGTGTGTGTGTGTGTGTGTGTGTGTGTGTGTGTGTGTGTGTGTGTGTGTGTGTGTGTCTAGAAAACTGATCCTATGTGTCTTTCAGTTGTATAGGTGTGTTGTGCTAATTGTGCAGTGGTGGCCCATACATAAGCACTGCGACACTGCAGCATCCCCAAGGAAAAAATGAAAAATTTAAATTTTGTTTGTGCTTATAAATAATAACAATGCTTACAACATTTTATAAATGCAATATAACATGCTAAAGGTTACAGCTTATGTTTCGACGGTGATTGAATAGTTAATAATTAGAATTGTTCGATTGATGCTTTAGATTATGAAACAAATACACTGCGATTTAACACAGCGTCGCAATTATCACATTCGACCAATCGCAACCAGACTCGCGAATATTTGTTTGCTCTTGTGATTGTACATTACAAGTCATTCTGACACTGCTTCATTATTTCTGTGAGATACAAAGCTTTTATTATTGGTGTGTGTTCATGGTGAGGATGAACTATTTTTTGCAAATCTTATTTTATTCTGTTAAAATAACATATAATTAAATTAAGGGGATAAAAGTCCCTTATTATTTTACAGCCAGTATGGCTGTAATTTTTTACAGCTATATTATATGTATTATTATATGTAAAATAATAAGGGATTTTTATCCCCTTAATTTAATTAACTTCACCAGAAAAAAATAGCCGTTTGGCTTTTCATCTTATAACATATAATTATCTATTTGTTATAGATACAAGGCTGAATTATGATGAATGTCACTGTTGAAAATATGAAAAGAATTATATTTTTTCAATTATCGTTACATGAAACAAATACACTACAATCTAACGCAGTGTCAGAATTATTGCTTTTGGCAAAATGCAGCCAGACTCACCGATATTCATTTGCGCTTGTGATTGCACGTTACAAGATCATTCCGACACTGCTTGGTTGGGCAGTGTATCGTATGCTTGCATTCGTAATTTCTGTGAGATACGAAACTTTTATTATTGGTGTTTGTTCGTGGTGAGGGTGAAATATTTTTAATAAAGCATTTTTTAATATGTAAATTAATTTATTAATAAATTGGTTACTGATTAAGAAAAAAAGAATTTATTCTTTTTTTTTTATTTTGTATATGCAGCACCCCCACTTAAAATTTTCACTGCCCGTCACTGTAATTGTGCTTCACAGTTAAACACAAACATTATGTACATCATCACCATGACTTGAAAATTTTGCTGACTTTACCAGTTAGGAAAAATATCTCACTAGTCTGATGTTAGCCTAATGTATCGCAGTGATGTGTTTAGTTATGGATCTAGTCAGTTTATAAGCTTTTGTTTAATGCTATGGCTAATTTTGACCTCATATTTTACCAGTATTGAAACAAATATGTTAACTACTTATAGTGTTTATCAGCATAAAAAAATTCATGCATTTTATAAATGATTCAAGACCATTTATTGTTATTTTATTATTTATTAATATATTTTCCACATACATTTTTACTTCTAATGCTTTTATGTTGTTATTCACTTTTATGGAAAAAAGCAAACAGTTTCTTCTCTGCCATTATAAAAAACTTGAAAACATTCAGTATCATAAAAATTTTTAGGTATGCACATACAACTACATTGGTGTATTTCTGAATTCTGATTAGATCTGAAATATTGTCAGATACACAGAGCCAGTGATGGCAGCAACTCTGAAACAATTTAAAAACATTTAGGTGAAAATCAATATAAAGAAATGTTTAGTGGAAATAAATGCTTATTTCTCAACTTTCAAAGTTTTAACATCCACTATTAATTATCAGATTTTGCATATTCCATCATAGGCAAGAAATAAACTAATTACCACTATTTGCTGCATATCAGTTTTAGGTTGCTGTGCCATGTCACAATTAAATAGTTACTTCTTGGTATGACTAAGTGTTCCTTGAAGATAAAATGATACATGCATAATCCTATCCTTTCATTGGTAGTTATCAATTTTAGGCATTTGTAATGACCTGCACTTCCCTGATAGATGCAATAAGTACAATAAGATAAATATACAAAAAGAAATTATATTCAACATAAAACATGAAACAGAGTTGGCATTAGGAAATAAAGTTGATTAAATGAAACTCTTTTCACATCTTTTTTTTTTACTCATCAGCTAAATATTCTCAGTCATCATAGATGAGCAGACGAGTACATTTTTCAAGTCCTGATCATCACTTAAAGACCTTTAGATCCAACCTCCTGTTTTGACTGATCTTGAAATATCAACTACAGCAATAGTTGTATATCTTCATCATCATCATCATCATCATCATCATCATCAAATTCCTGCCATGTACCCTCAAGGGGTGTACAGGATATGACAGTACTACATGAAAAAATTACATCATTACTAACTTCCCATCTACAATTTTCCTCCAAATCAGTCTGTTACTTGTCAAGACTCCAACATTTTCAGATCTTATATTTCTATCGTCTAAGACACTTTGTACCGTATCAATCCACCTATATCTTGGTCTTCCTCTGGGTCGTTTTCCTGCCAACCTGGCAGAGAACACTTGTTTTGCTAATCTTTCCTCTCCCATTCTATTTAAGTGACCATACCACCTGAGATTAGCTCTGCTAATGCATTCCTGGATGCTGACAATGTCAAGTTCTTTCCTAATATCCTCATTTTTAATATGATATTGCCATTGATGCCATCTGTTCACACCTCTAATCTTTCTCAGGACTCTCATATCTGCGGTCTCTAGTCTTTGGTCAAGTGTTTTACTTCTGACCCAGCTCTCAGATCCATAAGTTAAAACTGGTTTGAACACTGTCTTGTATACAGCTAATTTAGTGTTGCGACTAATTTCTCTCTTATTCCATATGAATTTATTCAATTCACTTCCAACCATACCAGCTTTGCTGATTCTGTTGTCTATTTCTATATTTAATTTACCATCTTCAGTAAAAATTGTGCCTAAGTAGCTGAAATGTTTTACTTGTTCCACAGGTTCTCCATTCACAACACAGTTGACATTTTCAACGATTCTACCTATTTTCATTGTCTTTGTCTTTTTATTGCTGACCTTCACACCATATCTATTACAACAGCTATTCAATTTAGTCAGAGAATCTTGCAGACTTGTAGCGGATTTATTTAGAAGTATAACATCATCCGCATAAAGCAAAGAGCTGACATTAACATCTCCAATTTTGATATCAGGTTTAATACCACTTTCCTTCATAATGTGATACATATAGATAATGAATAACAGAGGGGATAATGTACATCCTTGTCTCACACTAGATTTAACATTAAACCATCTTCCTGTACTTCCTTCAATTCTAACTGCTGACTTACAACTCAAATAAAGACTAAGTATTGCTTGATATAATGCCCCATTGACACCATATAACTGCAGCTTATTGAATAGCTTCTCTCTTGGCACCTTGTCATATGCCTTTTCCAAATCGACAAAACTTAAATACAGATCTTTGTTATATTCCCATGCTTTCTCGACTATTTGTCGTAAAGTGAAGATCTGATCCTGAGAGCCTCTATTTGGCCTGAATCCAGCTTGTTCTTCACCAAGCTTTTCTTCCACAATTCTTCTCAACCGTTTCTCAAGTATACTTGCATAGATCTTGCCAGGAACACTCAGTAGGGAAATACCTCTGTAATTCTCACATTCAGTTTTATTTCCCTTTTTATATATGAGTACTATGAGAGCTCTACTCCAATCATCGGGAATTCGTCCCTCTGTCCAGGCTTTCTGAACTATGTAGTGCAGCCACTGTAAGACTTTTATACCACCATACTTCAGCATTTCTGGTCGAATATCATCTACTCCTGCTGCCTTTCCACATTTCAAGCCTTTGATGGCTTTTTCTACTTCAAGTATGGATATGTATTCCTGACTGCATGCCTGGTCAGTGTTTTTTACCACTGTGCTGTCATCACTGCTTGTTTCATTTAGCAGTTTTTCAAAGTAATTACTCCATACTTCAAGGATATCTTTTTCTCCTGTTTTCATGTCACCTTTATCATCTCTAACTCCTTTTACAGCACTCTTTCCTCCATTCCTAAGTTTCTTCAACAACCTCCAGAATATTTGCCACCTTCTTGATATTTATTTTCTATATTCTTGCCAAAGTCCTCCCATGACTTTTGTTTAGCTAGTTTTACACACTGTTTAGCTTTCTTACATTTTTCTCTGTATTCTGTAAGAGTAAAAGCTGACTTATTTGCCAGGAACTTTTGATATGCTTTCTTCTTTTCCTTCACTGCCTCTTTAACTTCCTGTGTCCACCAGGGAGTTCTGATTTTTTCATCCTTGCACTCAACCTCACCACATGCCTCTCTGGCAGAATCAATCAATGTTTTCTTCAGAGTTTGCCACTGAATCTCCAAGGTTTGATTCCTGTTCTCAAACTCTTTCATTTTCTTTTCAATAATCTTTCTGTATTTTAGTCTACAGTTCACATCTGAGAGCTGCTCAACTTTTATTCACTTTAAAACTTTCTTACATGTTATTCTTTTCAATATGAAATTCAATTTTATCCTGCTCAAGACTAAATAGTGATCACTTCCAATTTCAAATCCTCTGTACACTCTGGTGTCCTGCACCAGGGAGAAATCATCACTATCAACAATAACATAGTCAATGAGACTTTTCTTATTCCTAGCCTCTTCTCTCCATGTGAATTTGTGCACATTTTTATGTTGGAACATGGTGTTAGTAATAACCAGTCCATGCCCTGAGCAGAAATCCAACAGATATTTGCCATTATTATTAGCTTTGCTCTTTTCTCCAAATTTTCCCAAAATATTTTTGTATGTCTCACAATCATTTCCTACTCTGCTATTTAGATCCCCAACAAGGACCAACATTTCCTTTTTCATTGTGTCAGTTGCTTTTTCTAAAGCGTCAAAAAATTCCTCTGCTTCTACCTTAGTAGAACCTTCTGTGGGACCATAGGCACAAATAAGTCTCATTGTCCAGTTCCTCATTCTCATATTTGCCCACATTACTTTACTTGAGAATGACTGCCATTCAAGAAGATTAGCCTCATATTTTGTGTTGCGTATTATGGCTACTCCTTCTTTTCCTGATTGTCATTGCCTGAATATAACATTTTGTATTTATTGCTCAGAAAGATCTCACCAGTTTTGGTCTTTTTTGTTTCAGTCACCCCTATTATGTCGATCTGGTACTTATCTAATTCCTCAGCTAGCTCCATTTCTTTGCCATTCAGGCTTCTTACGTTGATAGTACCGATCTTTAACTCTGGTGATGTTGAGTTGGGGTTTGTTTTCAGATTTGTTCCAGTAGCTGACTTTTTGCTGTTCGCCCTGGTTCCCTGGCGAAAACAATGGGAGCCTTGTTTAACCGGGCAACGCCCCAGCCGGCCTGAAATTTTGTCATGTTGTACCATCATTTTTTTATTTTGGTTTAACCAATAAGAATACAATTTGATCGGCTAAATCCCAAATTGCCAGCCCATCCTCGTTCATTCAGTATCAAAGTAGATACCCATCAGGGTGCACCACGAGAAGGTGAGGATTGGACATTAGGTCAGAAGCCCTGGTCGGTTCTCCGCATTCCTTTAAAGGCTATGTGGAGGTCTCCTCTCAGTTATACAGCTTTGACCCTTAAGCACCCCTATATCTTGACTATCCAAACTACAGTCTTTATAATTCCTTCTACCACAAGGATAGCACTTATGTTTTTATGCAAAGTAATTCCATGCTAGAGATTACTGAATCCAAAAAGGATCTTCTCCTAATGGCCTTCTGTAGCTTAAGGTTTTCTTATTCCAGATCACTTGACCTCTGAGTGGTTTGAAAAAAAAGTTCAAAGTTATGACTTTTTTTTTGGATATTATTATTAACATCTGACTTCTATGGAGCCAGAGACTCATCGAGAGAGGTACACACTATTGCACACAATGCTCATCCAACCGTACTTTAAACTGATTGTCAGTTTAAAGACGATCCTTCATGCAGAGGACCCTCTCCTCATTCCTTTGCTCACACCCTCATTATACAGTTTCCAGGGATGGCTTCTTGTTCTATCCCACTCTCCCATCCTATGAAAAATTTTTTCCATATCAACTTGATAACAACCCCTGACTAGCACATATATATATATATATCAATCACCCTCCCCCCTCTTCCTCCCATTCACAAAGCTCTGCAATTTACATTCTCTCAATCTGTCCTCGTACTCCACATTCCAAAGACACTGACCACTTTTGTGAATCTTCTCTTGAGTCTTTCAAACATATCCTCGTCACAATGAAAACTTGCCGACCAAATCTTTTCACAATAATCCATATGAGGCCTAATCAAGGCCTTATAAAATGCCATCATAACCTCTTTATTTCTGCACAAGGTCCTCTGCATTACTGCCGTTATTCAATGTGAAGTCTTCACGACTTGGCAACGTGGTCCCTGAATTTCAGGTCCTTGTCCACCACCACTCCATATATCTCATCTTCCCCTACTTCCTTTAGTTTCCCCACCAAGTGTATACTTGCATCCCATCATTGCTTACCAAATCTCAAAATCTCACACTTTGCAACATCGAACGGACATTCCACTCACCTGCCCATTCATGCAATCTATTCAAGTTCTCCTGTTCTGAATTCTGCATCATCTGGAAACAGCTGCATATCACTAGTTAAACCCATTCCAATATTATTAATATACAAGCTGAACAACAATGGTCCCAAAAGTGACCCCTGCAGTACACCACTAGTGACCATTCACTTTTGGGATACTGCATCCCCACATATACACTTTCTGATACCTATCTGAGAGCCAGTTACTGATCCCACTGAGAACTCTGTTATCCATTCCATTTATTTTGATTTATTTAACCATTTGTCATGTGACAATCTATCAAAAGCCTTTACAAAATCCACGTACACCATTGTATTGCATCTATCCTGTCCAAGGTATTTGTCTCTTTGTTATATTACATAAGTAAGTTAGTAAAACGTGATCTATGCTAATGACCATAGAGAACACTGCTATTATCAACCCATTTCTGTGTCCTATTTGTCAACAATCTCACTCTCTCTCGTGCCTTCACCACAGCTCCATATATACAGATTGGCCTATAATTTGAAGCCACAGTCTTATCACCATCTTTATGCAGTGGAACAGTTTTACCTTCTTTCTACTTCCTTGGAACCAGTACTGTTGTAAGACTCTTATTAAACAGGCATGCCAATTCCCTGGAACATTCCTTAAGATGTGTGGTGATATGTAATCAAATCCTATCGCCTTATTGACATCAAGGTTATTTGTTTCCTCTATTTGTTTCCTCACTACACTTAAGTTGCTCATGATTTCACCTGGTTGAGGATGACACAACCTTATAAATTGATCACTGAATAAACTGATCACTTTTGCAATGTCTTTTGCAACAGTTACCATTCTACCATTTTCATCCATTAACATCACCTTACCATGATCATTCTTCCTTCTACTTGCCACCTATCTAAAAATTCTAGTGTTTTTCTTTGCTTGATTTACCAATGTATGCTTATACTGCACTTTTGGTTTTCCTCACTTTCTGAGTTTTTATATTCTTCATGTAACTGATTATTACCATTATTTAATCTTTCTGCCTCCAAACACTGAGATGAAATATTGCTTCCAATATTTCACTCAGTTACAGAGACATCATCAGAGAGTACAAAATGACAACTGTGACAGCAAACAAAGATAACACAAAACTAAGTGAAACACATGGATGAAAGACTAGAGTCCTAACTAGTTGGTGTGCCTTCTATGGATACTTGTTAACTGCATAGGATGTAAACTGGGATCTCAAAGTATTAGTGCTTTCCATATTTTGGGAAGATTTATGCAACCATATTTATTCAAATTAGACTAATTTTTAAGAGCGGCAACAGCAGATTTAAAAACAGTCTTTTTCCAGTTAATTATGTGTGCTGTATCCAAAGCATGGTTTGCAAGTTTAGACTAACCATAGTCATGACTGCAGATGTATTTTTTATGTTCTTCCATTTGGATGATTCTAGTTGCCGAGTATGGGAACTTTTTTTGCTAGCCTGGTTGGCCTAGTGGTTAGCGTATCCGCTCTCCACCCAAAAGGCTGCAGGATCTTGGGCATGGGTGTTTGTGATTGTCTGTGAAAATCTAGTGATGGTGGTGGGTGGGAATGGCATTGGTGTAGATGATGATGGTAGTTGCAGAGAAGAGAGTTGTAGTGTAGGTTCCCCTCCCTCGATGAGTCTTTGGACTCCCTGGAGGTGTCATTAATAATAATAATAATAATAATAATGATAGCTGATCTTCCTGTCTGTCAACTTGCAGGAACAAGGAACTCTGTATACATCTGGAACTGAGAGGGGGTAGAGAGGGAGTTTGTTTTCTGTGCAGCAGAAAATGGTAGCTAGTTTTAAGTTGGGCTTGAAAGCGGTACAAAGATTGCATTTCTTTAAGAATCTGGATATTTTTTCTGATGTGCCTTGCACTTCATGGTTGGTGATAGCATTGCTAAAATCTTTCTCAAGAGAAGGTCATGGACTGGGGAAAAGATTGATTTTATATATATATATCGTGGGAACTGTAGCCATTTGATAGAAAAGTGTGGTGTATATGATTGAGCTCTGTTGAAAGAGAGGTCTGTTTGTGAATGTCTGAAAACCCACTTACACTGCCTGCATGAGTTGTTTTTTATATATTGAAAAGGACAGGCTACCATTATGTAGGAGGGTGACCAAGGTGACTAGAAAGGGGAGACTATTATTAATTTTCTTTTAATAGTAAATTGGATTTTAGGGTGAAGACTATTGAGGTGACAGAGAAAAGTGTCTAATGTGTCTGGGCCATGAGACCAAATAGAAAAAAACATCATCTACATATCTTAACCAGATAGCAGATTTGAGAGGGGACGAGGCAAGAGCCTTTTTTCAAAATCTTCCATAAAAAATTAGCAAGGGTACCTCTATTTGTTCATAAACATTGACCTCATAAATCACTGACCTCTTTTCCTTGGCTATCTTTTTTTGGTTATTTCTCTTCCAAGAGAAATAACCAAACAAACTTTATAAACAGAACAAGATTTGAACAAAATTTATAAACAGATAGAGGATACCTCTATGGGATCTCCTCTCTCACCTCTCATTGCCAATTTTTTATGGAAGATTTTGAAAATCAAGCTCTTGACTCATCCACTCTCAAACCTTCTATCTGGTTAGATATGTAAATAATGTTTTTTCTATTTGGTCTCATGGCCCAGATACATTAGGCACTTTTCTCTGTCACCTCAATATTTTTTTATTCTAGAATCCAGTTTACTATGGAAAAGGAAACTAATAATAGTCTGGCCTTTCTAGACACCTTGGTCATCCTCCTACCTAATGGTAACCTGTCCTTTTTAATATATAAAAAACCCACTCATGCAGGCAGTGTGAATGGATTTTCAAACATTCAAACATTCTGTTTGTGAATACAAACAGACCTCTCTTTCAACAGAACTCAATCATATACAGCACACTTTTCTATCTAATGGCTACAGTTCCCAAAATCAATTCTTCCCCAAATCCATGACCTTCTCTTCAGAAAGATTTTAGTAATGCTATCACCATCCCTTAAGTTCTGAAGCACATCAGAAAAAATATCCAGAATTTTAAAGAAATACAATCATTGTACCATTTTCAAGCCCAACTTAAAACTAGCTACCCTTATCTGCTCCACTAAAGACAAACTCCCTACCCTCTCAGTTCCAAGTTCCAGGTATATATAGAGACCCTTATTCCTGCAAGTTGGTTGACCATCGGCAGACAGAAAGATCAGCTACCATCTGGATGGAAGAACATAAAAAATTCATCTGCAGTCATGACTATGGTCAGTCTGGCCTTGCAAACCATGCTTTGTATACAGCTCACAGAATGTCCACAAGGTTAGCCTAGTAGCTATGTGCTCTGCAACCATATGCCTGGGGGGTTCAATTTCCGTCTCGATGATGTCAGGAGCTTAACGATCTTCCTCAGCCTTAGCCAGTCTTGGGTGTGGACAGCAGGGTTTTCCCCCCCAGTTTATCTAGAGTTTTTCATTCCGCAAGCAGGCAAACCTGCCCCGTGAACACACATGGATACAGTCAGGAATACTTAAGACAATCCCTCCAGCCATAGGTCTGAATTGTCAGCTATGGTGGTCCCGAGCCCAGATAAAAATAGGGGGGATTGAGTTGGTGCTGTACCTCCCCATCAAAGGGGCACACGGCCATTGAATCACCATACGAAATGAAATGAAAAAGCTCACAGAATCAATTGGAAAAGACCATCATACTCCATCATACATTAAACTTAAAAGAGAAAGACTGTTTTTTGAATTTGCTGCTGCTCTTAAAAATCAGCCTAATTTGAATAAATATGGTTGCATAAGACTTCCCAAAATATGGAAACACTAATACTTCGAGATCCCAGTGTACATCCTAACTCGCCAACAGGTGTCCATAGAGGGTACCATACCTAGTTAGGACTCTAGTCTTTTGTCCACATGTTTCAGTTAGTTTTGTGTGTTAGTCTCATTTTGTACTCCCTGACAATGTTTCTGTAACTGAGATGAAATACTGGAAGCATTAAATACTATTTTTAATTGTTTCCTAGTGCTGTTTCTCTCCATCAAACTTTTATCATGAACCTTTTAACCAATGGTAATGACTATCCATACCTATCCTGCTCACAGTACATGATCAAAAGTTTTAGCCAATTCCAAATAGATCACTGTATAAGCATCTCCCCTTCTCCCATCCAATACTATTCATCCTACTGCTAGCCTGGTTGTCCGAGTGGTTAGTGTATTTGCTCTCCAGACAAAAGGCTGTGGGTTCGAATCCTGCCACGGGCATGGATGTTTGCGATTGTCTGTGAAAGTACAGTAGGGTTGTCGGCAATAGATGACATTGGTGTAGATGATGAAGTTAGTTGCTTTTTGTTTTAGTTGGTGGATTGAGTGGTGGAGACAGCAGTCGTAGAGTAGAGTGTCCTTCCTTGATGAGTCTTTGGATTCCCATAATAATAATATTATTATGGTGTCACATAATAATAATATTATAAAATGTAATAACTAAGTTACTAAAGCATTAACAAACCCATACTGCTCTCTCAAAAGATTTCCATTCTCATCAATCAGAGTGTGCATTCTGTCTTTAACCTTCTATCTAACACCTTCATCACTACACTTTATATACACACAACCTGTAGTTTGACACTTCTGATTTGGATACTCCTTTATGCAGTGGCACTATTTTTTTCCCTTTCACTCTTCTGGGACTGTTTCTGTTGTCAGATCTCTGTTGATCAACCAACTCAACTGCCATCTCTCTTGCACATTCCTTAATATATGTGATGATATCCCACCCAATCCCACAGCCTTATTAATATGAAGGTTACTTATTAAGATATTCTTGATATTCTTGAATTGTCAGTTTTCTGACCATCTTCCTATTGCTATTCAACTCTGCTCTTAGTCCCCCCCCCCCCTACATGAAGTACACTAATGAAATACTCATAGAATATTTCCACCATATTTTCAGCAGATGAGACTCATGTTTTGTATCCAACAAATAATTTTCCATATTCACCCATTCTTCTACTAGGAACATATGACTATAGAATTCTCTAGAGTTTTGCATTACTGCTTCAGCCAATCTTTTGTCATGTGCTAATTGCTTTTTCCTTTCTACACTTGTCACCTTCCTAGCTTGCACTTCATACTCCTCATGCTGCTTCTGATGGGTACCCTATTCTTTATATTTCCTCCATAATATCCTCTTTCTCAGAAGTTCCTGCATAATTTCATGATTCATCCATTTCACTCCTACTTTATTTATCCTCTGAACCTTAGGAATACAATCTCACATATGTTAAGCACCTCCAGTTCATCTACCTCAATTCTTGCATCAGTCTCTGTCACATCAGTAACTGCTAAGTTTCCATTTGAAAGATACACCCTTTCAAGGTGATTGCTTAGTAGCACAACTATTTTTTTTTCTGTTTCTGTCATTTTCCCACCAGCAAGCATTGAGTAAAGTTTTCCTTCCAATATCATTCTTTCTCTTACTTGCTACATAGTGTAAAAGCTCTTGGGTTTACTCTCATAATCTGGTTTAATCTTCCGACCATACTACTTACTCTTCTTTCCTCTGCTTTGTATTGTTCATGAGCATGCTGATCACTTTTTTTTTTTGTTTACATTCCCTCCACAATGTTTTCTTTTTTTGCTGCTCCTGAATTATATCTCTACTCATCTTCTTAACCACTAATCAATTTATTCTCCCAACCCTGGGCAGGTAGATGATTCTGCCTCTCTCAAACAGTCTCTGACCACTTCCCATGCACTACTGACATTCTTTCCTGTGCCATGGCAATGCGTCAAACTGCCTCCAAAGTTTATCATAATCCCCAGCTTTGCAGTTACATATAAACCCTTTTTTTGAATGAGAATTCTACATGCTGAGTAATCTCCCAGTACTAGACTGCATGGCCATTTTCACTGATTAGAGGTAGATTTGTTCTGTAGGTATGGTTATCTTCTGAGGCTGTTACCAGATCCAACACTCAAATCCCTGGTCCTCTCCATCACATGCTGTTTCAGGTAATTATCCCTTCTGTATAAATTCCATTTCAGTCTTTCCATTTGCCTTTTCCTCATTCTAATTTTATCTCTATAGTTGAAGTCCCTCATGATAATTGCACAGCCTGCATTCATTATGCTAATCTTCTGCATGGCATCTCCAACTTCCTCTGGGTCCCCAGGGCTATAGCAGTAATGAAGACTATATTTTGTCCTGTTGGCCTCTGTATTACACCACATAACCTCCCCCCAGATCCAAAATCCTTAATTTCTATTTTTCATGGTTGAAGTTCTTTAATTCTCACTAGTAATACCTCTTCTCCTGTCCTATTCTCTCTCTCTCTGTTATTTTTGAAAATATAATATCCTTTATATTCTATCCCTGTAACTATATCACTTATTGTCAGCCAGTTCTTGCTGATGCCAATAACTTTTGCCAAGTCAGCCTGACCATGCCAAAATTCCTCTTCTTTATTTCTGATGCTTCTGGCATTCATGTACATGTATTTCAGCCTCCCTTGGACCCAGAGCCCTACATAACTAACAGATTTAGATTCAAATCCTTGGAAATTGCACTCAGCCATGAACGATCTTTCTGAACTCATACTTATTTGTACCGGGGGGGGGGGCTAGACATGTGAGTGATTGTATCCCCCCAAATACTTCTAGTTTCCTTGAATATGCACTTTCATCCTCTCACTGAACCACACTGTTTCCAAAACCATTCAAATGCATTCTATCAGGCATATACAAGTCTTTTCATTCATCGAATTTACTCCATATAACTACACACCATTCCTTCTGCACAATCTTCTCATTGACTCACTAGCAATTCTTTTTGGCAAACTCATCATTTTTACTTTCTAACCCTTCTTTTTTACTTCTCTCAGTAATTCTTTTGTTTTCTCTTTCATTGCATATTTCTAACCATTCAAATCATTTGTTCCTGACAAAATAATCAACTCTTTCACTTCTCAGTTTTGAAAGCTAACAGTTTCACTAACATTCTTGATCTTCACAACTGGGAAACATACTTTTGTCACTTTCTCATTGAGTACACCCATCATTGAATCTCCATATAATACCTTCCCCTTTCTCCTAGTATCTTGCACTTTTAACTTTTCCCATTCACAATCTTCTCTGTCCAGTACACTCACTTACCAATATATTATAACCAAATGTAATTTAGTTACTACACTTGGTGTTACATTTAATAGTGCTGTTGGAAGAATGATGGGACAATGTACCTTATGATTGGAAAAGTCCTGAGTTCAATTCTTGTCACGATGAGAAAATCTTTATATGATCTTTTTTTAGTTGAAGGTGAGTTAGCTGATCTCATTCAAATGTAGCCCCCCACCCCCTCCACGATGAAGAAAAGTTGATCTTGATGGGAGATTGGAGAGCAATTGTTGGATGAGAAAATCTTTATATGATCTTTTTTTAGTTGAAGGTGAGTTAGCTGATCTCATTCAAATGTAGCCCCCCCCCCCCTCCATGATGAAGAAAAGTTGATCTTGATGGGAGATTGGAATGCAATTGTTGGAGAGAGAGAGAAGAGGAGAAGATTATTGGTAAATTTGGACTTGGCAAATGGAATGGCAGAGGAGAAAGACTCATCGTCTGCAAAAGCCACAACCTAACCATAGCAAATAGACTATGTGAACAACCAAAAAAAGAAGATACACATGGATTGCACCATGCAACAAGGAATGATATCGATTAGACGATGTAATCATCCTAAAAAAATATCATAATCATGTGAAAATATGTAAAAGTTATCCTAGAGAAGATATGAATGCTGACCATATCCCAGTCATCATAACAAGCCATTTATGACTAAGGAAATCATGCATAAATAATCCATGCAAAAAATTATCCAACTGCTCGTAAAGACTTTAAAGAAGAAACAGACAAATTAATAAATTCCCAGAAGCCATATGGAAAAGAAATTAATGAAAAGTGGGAATCTCTAAAGAGAGAAATTAATAAAGCTACAGACAAACGTTTTGGAAAAGAAAGAAAAATACAATAAGCCATGAATCACTGGAAAAATATTAGAACTAATGACACAAAGAAGAAAGAAAAAACTAAGAAGAGTATAGAAAATATAGAAATATAGTGAACAGAGAAGCCAAGAGAGCAAAAGAAAAATGGACTGAACAAACACGTAAGGCAACTGGGCATACAACAGTATGCAAAAAGATTAAAGATAAATACATTGAGCACAATCAAGAAGGATGGAAAAGTGCTAATTGAAGATGATGAAATAATGCAAAGATGGGTGCAATACACTGAAGAACTTTATAGAGGAGAGAAATTAGATAAATTACTCCTAGAGGAAGAAAAGCAAGTAGAGTAAGACGAAAAAGAACTTCTCTTAAAGTCAGAATTTCATAAGGGTCTTAAAGAACTGAAAGAGTCTAAAGTACCAGGAGAGGTAGCAGGATTTTTTCTCCTGGAAACTCGGGGTTTTCATCCTGCATACAGATAAATTGGCCCTTCAGAACACATGCAATTTACAGACAAAATATACTTGCGATGGGGGTGGTTGTGGGCAGTAAATGGCTTTGATGTACGTAATTGGTAGTGGACGTTCTGTGTGGTGGTGGAGACGGAGAGTTGTACAGTGGGTGTCCTCCCGCAATGAGTCTTCGGACTCCTTGGAGGTGTCATGAATAATAATAAAACAAGCAAAAAAAAAAAAGCATTTAACAAGAAAAGAACACTATTGGCATCAAAGAGTGTGTCTTTGAGAAAAAATAAGCTTTATTAAAAGCTTTATCTGGAGTGGCCCTCCACGGATCACAGACATGGACTCTCCAAAACACAGACAAATCAAAACTTCTAGCATCTGAAATGTAGTACTGACATTGAATGCTGAAGATTGCACAGACAGATACTACTCAGATACAGATACTCAGCCTGGACTACAAATTTGATTGAGGGAACGTTGGATAGAGACCAAAATTCCAATATATAAGTGACATCAAAAATAAATGAAGTCATTAAACAGTCAAACTAACAGCACTAAACAGAGAACCACTATCAACAGCCCATGTTACCCATCCACCAATAGATTGAGAAGAGAGAAGAAGATACAGACAGATAACATGCACAGTTAAATGAACAAAAATGCTTTAGTATTTAGAAATTTACAGACATTAATGGGCAGTAAATTGCACAGCATAGACTAGTGATTATATAGCATTAGTGAGTCGTAGATGGCACTTACTAATGTGTGTTACTGAGTGTGCATGGTGATTATTTATTATTATTATTATTACCCCAAGACCTGATGGAGGCAAAGACTCATCTGGGAGGTCCTTTTATCACACACAGCTCATCATACTGTGCCTTGAACACATTCAAACTCCTTGCAGACACCACACTCTCAGCAAGGCATTCCAATCATTCACAACCCTGCACGAAAAAAACCTGCCTCTCACTCCCCTACTCACAACCTCTTTATACAGTTTCCAGGAATGAGCTCTGGTTCTTCCCCAATCTCTCACTATTTTATGTAGCACTTCTCCACCATTGATCCTATAACAACCCCTTAGCAACTTGTAGGTCTCTATCATATCTCCCCTCTTCCTCCTGTCCACCAGACTCTGCAAATTGCATCTTCTCAATCTTTGCTCATACTCGACATTCCAGAGGTCAGAAACTACCTTAGTCAGTCTTCTTTGGACCCTTTCCAACATCTCTTCATCCTTCTGAAAACCAGCTGACTGTTGACAATAGTCCATGTGTGGCCTAATCAAAGCTTATACAATGGAACAAGAATCTCCCTACTTCTGCACGTCGGTGTCCTCCGCATCATTCCCAGAAGCCTTTGTGTTGTCTTCACAATTTTGGCTATGTGTCCCCTAAATTTCAGATCCTTATCTACTATCATCCCCAGATCTCTTATTTCTTTCACCTCCAACAATATATCCTCACCAAGCATAAATTCTGCATCCCATCTCTGTTTTCCAAATTTTAAAACCTAACATTTTGCAACATTGAACTCACATTTCCGTGCCCAATCACTCAATTTATTCAAGTCTTTTTGCAAGGCCACAACATATCCACCACTCTTCATGATTCGTCCCAACTTTGTATCATCTGCAAACAACTGCATATCTCCATCCAAATCTTCACCTATATCGTTAATATACAAGTTAAACAGCAATGGTCCCAAAACAGACCCCTGAGGCACTCCACTAGTGACTTTCCTTTTCCTAGATATCGCTCCCCCACACACAACTTGTTGATACCTATCAGATAGCCAGTCTCCAATCTAATGCACTAATCTAATATCCAACTCTATATGCTGTAGTTTGACTATCAATTTATAATGAGGTACTCTATCAAAAGCCTTTGCAAAATCTAAGTATATTACTGTGTATCCTCTGTCCAAGGAAGCAGTCACTTTATTGTAATAAGTAAGTAGGCATTGGATATGAGGCGGGAGCGAGCAAAAGAGTTAATAGTATTAATTGGTACAAATGATTTGAGAGAGGACAAAGAGCATGTAAGAATGTATATCAGGAGGCTGCTTGGAAGGATAAAAGAGAATAGTGTCACAGGAAGGATATTCAATGTGTTGCCTAGGTAAGACTGTGGTGAAACGAGGCTGAGAGCAAGGATTATGAATAGTATGCTGGCTGAAATGTGTGAGGAGATGGGAGTACAGTTTGTTAATGTGTGGAATGAGTTTGAGGGACGAAGTGAGCTGTTTGGGAGCAATGCATTGCATTTGAGTGGTTATGGTGTGAGTCGCTTGGAGAGACTGCTGCTGGAAGGTAGAGAAGTGAATAGAGAGAATGAATCAGATCGAGAGGGGAGTGATGTGGAAGAGCAGGAGAGTAAGACAGGAGAGATTGCAGAAGTGGATATGAATGGGGAAGTCAGTGGTATGAGTATAGAAAATGAGAGAATGGGTGTGCAAGAGGAGCAGGGAAATGGGGAGGCTCAGGGTGGACAGGGGTACACAGCATGAGAAAGGGGAATGCTCCAAGAGAAGGTGAGAGCATGTCTAGGCAGGAAAGGAATGGGATAACCAGGGATCAAGAGGAAACAGTTGGAATTGAAAAGGGTTCTAAAATGAAGAAGCAGAAAGGGAAATGGCCCCAATCTAGCATGGAGAGATCACATCAGGTTAGTGGTATCAGTGGAACTAGCTGTAGATGAATTGATTGGTATACAAACAGAAAAGCCAGAAATGAGCTTTTCTGTTTGTATACCAATGCTATAAGAAACAAGGCAGATTAAATGGTTGCACAAATTGCGTCTGTTTACCCAAAGATTGTTGGAATAAGTGAGACATGGTTGGAAGAGGATGGCATCTTGAGAGGAATAGAGATGGAAGGCTATGATGTGTTTCAGGAAGATAGAAGGGGGGAAAAAGGGAGGGGGAGTGCTATTGATGAAAGAGAAAGAGTTATGTCCATACAAAGTAGAGATGCAAGATGGAAATAGTGCCAGTGGTTTTGAGGCAGTATGGTGTGAGATAGAGGTGAATAGAATGAAATACTTGGTGGGATGTTGTTATAGACCAGGTGATGTGGATGGTGGTGATAATGAAATGGATAATCAAATTAGTCAAGCAAATAAGAAAAGGGTGATCATTATGGGTGATTTTAATTATGACACTATAGACTGGAATGATGAGATAGCAACTATAAATAAAGAAAATGAGTTTCTTTAGAGTTTGAGGGATAACTACCTCAGACAGTATGTAACAGAGGGCATGCGAGGATTGAGGGTCTTGGATTTGGTCATCTCTTCAGAGGATGTAATTATAAATGAGGTGTCAAATCATCCACCAATTGGTGAGAGTGACCATGAGGTGATTACCTGGGTGGTTGCCATCAGTGCAAGGACCCCTGTGAGAAAACGTATATGTAGAACTACAAGGGGAGGTGATTATAAAGAGCTCAGGAGACAGCTTGCAGGTGTAGCATGGAATGAGGAGTTAGCTGGAAAAGAGATCAATGAAGCTTGGGGGATTTTCAAAACTATTTGTACATGCAATGTCTAAATGTATTCCAAGGGTGAGAAGGTTAAATAAGGTAGGTGTGAAATGGATGAATAAAGGAATTAAGCATCCGATACAGAGAAAAACGGCATTGTGGAGGCAGCATAAGAGAAGTGGAAATAACCAATTTCATGAGGTCTACAAAGACCAGGCTAGGAGGGTGACTTGGTTGGTGGGAGTAGCTAAAGAGAGGTATCAACAGCAGTTAGCTAATGAAGCCAAAAAGAATCCTAGGGAGTTCTTTCGATATGTAGCCAACAAAAGAAAGAATGATTATGAAGGATGAAATTTATTTGAGAAAATGGTATAAAACAGCTGTAGCAGAATGTGTGGTGGAGATACTTAATGAGCAGTTCATAAAGATCTTTCAATCTCGTGAATGTGACTTCATGGAGAGATTGAGAACAGTTGATGATGGGGAGGAGATACTGACTGTAAGTGAGCAAGAGGTGTTTGGGGAGTTAAGTAAACAAGATGTAAATAAGGCTGTGGGACTTGATAATATATCACCACATATTCTGAAGGAATGTGCCAGGAAGTTGACACCTGCCTTGACATATTTTTTTAATACAAGTCTTGCACTTGGTCAAGTTCCTAAGTAGTGTAAGGAGGGCAAGATTGTGCCTCTTCATAAAGGAGGTGATCGAAATCAAGCATCAAACTATAGGCCGATCTGTGTGTCAGGTGTTGTGGTTAAGTTGTTGGAGAAGCTTGTGAGAACTAGGATCCAGAGTTGGGACAACAATGGTATAATCTTTGATGGACAGCATGGATTTGCTAAAGGGAGGTCATGTTTTAGTAATCTACTTACTTATTACAATAAAGTGACTGCTTCCTTGGACAGAGGAGAAGAATACACAGTAATATACTTGGATTTCGCAAAGGCTTTTGATAATAATAAGTTGACAGTCAAACTAGAGCAGACGGGGTTGGATATTAGATTAGTGCATTGGATTGGAGACTGGCTATCTGATAGGTATCAACAATTTGTGTACGGGGGTGCGATATCCAGGAAAAGGAAAGTCACTAGTGGAGTGCCTCAGTGGTCTGTTTTAGGTAGATTGCTATTTAACTTGTATATTATTGATATAAGTGAAGATTTGGATGGAGGTATTCAGTTGTTTGCAGATGATGCAAAGTTGGGAAGAACCATGAAGTGTAGTGAAGATGTTGTGACCTTACAGGAAGACTTGAATAGATTGAGTGATTTGGCACAGAAATGAGGATGTGAGTTCAATGTTGCAAAATGTATGGTTTTAAAATTTGGAAAACAAAGATGGGATGCAGAATTTATGCTTGGTGAGAATATATTGTTGGAGGTAGAGGAATTAAGAGATCTGGTGGTGATAGTGGATAAGGATCTAAAATTTAGTGGACACATGGTCAAAATTGTGAAGACAACACAAAAGCTTCTGGGAATAATGCAGAGGACACTGACGTGTAGAAGTAGGAAGATTCTTGTTCCGTTGTATGAGGCTTTGATTAGGCCACACATGGACTATTGTGCCAAGAATTGTTCACCGGGTTTACAGAAAGATGAAGAGATGTTGGAAAGTATCCAAAGGCAACTGACTAAGGTAGTTTCTGACCTCTGGAATGTTGAGTATGAGGAAAGATTGAGAAGATGTAATTTGCAGAGTCTAGTGGAGAGCAGGAAGAAGGGAGATATGATAGAGACCTACAAGTTGGTAAGGGGTTGTTATAAGATCAATGGTGGAGAAGTTCTACAGAGAATAGTGGGAGATTAGGGGAGAACCGGAGGTCATCCCTGGAAACTGTATAAAGAGGGTGTGAGGAGGGGAGAGTAGGCAGGTTTTTTTCGTGCAGAGTTGTGAATGATTGGAATCTCTTACCTGAGAGAGTGTGGTGTCTGCAAGGAGTTTGAGTGTGTTTAAGACATGGTATGATGAGATGTGTGTGTGTGTGTGTGTGTGTGTGTGTGTGTGTGTGTGTGTGTGTGTGTGTGTGTGTGTGTGTGTGTGTGTGTGTGTGTGTGTGTGTGTGATCAAAGGACCTCTCAGATGAGTCTTTGACTCCATGAGGTCTTGGGGTAATAATAATAATAATAATAATAATAATAATTACTAAAACATGACCTCCCTTTAGCAAATCTATGCTATCCATAAGATTATACCATTGTTGTCAACCCAACTCTGGATCCTAGTTTTCACAAGCTTCTCCAACAACTTAACCACAACACCTGACACGCAAATAGGCCTATAGTTTGATGATTGAGTACGATCACCTCCTTTATGAAGTGGCACAATCTTGCCCTCCTTCCACACCTTAGGGACTCGACCAAGTGCAAGACTCGTATTAAAAAAATATGTCAAGACAGGTGTCAACTCCCTGGCATATTCCTTCTGAATACGTGCCGATATATTATCAAGTCCCACAGCCTTATTAACATCTATTTTACTCAACTCCCCATACCCCTCTTGCTTACTTACAGTCAGTATCTCCTCCCCCATCATCTACCGCTCTCAATCTCTCCATGAAGTCACATTCACAAGTTTGAAAGATCTTTATGAACTGCTCATTAAGTATCTCCACCACACATTCTGCATTAGCTGTCTTTATACCATTTTCTCCAATCAATGTCATCCTTCCATAATTATTCTTTATTTTGCTGGCTACATATCGAAAGAACTCCTTAGGATTCTTTTTGGCTTCATTAGCTAACTGCTGTTAGCCAATGAAGATAACCAATAACCAATTTATTTGAAATAATCAAATAAATTGGTTATTTCCACTTCTCTTATGCTGCCTCCACAATGCCCTTTTTCTCTGTATCGCATGCTGAATCTCTTTATTCATCCATCTTACACGTACCTTATATAAACTCTTGGAATACACTTAGATTTTTTATCTACTAGATAGTTTTTGAAAATTCCCCAAGCTGCATTGGTCTCTTTTCCAGCTAACTCTTCATTCCATGCTACACCCGCAAGCTGTCTCCTGAGCTCTTCATAATCACCCCCCCCCCCCCGCCTTGTAGTTCCACATATACCCTTTTCTCACAGAGGTCCTCACACTGCTGTCAACCACCCAGGTAATCACGTCATGGTAACTCTCACCAATTGGTGGATGATTTGACACCTCATTTATAATTACATCCTCTGATGGGATGACCAAATTCAAGATCATCGATCCTTGCGTGCCCTCTGTTACATATTGTCTGAGGTAGTTATTCCTCAAACTCTCAAGAAACTCATTTTCTTTACTTCCAGTTGCTATCTCATCATTCCAGTCTATATTGCCATAATTAAAATCGCCCATAAATCACCCTTTTCTTATTTGCTTGACTAATTTGATTATACATTTCATTATTGACACCATCAACATTACCTGGTCTATAACAACAGCCAACCAAGTATTTGATTCCATTCATCTCTGTCTCACATCATTGACATAGCCAGTGGATTGCAGGGGAATATTCAGTTGTTTGTGGATGATGCAAAGCTGGGAAGGATTATTAGTAATAGTGCAGATATGGTAGCCCTGCAAGAGGATTTAAATAAGCTAGATAGATGGGCAAATGAATGGGGGTCTCAGTTTAATGCAGCAAAATGTAAGGTCTTGAGGTTTGGGAAACATTGATGGGATGCTGCATACTCTATGGGAGGAGTTATACTGAAGAAAGTAGGGGGGACAAGAGATCTGGGGTTGATGATTGATAGAAACCTGAAGTTTAGGGGACATATTGCAAAGGTGGTGAAGGTATCACAGAGGATTGCTGCTATTATGAGAAGGACACTGACCTGCAGAGATAAGAGGGTTATCATTCTGTTGTATAAGTCTCTGATCGGACCACACTTGGACTATTGTTCTCAGATTTGGTCCCCAGGATTTGAAGGGAATAAATTAACTGTGGAAAGGATACAAAGACGGATGACAAAGATGGTTTCAGGACTGTACAAGGATAGTTATGAGGATCGGCTGAGAGAATGTGGACTGCAGAGTTTGGTGGATAGAAGAAGGAGAGGTGATATGATTGAGACTTTTAAACTGTTGAGAGGTGGTTACAGGGTTGACACTGGGGAGTTCTTTCGCTTGGTTGAACAGCGGGAAGGAGTGATGACAAGAGGCCATCCCTGGAAGTTACGAAAGGAAACTGTGAGCAAGAGTGTAAGGAGTGGTTTCTTTGTGTGGAGGGTGGTTGAGCTGTGGAATGCATTGCCTGATGGAGTGGTGGGAGTGAGAACGGTCAGTGAGTTTAAAGAGTGGTATGATATACTTTGTGTTTCTCAGGGGGGGGACCTCCCCTCGATGAGTCTTGACAGACTTTATGTCTTAGGAAGGACCTCCCTCGATGCGTCTTTTGACTCCTTGGAGGCCTGAATAATAATAATAATAATAATAATAATACTGCCTCAAAACCACTGGCAGTATTTCTATCTTGCATCTTTACTTTGTATGGACATAACTCTTTCTTTATGATCAATAGCACTCCCCCTCCCTTTTTACCCCTTCTATTCTCACGAAACACATCATACCCTTCCGTCTCTATTCCTGTCAAGATGTTGTCCTCTTCCAACCACGTCTCATTATTCCAACAATCTTGGGTGAATAGATGCAATTCATGCAGCTATTTTATCTGCCTTGTTTCTTATGCTTTTAGCATTTGTATACAAACAGAACAGCTCATTTCTGGATCTACAGCGGTTCCACTGATACCAGTCACTCGATGTGATCTCTCCATGCTCGACTGGGGCCATTTATCTTTTTGCTTATTCATTTTAAAACCCTTTTCAATTCCAACTGTTTCCTCTTGATCCCAGGTCATACCATTTCTTTCCTGTCTACACATGCTCTTGTCTCCTCTCGGAGCATCCAAATTTCTCACGCTGTGTACCCCTGTCCACTCTGAGCCTCTCCGTATTTAGTACATTAGTGAGTTATAAATGGCATAGCTAGTGTAGACAGTGAGTTGTGTAGTATAGAGTGCCCCCCCCCCTGAGACAAGTCTTTGGATTCTTAGGCATAATAATAATAATTATTATTATTATTTTAATATTATAATAATATAATAAATATAGTATAAAATAACAGCAACAACAGAAACTATTATTATTATTATTATTATTATTATTATTATTAAGCAGTCTGTATTGCAATTTGTGAAAAATAACCAAGTCATATTGGTAACTGTATTATTTATGCAACTGAAATGAGTGGTCTTCATAACAGAATTAGTATTCTTATAAATATGTGTATACTATTCAATATAAAGTTTTAAATTGATCATTATTACACTGATTATGCATACAAGATACATGCAAAGTAGACTTGTCATTGAGATTCTTACTTTGTATTCAAATAGATTTTAATTCCGCTTGATGTATAAAGTTTGAAATAATCTTACATTTTTTTGATAGGTTGATCCTATTAAAGTGGCTAGTAACAGTGCTCTGCAGAAACAACAGTCTAACCTAGTTAAATATGTAGAAAGAGTTTGGAGAGGTATAGTCAATTCCACATCACATTTTCCTAGGCAAGTACAAACAAATACATAAAAATATTTCTCCCCTCCCAGATACATGCAACTTTATACATGCAAATATTTAAATAAAAAGTAAATTGAAATCCAAAGGTATTTTTTTCTTAAATGTAGAATGTAAAATGGATAACATTTACAGTATTATTTTTCAATAGATTCATCTCTCCTTTCGAAACACTGGATAAATTAGTACATAAGTTTTAAGTTATGATTTTACTTTTTACTGATCACACACACAAAAGGTCACAAAATCTTATAACACACCAGTGTTATTAGGTTGTGGGCAACCTTATAACACTGGTGTGTTATAAGATGTGTGGGCAAGTGTTCACGTGTGGGCAAGTGTTCATGGAGTAAGACAGAAAGATTTTTTATCTATCAACAAGTTTCTTGAAAAACATAGGATTGTATTCATTGGGAAAAAAGCATGGAGAAAGGCTGTGTACAGATAGTGACCAGTGTCTGTTTGTGTTCTTACATAATTAGAAGAAATTCATGACTTATTTTTCACAGTATTAACAACACCACAAACACTTTTATCAACAAGGATGTTTTATTAATGCTTATATTTCGCTGATTTTCAACTCAGCATCATCAGAGCACAACACACATGTAAACGTGACAGTGAGTGAGTGAAACAATATAATTGCAAAAGACAAAAGATCTAAAGTCCTATTTTTGGCGCCCTCTAACGAAAAAAAAACAAAAAAACTCACAGTTATCCAGGAGTTTTTCTTAGGATAACCGTCTCCCAAATTTTTGGCAAATTAATGCAACCATATTTGTTAAGGTTGGGAGAATGCTCAAAGCCATTGCTGACTCAAAAAATAATCTTTCAGATCTATAACGACTCCTAAATAGCACATTCGTTTTGTGCTATTAATTTTACACATTCAAACTTCTGCACTATGATCTCTTACTGGGTATAAATTCCACACTTCTGTACATATATCGACCCTCAGACTCTCACAATTAAGTTACTTGATAATATCATACATAAAACATTACATATAAACAATAGACAATTCAGTAAATCTGACATGTAATTCTCTGGGACAATAGTACCTATTTCTACTTAATTCTCTCCCCTAAATATCTGTTAACATTTTAACTACTTCCTGAGCATATGACATTACTTTTCTTAAAACACTTAAACAGTTCAGAGCTCGGCCTCCTATCCAGCTGGAGCCTAGTATGTTCTCTTCTTAACAGTAGACACAAGTGTCCAAAATTGTAGACTGTTCTCGTGGCACAACACGTAAATAGCGTGTGTTCCTAACTTCTAGTTCTTTGCTCCATGGATACTCTAATCCTACATTAATATAAGAAAATCTTCGCTTACCATTCTTGCTTTGACTGGGTGTTCTGATCTGTTCACTATACCTCCTCTGATGGCAGGCTTTGTTCCTTTGTTCTACACGAACTGAAAGCACTCATGCACAGATCTGTACGCTGACGTGAATTTCATCAGCGGTTCTTTCTCCCGTAGCTTTTGACCGATGTAACATGCGTAGCAAGGGGAAATCCTTGCTACAGGTGGCGGCAAGCACTACATAGCTCTCCTAGGGGAAACTTGGTGTCGACTAACCTCGGAGGCGAGACACAAGCGGCCAGGGGCAAGAGACGAGAGAAAAGAGAGCGATTCGAAATCCCGCCAAAACTTTTATACATCGGAACAGCTCCCTCACTCAGCGGTGTCGTCACGCATATGGCGGCAGCCGATTGGACACCGTCGCTACGAACTGCCTTTACAAACCTTAAACTTGTACTAAGCTTATACACATTTATCTGTTAATATTACATAACTTTCTAATTTAATTCATACATAATTACTATCTTAATAAACTCATGGATTATCTTAACAATGTTTGGAATTTACACATTTGGTTGTTTACACTTTCTCAGGATATTATATGGTATACTTCCCATCCGGGGCACAAGCATGTCCTTATCCCTTGCTTTTGAGGTAACTTAACGTTGGGTGGGAAAAAGGGATGACTCGTCACTTTTTCCGACACAACAAGTAGTAATGAATGACATGATAGCAAATGCATTGAGAGAGAGAGAGGGGGGGGGTCCTGGATTATGTGGACATAGGAGCATCTGATGATAGAAGACAGCTGTATGCAAAAGATTGACTGTAGCTGAATATGAATAGAACATTGTGTTCTGTGCAAGTCATAGTGTTAGACAGTGAAGCAAGAGTTGCCATGGGAGGTGGGCTAGGAGGGATATGGATAGTTACTTGAAAGATGGGAGAATGTATGGTATATCACAGAGTCAAATGGAGTTAGTAATTACAGTGATAATGCACTGATGCTTCTCTATAAAAATGCCAGGAGTATCAGGAAAAAAAAAGAGAGAGAGAGAGAGAGAGAGAGAGAGAGAATATGACTTAGTAGCATTCATAGCTTAGACTGCTGGAATCATTAAATGTGATTTACAGAATAGGATGTGCTGACATAAAGTGAAGTAGAATGTTATAGCATATTTCGACAGGATAAGAAGGATAAATGTGGTAGTGAGTGTTACTTATGATGATTCTGCGACCTCTCAGATTGGAGAGTTTGGTGGAAAATGTTACTAATGATTTGGAGAGCATATGGTGTGAGGTGAAGGTGAAGAGAACAGAAAAGAAACCTAGGTGACCAAATGTATGCACAACAGTCAAGATGAGTATAGTCTTATAAAGAAGATAATAACTTCAACTTCTCAATGTGTTTTTCAACATCAAATTAATCCTCTGAGCTATTTTGAAAACTATTATTCAAATAAGGGGATATTAAATCCCACATTGTTTTAAAACCGAATAAGAAACTCAAAGATTGGAATCAGAGAGTTTCATGCCGAATATAGTGAACTATAAAGAATCTGCGAATTACTAGCGTGAGCTAATGCCAGTAGTCCTAGTACATAGTACAATCTCGGGCAACTCGTTGCAAAGGTGGGGGAAGTTCAGATTGCTATTCTTAGGTATTTTCCATAATGTAAAAACACATTTCCTAGGAAATGTATGCTGTTATTACATTATAGTGGGAGGTCACTACCCAGACCGGTTTCAGCCTTTTTTGAGGCTTCATCAGTGAGTAGCTAGACCAAAAGATACCAAAGGGTATAGCGAAAAGAACGTATATACTTTGCTATATGAGTTGTCAACCAGGTGCAACCATTAAGTTATTTAAACATAATAATTGAATAATGTTTATATCGCCGAAATGAAGCCTATTGGTTCTTTATGTTTAAATATTTTGAAAACTTTTGCATCATGGCCTCTGAACTTCAACTCTCTGTCCACCCTCACTCCCAAATCTCTTGCCTCAATTTCTTGCAATCCAGTACTAATAATGTAATCTTTACATTCCAAAGTGCATAACCTACTATTTTACCACATTAAACTGAAAACCATTATCCTGTGTCTCAATGGCAATTTATTTGAATCATTCTGTAGGATTCCTATGTCACCTTTATTAACTATTGCCCTTTTCAGTTTTTGTATCAAAAGCAAATGACTCTGAACCCCACCTCCCCTTAAAATCATCCCTTATATCATTATTATTAGTATTTTTATGTAACTTCCTCATAAAAGAATGTAGACTTTTAGTATCATGAATAGTCAAAATAATCCTGAAAGATCCTCCTCACATTATTAACTATGGCTCTAACCAGTTGTGCATCATCAGTAAACAACTGAATATTTCGTCTCAGATAAGCGAATGTGTGTATGGAGATGGAGTATATTATGATATGAGTGAGGAAGTTGAAAGTGAGCAGATATATGTGCTAAGTGGTAATAAAGGTAATTGGGCATGGGCAAGTGTGGTGTGGAAGACGATAGAAGAAATATCGTCTTCATTCAACTGGAATAAGTTGAATGAAGACGATATTCTAGCTGGAATAGAAATGAAGGATAGAGTAATTTTTGCAAGGATAGAAAGGACAAGAAGGGAAGTGAAGTGCTGCTGATGATAGCAAGAGAATTATATCCACATAAGGCAGACATGAAAGAGGGAAATGGTTATGAGGCAGTGTGGTGTAACATGGAAGTTGACAGGAAGACATATTTAGTTGGATGTTGCTTAGGCTAGTGTGAAGGTGAAGGGTCGTGATGAAGAAATATATAAAAAACTTAGATTAGTGAACAAAGAAAGGGTAATTATTATCATCATCACGAACCATGGGCACACTGCCCATTGGTGTCTGATGCCTCCTTCATTATTCCAGTGTCCCAGTTTCTGTAAACCCCCTTCCACACCAGTCCTTTATGTAATGTATCCATTCTTTGTATGGTCTATCTCTTCTGTTTACACCATCCATAATACCAAACACGAATGTCTTTATCTTCCAGTCCTCACTCATTTTGCAGATGTGTCCAAATAATTGTAGCTTCCATTGTATAATCTTCTGCATTAAATTCTCCTTGGTTGTATCTTCCAATAGAGCTCTTCATTTGCAATTGTCTGTACCCATCCTATTCTTAGAATTTTCCTGTAACAAGTTCTTTCAAATGCCAAAATTCTTTTTCTTGATTCTTTATTTATTACCCATGTTTCAGATCCACACAGTACATTGCTAAAGATGTATGTTTTCTAGTATTCTTAGTTTTGTTTGCAGGCTGATCACTTTACTTTTTCAGATGTTATCCATAGCCTTCAGATTTCTTCTTCTCTTTACAATCCTGATCTTTATTTCTTTTTTACCGTCCAAGTCATATGTCATTTTACTTCCCAAATATGTGAATTGTTCTACATTTTCTGTATCAATTCCATCCACTTGTATCTTTTGTTTCATGTTCTTCTTATCAAATACCATAGTCTTTGTCTTTTCCAAGTTCATAACAAGTTCAGATCTCTTCCCTTTCTCATTTAACAGTTTCAATGTTTTTTTGTAATTCTCTTTCTTCTTCAATAATAACAATGTCATCTGTGAATCTCAGATTTTTCATTCATATCCCGTGCACTGATATTCCTTTGCATCTTCCTTATTTTTTGTTCATTGCTCTTTCTAAATGTGCAATGAAAATGCTTGATGATATTGTGTCCCCCCTGTCTAGTACCTCTGCTTGTTCTAAACCAAAATCCTTACCTATTCTAACTGCTGTCATTACATTCTTATAAGCATCTTTTAATATGAATATTAGTTTTCTGTCAATTCCATAGGATTCTAGCACTGCTAATGTCACTTTCTGGTCGATGCTGTCAAAATCCTTCTGAAAATCAACAAAGCAAATATATATATGTTTTTCTTTTTTCTCCTGGCTTTCTCTGCTATTAACTAAATTGTCAAAATCTGTTGATCTGTACTTCTATCTTTCCTAAATCCAGCTTGCTCATCTGCAAGGTATGCTTCTAATTGTGTTCTCAGTCTTTCTGTCAATATCATCATCATCTTAGCAAGGTGACTTGTCAAAGCAATTGTTCTATAATTTTTACATTCTAGCTTATTTCCTTTCTTGTATAATGTCACTAATATCGATTTCACCCACTCCTCCAGCATTTTCCCTTCCTTCCATACCATATTACATAGTTGGTGTATTTCTGTAACCATACTTTCTTGCAAGAGGATTTGAATAAACTTGACAGATGGGCAAATGAATGGTACTATTTCTATTGATGCTGTCTCAGATCTTTGTGAAATAAATCAATATACTCATCTGTGATATCAGATGCGGGTGCATATATCTAGATTATTGATATATTAAATGGTTTTGCTTGAAATCTTGCTACCATGATTCGTTCATTGACTAGTTTGTAGCCTAACAGTGCCTTTCTAGCTTTCTTGTTAAGTAGAAACCAACTCCTGCTTCATGCTCGATGTCATGCCCTGACCATTTGACTTCACATCCATTTATCTCTCCTGATGATGACCATAGCATTTCCACCAGTCCTAGTATATTATTTTGATATCTCTTCAGTTCCTCACAAAGTAATTCTAGTTTTCTGGACATCCAAAGTGTCCGTACATTCCATGTCTGTACTGATAAGAGAGAATAGAAACAGTAGGAGAGAGGGAATGAGAGAGAGGTATGGGAATTCTAGAGGAGGAGAGAATAGGAGCAGTAGAGGAGAGGGAATGAGAGAGAGTTATGGGAATGATAGAGGAGGGGAAAATGGAAACAGTCAGAGAGGAAATGAGAAGAATGTGAGGGAGTGCTGGAACCAGAGATAGAGGGATGTGAGGATAGCAGGTAAGTAGGGAAACACAGAGAGAGAGAGATAGGGTTAGAGGAGAGAGAGATTGAGGGATGCAGGTGAGCAATCAAGGAACAGAGTGGTTAGAGATGTGATGTATGGAGACATGATGATCGCTGGTGTGCAAGATAGGATGCCAGAAGTGTGTTTGCAAGGAGAGATGATAGAAAATGTGGCTATGGCAATTAAGAGGGGTGAAAGGATGGATGAAATGATTGTGATGGTGGACATGAATGACTTGAGAGGCAGTGTAAATTGGGCGGCAAGAGATCTCAGATTCTTGCTTGAAGTTGTGCAAAAGAAAATGCAGAAAGGGAAGATTGTGTATGTGTTGTCCAGGTATGATAGTTACGAGCTGAGCTGAAGAGCAGCAATACTGAATTGCATAATAGCCAGAATGTGTGAGAAGAGAGGATTGGAATATGCGGATGCTTGGAGATCATTTGAGGACAGAAGGGAACTGTATGTTAGAGACTACTGCTTGCATTTGAATGAGAAAGGACGAAGGCATCTAGAAAGATTGCAGCTTTCTGAACGAGTCAGTGTGTCAATGCAGGGAAACTAGAATTCCCAGGGTGGATGGTAGCAGGGGTGGCCTCTTGTGGGAATGGGTGCTTGGGGAAAGGGGGCCTACATCAGGTAACATTGAGCCCAGGGTGGGGGTCAAAGGGGGGACAATGATAGGTATAGAAGCAGTGACATTTTTATGCTCTATACTATTGCCAGGAGTATCCGAAATAAAGGAGATGAATTGGTGGCGCTGATAGCATCAACCTGGCCAAAGATTATTGGGATCTCTGAAAAGTGGTTGACGGAGGATGATATAATAACCAGAATTGAAGTGGCAGGGTACAGCATTTTTTGGCAGGATAGGAAAGGAAAACGTGGTGGTGGAGTACTGCTTATGATAAGTAATGACTTATGTCCTCTAAGAGTGGAGGCTTTGGAAGTCTGTGACACAGATGGTTTTGAAAGCATATGGTGTGAGGTAGAAGTGGTCAAGACAGGATATTTAGTGGGGTGTTGCTATAAACCAGGGAGCACAGAGGGTGGTGACCAGGAGATGTTTAGGCAGTTGAGCTTGGCAAGTGCAAGAAGAATGATTGTTATGGGAGATTTTAACTATAGCAGTATAAGCTGGGAAGAGGAAAATGCAAGTAGTAAGAAGAGGATAGAATTTCTGGAATTCTTGAGGGACAAACGTCTTCAGCAGCATGTAATAGAGGGAACAAGAGGTTCAAGAGTTTTGAATTTGGTCATAGCATCAGAAGAGCTGATAACAAGTGAGATGACATCTCTCCCACCTGTTGGAGAGAGTGACCATGTGGTTTTGACTTGGAAGATGAACAGACATGCAGATGTATCAAAGAGACTAGAACATATGTGGAATTATAAGGCAGGTGATTATAATAGTCTTAGTCATCAACTCGGGGAAGTTTCATGGAGGGAGGAATTGGAAGGACAGCATATATCATTAGTGCTTGGAAAATTGTGAAGGAATATTTGTTAGCAGCAATGGTAAGCTGTATTCTACCAGTGAAGAAGAGGACACAATTTGGAGTAAAGTGGATGACAAACAATATTAAACAGGAACTGCATGCAAAAAAGAGGTTATGGATTTCACATGATGTGAAGCTGGGAAGGGTTATTACTAATAGTGCAGATGCAGCAGCCTTGCAAGAGGATTTGAATAAACTAGACAGATGGATGAATGAATTGGGGGTTTCGGTTTAATGCAGCAAAATGTAAAGTCTTGAAGTTTGAGATACATCAATGGGAGGCTGCATGACTGGAGAGTGGATAAGCTAACCTACTCCAGCTGTACTGGAGGAAGTAGAGGAGACAAGAGATCAGATAACAAAGATGGTTTCAGGACTGTACAATATGAGTTATGAGGATCGACTGAGGGAATGTGGACTGCAGAGTTTGGTGGATAGAAGAAGAAGCGATGATATGATATGATTGAGACTTTTAAACTGTTGAGAGGTGGTTACAGGGCTGACACTAGGGAGTTCATATGCTTGGTTGAACAGCAGGAAGGAGTGATGACAAGGGGCCATCCCTGGAAGTTAAGAAAGGAAACTGTGAGCAAGAGGGTGAGGAGTGGTTTCTTTGCATGGAGGGTGGTTGAACCTTGGAATGCATTGCCTGAGAGAGTGGTTGGAGCGGGAATGATCAATGGGGTCAAGGAGTGGTATAGACTTTGTGTTTCCTAGAAACGACCTCCGATGATGAATCTTTTGACTCCATGGAGGCCTAGATAATAATAATAATAATAATATTTCTGTCAATTTCAGTTTCTCTTTCCTTTCAGTATCCCAGTTTTTGATCCAATCCTAATCACTTGATTGGTATTGTGGACCTCATTCATCCAGGTGACGTCTGAGCCTCATTTTTTAACTGTTGATGGTGTAGGCATCAGATAACAATCGTGTATTTCCTTTATGGTCAGAGGATTGACACCCAACTGACCGAACCTTCTCCTTTATCCAGGCATGAGATTGGCATAAGACTCCTAAGAATCCCATAGTGGAATAATTATTATGGATGATTTTAATTATGGCAGTATAGAGTGGAATGAAGAAATAGCATTTGGGAATAAGGAAAATGAATTTCTTGAGTTCTTGAATAACTATCTCAGGCAGCATGTAAAGGAGAGCAACGAGGATTGAGAGATTTAGATCTGATGAGAGTGAGAGTGATCATGAAGTGATCACCTGGGTTGTAGCTAGCCATATGTGGACTTCTGTGAGGAAAGGATATATGTGGAATTATAAGGCTGGTGATTATGACAAGTTTAAGAGACAGCTTGGAGCTAACATGAAATGAAGGGTGGAGTGGTAAGGAAATAAATGCTCCTTGACTGATAAAGAAATACATAATAGCATCAATGTGTGAATGTATTCCTAAGACCAAAAGACTGAATAAGGTAGGTGTAAAATGGATGAATAAGGGTTAAGCATGAAATCTGAAAAAAGTAGATTTGAAGGCAGTACAAGATAAATAATAATAATAATAATTATTATTATTATTAGATACCTCCATGGAGTCCAAAGACTCATCGAGGGAGGAATGGTGGAATAATGGTAATAATTAGTTATACGTGAAGATTATAAAGAGTAAGCCAGGAGAGTGACTCAGTTAGCAGGGAAACAAAAATGCAGTATGAGCAAAAATTGACAAATCAGGCGAAGAAAAACTCTGGAGAGTTTCTAGATATGTGGCAAGCAGAAGGCAGAATGATCATGGTAAGATGATGTTAATGGATGAAAATGGTAGAATGGTAACTGCTGCAGAAGACGTTGTTGAGGTATTCAAAGATCAATTTATAAGTGTGTTTCATCCTGATCAGGGTGGAATCATGAGGAACTTAAGTGTAGAGGATATAGGAGAGGATAGCTTAATTGTGATTGAGCAGGAGGTATTTGAAGAAATAACTTGATGTCAATAAGTTGATAGGATTTGATGACATATCACTACATGCCTTAAGGGAATGTTCCAGGTAATTGGTAGTAACATTGGTATGCTTGTTTAATAAGAGTCTTACAACAGTGCAGGTTCCAAAGGAGTGGAAAGAAGGTAAAATTGTTCCACTGAATAATGATGGTGATAAGGCTTTGACTTCAAATTATAGGCCAATCTGTATATCTGGAGTCATAGTAAAGGTACTGGAGAGATCAGTGAGAAGTAGGATACAGAAATGGGTTGATAACAGCAGTATTCTCTGTTGTTATCAGCATGTGCTTGTTAAGGGGAGATCATGTTTTACTAACTTATTTATGAACTATAACAAGGTGAAAAATACCTTGGAGGGGAGATGCAGTTGTATACTTGACTTTTGCAAAAGCTTTTGATAGGCTCTCACACCACAAACTATTAAATAAATTGAAACAGATTTGATTGGAAAACAGACTGCTGAATTGGATTAGTGACTGGCTATTAGATACGTATCAGAAAGTTGTCCAGGGGATGCAGTATCCCGTAAGAGGATGGTCACTAGTGGTGTACTGCACTTGTCAGTTATGGGACCATTGTTGTTCAATTTGTATATTAATGATATTGGGATGAGTCTAACTAGTGATATGCAGCTATTTTAGACACCTCCAGGGAGTCCAAAGACTCATTGAGGGAGGAATAGTGGAATAATGGTAATAATAAGTTACGTGAAGATTATAAAGAGTAAGCCAGGAGAGTGACAATGCAAAGTCAAGCAATCTGCATAAATAGCAGTCTGCTCATGAAAATAGACTGCATGAATGGACAGGTAAGTGGGTTAAGTGATAAAGATCAGTTCATTATTGCAAAGTGTACAGGTTGTAAGTGATAAGGATCAGTTCATTATTGCAAAGTGTAAGGTTTTGAAATTTGGTAAGCAATGGTGAGATTATTATTATTATTATTATTAAACAAGACCTCATGGAGTCAAAGACTCATCTAGGAGGTCCTTTTATCTCACACACATCTCATCATACCGGGTCTTAAACACATTCAAACTCCTTGCAGACACCACACTCTCAGGCAAGGCATTCCAATCATTCACAACTCTGCACGAAAAAAACCTGCCTCTCACTCCCCTACTCACACCCTCTTTATACAGTTTCCAGGGATGACCTCTGGTTCTCCCCTGATCTCCCACTATTCGCTGTAGAACTTCTCCACCATTGATCCTATAGCAACCCCTTACCAACTTGTAGGTCTCTATCATATCTCCCCTCTTCCTTCTCTCCACTAGTCTCTGCAAATTACATCTTTTCAATCTTTCCTCATACTCGACATTCCAGAGGTCAGAAACTACCTTAGTCAGTCGCCTTTGGACCCTTTCCAACATCTCCTCATCCTTCTGAAAACCAGGTGACCAAATCTGGGCACAATAGTCCATGTGTGGCCTAATCAAAGCCTTATACAATGGAACAAGAATCTCCCTACTTCTACACGTCAGTGTCCTCCTCATCATTCCCAGAAGTCTTTGTGTTGTCTTCACAATTTTGGCGATGTGACCCCTAAATTTTAGATCCTTATCCACTATCACTCCCAGATCTCTTATTTCCTCTACTTCCAACAATATATTCTTACCAAGCATAAATTCTGCATCCCATCTTTATTTTCCAAATTTTAAAACCTTACATTTTGCAACATTGAACTCACACCCCCATTTGCTTGCCCAATCACTCAATTTATTCAAGTCTTCTTGCAAGGCCACAACATCTTCACTACTCTTTATGGTTCTTCCCAACTTTGCATCATCTGCAAACAACTGAATATCTCCATCCAAATCTTCGCCAATATCATTAATATACAAGTTAAATAGTAATGGCCCTAAAACAGATCCCTGAGGCACTCCACTAGTGACTTTCCTTTTCCTGGATATTGCACCCCCATACACAACTTGTTGATACCTATCAGATAGCCAGTCTCCAATCCAATGCACTAATCTAATATCCAACCCCATCTGCTCTAGTTTGACTGTCAACTTATCATGAGGCACTCTATCAAAAGCTTTTGCGAAATCCAAGTATATTACTGTGTATCCTTCTCCTCTGTCCAAGGAAGCAGTCACTTTATTGTAATAAGTAAGTAGATTACTAAAACACGACCTCCCTTTAGCAAATCCATGCTGTCCATCAAAGATTATACCATTGTTGTCAACCCAACTCTGGATTCTAGCTCTCACAAGCTTCTCCAACAACTTAACCACAACACCCGACACACAGATAGGCCTATAGTTTGATGCTTGAGTTCGATCACCTCCTTTATGAAGTGGCACAATCTTGCCCTCCTTCCACTCTTTAGGGACTTGACCAAGTGCAAGACTCGTATTAAAAAAATATGTCAAGGCAGGTGTCAACTCTCTGGCACATTCCTTCAGAATACGTGGTGATATATTATCAAGTCCCACAGCCTTATTTACATCTAGTTTACTCAACTCCCCAAACACCTCTTGCTCACTTACAGTCAGTCTCTCCTCCCCATCATCAACTGCTCTTAATCTCTCCATGAAGTCACATTCACAAGATTGAAAGATCTTTATGAACTGCTCATTAAGTATCTCCACCACACATTCTGCAACAGCTGTCTTTATACCATTTCCTCCAATCAATGTCATCCTTCCATAATCATTCTTTCTTTTGCTGGCTACATATCGAAAGAACTCCCTAGGATTCTTTTTAGCTTCATTAGCTAACTGCTGTTCATACCTCTCTTTAGCTACTCTCACCAACCAAGTCACTCTCCTTGCCTGGTCTTTGTAGAACTCATGAAATTGGTTACTTCCACTTCTCTTATGCTGCCTCCACAATGCCCTTTTTCTCTGTATTGCATGCTTAATCTCTTTATTCATCCATCTCACACCTAACTTATTTAACCTTCTCACCCGTGGTATACATTTAGACATTGCATCCACTAAATATTTTTTGAAAATCCCCCAAGCTGCATTGATCTCTTTTCCAGCTAACTCCTCATTCCATGCTACACCTGCAAGCTGTCTCCTGAGCTCTTCATAATCACCCCCCTTGTAGTTCCACATATACCCTTTTTTCACAGGGGTCCTTGCACTGCTGGCAACCACCCAAGTAATCCTGTGAGTGGTATCAGTGGAACTAGAGATGCAAAGTATACACTTGGTGTGAAACTTTAAAGCAGGTATAGGAAATGAGAGATCTGGGAATGGTTTTGGACAAGAACCTGAAATTCAAGGGCCACATTGCACAAGTTGTGAAGACATAACTTCAGATAATGGCAATGATGCAGAGGGCCTTGAAATGCAGAAATGAAGAGGTTATGATGCCATTGTATAAGGCCTTGATCAGGACTGATGTGGATTATTTTGTACAGATCTGGTTACCAGGTTTTCATGGTGAGCCAGATATGTTGGAAAAGGGTCCAGAGAAGATTCACAAAGGTTGTCAGTGATCTTTGTAATGTGGAGTATGAGGAGAGATTGAGACAATGTAAATTGCAAAGCCTTGTGAATAGGAGGAATAGGGAGGGGGGGGGGAATATGATTGAAACATATATGTTAGTCAGGGGTTGTTATAAGGTTGACATGGAAGAGATTTTTCATATAATGTGGGATGGGGTTAGAACAAGATGCCATTGCTGGAAACTGTATAAAGAGGGTCCAAGAACAGGAGTGTGGAGCAGGTTCTTTGCATGGAGAGTGGTTGCTGAGTGAAATGCATTGCCTGCTTGTATTGTGAATGTAGACACACTGAATTATTTTAAGACACAGTTGAATAATGCGTTTATATATATATATATATAGGTACTTTCAGGAGGTTGCTCACTAAATTACCCACTAAAATTTCTCAACTTTCTTCTAATTAATTATTCTAACAGATAAGCTTAGGTGTTGATGGTTATTCATGACTTATTTTTCACGGTATTAACAACACCACAAACACTTTTATCAACAAGGATGTTGATAATTTTACAATTGAATTTGTCATATCTTCTGTGGATTTGAATTACCTTTTGGAAAATTTCGTACCTGGCATTTTTAGGGGAAACCATTAGTGATATGTGAATAGGGACCACGACTGCATGCATACCCTGATCCCTACATTTTCGTTGAGTATTGGATATTGTAACAGAATTTAGTTGCCGGCTGGTGCAGCCTTAATCTATACAAACTTGTCGGCAACCAATGTCTGATAGGAAGAGATATAAAAAGTTTAATGTTAAAAGTAAAAGGAAGTAAAGTAAAGTAAGATAAATATAAATGAAAGAAAAACGGTGATATAACACTACTGCTTTTTTCCTAAATTCTGCATTATCATATCTGGGCAATAATCTCACTATATTCTTTTTCACAATTTCTGCTGCATAATCTCTAACATTAACCTCAAATCTCTTGCCACGTGATCCATGCTACCTCTCAGTCATTTGCACCCACCATCATCTCATTTAATTGCTATAGTCACACTCTGTATTTTTCTTCTTGGCAAGTACTCCTTTAAAAATCTATTTCACACACACACACACACACACCATGAATCAGTCAATCTTCATACATCAAACTTCTGAAAGGTTTGTCCATTCCGTGTCCCTTATTCCTCTCTTTCTTGTTTCTCTCTCTCTCCTTTTATTTATCATTTCCTCAAATCTCTCTATCTCTTTTCATCACTCACACTCTTTACTTCATGTTGTACTTGCTTCGGCAGTACAGATATAAAATTGGAACGATACAGAGAAGATTAGCATGGTCCCTGCACAAGGATGACACACAAAATCGTGAAGCGTTCCACATTTTTTCTTGAGGGAAAAATATATTAGGCAACATATAATAGAGGGAACAACAGGTTCAAGAGTTTTTGGATTTGGTCATAGCATCAGTAGCATCAGAAGAGTTGATAATGACTGAGATGACATCTCTCCCACATGGTCACCGGGAGAGAGAGTAAACACATGGTCACTCTCTCCCAGTTGGAAAGAGTGACCATTGTGGTTTTGACTTGGAAGATAAATAGACATGCAGGAGTATCAAAGAGCCAGGAATGTATGTGGAATTATAAGGCTTGTGATTATAATAGTCTTAGATATCAACTTGGGGAAGTTTCATGGAGGGAGGAATTGGAAGGCCGGGATATCATTAGTGATTGGGAAATTATGAAAGAATATTTGTTAGCAGCAATGGTAAGTTGTATACCATGAGTGAACAAGAGGACACAATTTGGTGTAAAGTGGATGACAAACGATATTAAACAGGAACTGCATGTGAAAAAGAGGCTGTGGAAGAGATATAAGGAGACAGGAGAAGAGAAGATGCATGAAGAGTATAAGACACAGGCCAGGAGAGTGAATAGTATGGTAAGGAAGGCGAAATTGGAATATGAGAGGAGATTGGCCCTAAGATCCAAAGAAAATCCTAGGGAATTTTTTAGCTATGTGGCCAGTAGGAGGAGAAATAACTGTTGAAGAATGATATTGTGGGATAAAAATTGGAATAGAGTGACTGATGCAGAGGACATAGTGAAGTTGTTCAATGAGCATTTTATTGGAGTATTTCATCCTGGAGATGAAGGTTTTAATACTAGAGGGATTGGGCAGGTTCAAGGTTTAGAGGTGCACCTCCTCTTGCACCTCTAAACCTTGAATCTGCCCAATCCCTCTAGTATTAAAACCTTCCAAATACTGAGTACTCTGGATGTCAGTAAAGCTGTGGGACGGGATCGTATATATCACCACGAGTTTTGAGAGAATGTGCTAAAGAACTGACAACTAGTTTGACCTGGCTTTTCAATAAAAGTATGGCTATGGGAAAGGTGCCCAGGGAATAGAAGGAAGGTAAGATAGTGCCATTGCATAAGGGCAGTAGCAGACTGGAAGTGTCTAATTATAGGCCAGTTTGTGTGTCATCAATAGTTGTTAAGATCTTGGAGAAATTAATGAGGAATCGTATACAGCATTGGGCAAATGAGGGTAATGATATCTTTGAGTGAACATGGATTTGTTAAGACGTGCTCTTGTTTTAGTAATATGCTAGCCTTTTATAATAAAGTTACAAGAGCAGTAGATGAGGGAAAGGCATATACTGCCATTTTCTTTGATTTAGCAAAGGCATTTGACAGGGTGTCACATGATAAGCTGATATTTAAGTTGAAGCACATGGGTTTGGATGTCAGGTTGGTCTACTGGATTCAGGATTCGCTGCCTGATAGGTATCAGAGAGTTGTGTATGGTGGAACAATATCAAGCAGTCAGAAGGTTACAAGTGGGGTCCCACAGGGTTCAGTATTGGGACCTATATTGTTTAACCTTTATAGCAATGACATTGTCAGTGGATTGCAGGGGGATATATTCAGTTGTTTGTGGATAATGTGAAACTGGGAAGGGTTATTAGTAATAGTGCAGATGTTGTAGCCCTGCAATAGGATTTGAATTAGCTAGACAGATGGGCAAATGAATGGGGGTCTCAGTTTAATGCACAAGATGTAAGGTCTTGAGGTTTGGGAAACATCAATGAGATGCTGCATTCTCTATGGGAGGAGTTATACTGGAGAAAGTAGGGGAGACAAGAGATCTGGGGTTTATGATTGATAGAAACCTGAAATTTAGGGGACATATTACAAAGGTGGTGTAATATACATTGCTGCAATAATAAGAAGGATTGCTGCAATAATAAGGACACTGACCTGCAGAGATAAAAGAGTTATCATTCTGTTGTATAAGACCCTTATCATACCACACTTAAACTATTTTTCTCAGATTTGGTCCCCAGGATGATTTGAAGGGGATAAATTAAAACTGTGGAAAGGGTACAGAGGGATAACAAAGATGTTTCAGGACTGTACAATGTTAGTTATGACGATCGACTGAGGGAATGTGGACTGCAGAGTTTGGTAGATGGAAGAAGGAGAAGTGATATGATTGAGACTTTTAAACTGTTGAGAGGTGGTTATAGGGTTGACACTGGTGAGTTCTGTCACTTGGTTGAACAGCGGGAAGGAGTGATGACAAGGGGCCATCACTGGAAGTTGCGAAAGGAAGCTGTGAGCAAGAGGGTGAGGAGTGGTTTCTTTGCATGGAGGGTGGTTGAACTGTGGAATGCATTGTCTGATAGAGTGGTGAGAGCTAGAACGGTCAATGAGTTTAAGGAATGGTATGATAGACTTTGTGTTTTCTAGGAGGGACCTCCCGCAATGAGGCTTGATAGATTTTGTGTTTCTTAGGAAGGATCTCCCATGATGAGTCTTTTGACTCCATGGAGGCTTGAATAATAATAATAATAATAATAATAATAATAATAATAATAATAATAATAATAATAATAATAATAATTAGTTTGGCTGTTGAATCTCCTAATCTCTTTCTTCATTCATGTTTCCACTCATTTTTCATATCTTCTTCTTCTTCTCTCAGTGCTCTCTCTGTCTCTCTCTCTCTCTCTCTCTGTCTTAGCACCCTACACTGACTCGACCTGATTCAAACAACACCAGCCTCCAAATTTGCTATATCACCCACCACACTTCCTAATATTATATTCATCTCCATGTCATGCACTCCTTCCCCATTCTAGATCATGCTACTTATCTCTCTCTCTCTCTCTCTCTCTCTCTCTCTCTGGCAGGACTCTCTTATTTCTGATGCACTGCTACTTATACCATGGATACTGATGTCTACATTTCTTGTAGACATGCACTCCCTCATTTCCTACCTATTACATTTTAAACTGCTGAGATGCATATCTGTTGCAAACATGGCTGCAAAATCTTGTAGGAATGATACAGAATAGTCCTGAAAGGATGAACAGTTGGGCAATAAGTGTCATTTAACAGATATATGGTAGCCACCACAGGTAGTGCAGCATACACACAGTTAAAATATATTAAAAAATACTTCAAACACTAAGTTTCAAAATATAAACTTTCCACACTCAGTAATGACCAGCCTAGGTAAGGCACACTCTAAAATTATAATAAATGCCCTAATCATTAATGAAGTTACAAAATGCCCTGGAAGTTACAAAAGGAAACTGTGAGGAGTGGTTTCTTTGCATGGAGGGTGGTTGAACCATGGAATGCATTACCTGATAGAGTTGTGAGAGCGAAAACGGTCAATGAGTTTAAGGAGTGGTATGATAGACTTTGTGTTTCCTAGGAAGGACCTCCTGCGATGAATCTTTTGACTCCATTGAGGCCTGAATAATAATAATAATTCCAGAACATTACTTTTTTCCTTTCACCATGAGATTAGATGGTATATTAGCCCATGTTTTATTAGAATATTCCAGGGCATTGGCACCTTCTCTTACTGAGCTGGTCAATTTCAATCTTAGTTCTGAAAAGGTGTTACAAGAGAAAGAAGGTAAAATAGTTTTATTGCATGATGGATGCTGCAAGAGAGAAAAAGCAAATTTGTATCTGAGGAGTAGTGGTTGAGGCATTCAAGAGGTAGGTAAAAGACAGAATTGAGTACTGCATGCCCAGACATATGATACTTTACATGGGGAAATGGTTTTGTGAAATGTATTTTTCTTTTTATAATAAAGAACAATTGATTCAGCTAAAGGGAAATGGCTACTTAGTAATACTGCTGGACTTTGCAGAGGCATTTGATGGGATTCTACATAGAGCTATGTTGCCTAAATTGGAGCAAAGGGAGATGGACATGAAGTTGATGATTTGTAGAAGAGGATTGATGATGGATAGATTTCAAAGAGTGGGTAAAGGAGAGCTGAGTCTAGCAGAAGGCAGGTGACTAGTTGAGTACTGCAGTGCTAAGTAATTAGACCTCTACTACTAAAGTTATCAGTATCAATGATATAGGACATATAAGAAAATGATATCAGATTTAAGGAGGAACATACGGTTTTTTGTTGATGATGCAAAAAATTGGGAAGAGACAGTCAATGAGTGGTTGACCACCCACACATTATGGGTAGTCAATCTCTCACAGACCACAATGTGAATCATGCTTACTCCTGAAAGCATTTGAACATTTGCTTTCAGTATTCACTCTGATAATACATTTCACACTGAGCATAATATCTTTTCACTTCATTTTACTTGCATAGTCCTAATACTACTTCCAGGGATGACCTCTCATTCTCCCATCAACTGTTATCCCATGCAGCATTTCCCTTATATTTGTCATGGTATTCTTCTTTCTCCCACTTACATGTTTCAACATCATCACCTCTTCTTCTATCTGCCCAGCTCTGTAGAAGTCATTCCCTTAATCTTGAATTCAGTATTATAGAATCCCAAGAAAGTCATGGTCACTTACCTTTCCACTTTTTCATTAATGCTTCCTTCTTGCGTGACCAGATCTGTGAATGCATTACAAAAGTTGTAAAGATTAGTGAGAAAATTGTTGCCATATTGAGAATGACACTGACAACTGAGAATTTGACTGTAAAAGACCATATCTGAATTTCTGTGCAGATATCTGGTGCAGAATGAGAGGCCATCCATGGAAGTTGAGAATGAATGAATAGTCAAGAAAGAGGGTGAGAGCTGTAATTTTTGCTCATAAATGTAATAGGAATGGTTTGCTTTTGGAGGTGATGAGTAGGCAGTCTGATTGAGTTCAAGAAGTATAACAACTGGTGTAGATCCTATGTGGCCTCCCTTGATGAATCTCCTGGAGGTCTCTGGTAATAATAGTAATATTAATAATAATATTCATTGTCATAATAATAATAATAGGTATTGTCAACCTAGTTAAATTTACCATCAATGCAGGCTGTTTTACATAGCATAATTAAATACTTAGCATAAATTACCAGCCTTAGATGATTATTTCATTGTGCATCTAGAAGAAGAAGAACTCTTTGACACTATTTTCCTTCAGCTTCATATATGGCTACATTTCGTTGATGCAATCTGGTCCCACCCTGAGTCAGAATTATTTTAGTTCCTAGAGAAAATAAAATCCTTCTACTCTCATATCAAGTTTACTATTGAATATGAATCCCATAATCAACTACCCTTTTTAGATGCCATAATAATTCGTAATCCTACAGTTCATGAATTTTCAGTTTATCAGAAGCCAACCTTTACTGGCAGATACATTTACTCATCCTTCCACCATCATTCATCACAAAAAAATGGGTATTATTCAAAAGTCTTGTACACAGATCTCATATAATCTGCTCTTCTGACCCTTTTGTTAAATAAACTGAATAAAATTAAAAGCAATTTGATATGTAATGGATACAACAAAACTACCATTCAAAAAATTATTGATAATTATCATCCTGCTAAGAGTCTGTATAGCTCAGTGGAAGTGGTGTTTGCACTCCTTGGCACTAACCCCCACCCTCACCCAAAGGAAGAGCATCCTGAGTTCAATTCTAGTTGCCAACTACAGGAACTTTTCGTAGGCCTTTTTTTGACTTGTTCCTGAGTTAATCAATCTCTGGCATGGGCAAGCAGGTTTTTCTCCCAGAAACTTGGGTTTTTTGTTCCATAAACTCAAGAAAATTGATTGTAGAACCCACAGTAATTCAGACATTAAACATATATTGTGTTAGTGTTAGAGACCATGAGATGGTGGCACCTTGTGAGCTGACTCTTCACTGCATGCCACTCCAAAAGGTAGAAAGGACTAAAAGAGCCTCGCCTATTCCCTATAAGGGAATAAACAGCATTAGGTGTTTCTTTTTTTAGCTGATCATCCTTCTACTAAACTACAATTTGATGTGAAAAGAATTTCAATTCCCTATCTTAAATGAACCTCTGAACAAACAGTAAGGATTCTTCATAAATTCAATCCATATGCTTCCTTAACATGATTTATGACTCATTATTTGATTCATCTTTTGAACGTAGTTAACGGTCTATAATGTTGGATGAAATATATTAGAGTTTTTGGATAAATTCTATATAATTTTTGTTAAATGTTTAACCTGTGAAACTTACTTTAATATGTCTAGTGCACATGTTCCATTAAAGCTAATAATTAATAATAATAGTAGTAATAACTATAGCAGTTCCCAAATAGAACACTCCCATACTGAACTGGCTGGCTCATGTTGACCAACTATTTTTGTAACCAGGCTGCTAACTGATTCTCCATTCTCATCCTGCTCAGTTTCGACAATAGTTTGATAAGTTATCTAAGTTATCACTTCTCCTGATACAAACTTGTTGATACCTATCAGACTGCAAATCTAATCCAGTGCACTAACCTATTTTCTAACCTTATCTTCCAATTTAATTACCAGCTTGCCATGTGGCAAGTCTATTAAAAACCTTTATAAAATCAAAATACAGGAATACCTCGATTATCACGGTTGCTGTTGCCATGAAAAATACCACAATAATCGAATCCACGATAATCGGGATAAATAATGCATGTAAAATGGGTGATCAATGCCAAGGATTTTTCAAATCTATTAATTAAATTTTATATATGAAGTAAAAAAGAAATGTGTTAAACGTGTTAAGTAAAAAATAAAGGTTCGTTTAGAAAAACAAGATTATTGTTTAATCTTTATTTATATATAAGGAGTACATACAGTACATACAACAATTATTCTTTCTTGGATAAAAATTGGTGTAGAGTTGTCTGATGGAATTTTTTCTTTCGTTTTTCTTCGTATAAAACTCGGTAGCAATGGATGAAATTTTCAATTTCCTGATGAACTTTCATTGATCACTCGAGATTAGGATCGCCGTTCAAGATTTTTTTCTTTAAAATTTTCAGCAATTCTAAACATTTCGTCCATTTCTTTGAGGGTAAATTCCTTCTGTGCCACATCAATTTGTTCGTCATTATCATTGATTTGAGCATTGTAAGCACATTCTCTCTCTCGAGGTTAATTAGGTCTTCATCTTCCAGCTCCTTATCATGTGACTGAAGCAGGTCCTGAATATCACCTTTTTCAATTTCTTTTAGTCCTAGATGAAGCCAAGCTTAGTTATGTCATTGATAACACGGGTTACTTCATTTTCAAATCCTTTAAAATCATTTACACAATGAGGAATAATCTTTTGCTACGCCACTCTCAGGTTGCTAGACTTTACTTTACTCCATGCTTCCTTGACATTCTCACTGCAATTTTTGATATTGATTGTCTTCCAGAATTCTGTCAAAGTCATAGCTTCATCTCCTGTAGTATTTTCTATTGCTTGTGAAAAAGTTCTTCGTAGGTGCCTTAAAGGATGCGATTACACCTTGATCCATTGGCTGGATGATGGAAGTGGTATTAGGTGGTAAATAAATAACGTTTACATTTTTGCACAAATCATTCAGTGCTGTTGGATGACTAGGTGCATTATCTAATATCAACAAGATTTTAAAATCAAGATTTAATGACTTGCAATACCTTTCAGCTTCAGGACAAAAACAGTTTTTAAACCAATCCTCAAAAATAATTTTTGTCATCCAAGCTTTTCTATTGAATCTCCAACGAACAGGGAGAAAAGTTTTATCTAAACTTCTAAGCAGGCGAGGATTTTGTGAATGATAAATAAAGAGAGGCTTCATCTTGTAATCTCCAGAAGCATTGCCACATAGTAAAAGTGTTACATGCTCCCTTGAAACCTTGTAGCCAGGCTGTGATTTTTAATTTTTTGCTAAAAATGTTTTAGTGGGCATTTTTTTCCAAAATAAGCCTGTTTCGTCAGCATGAAATATCTGATCATCGGTATAATTTCCTTCTTCAATGATCTGTTGCAATTCACCAGGAAACCTAGCTGCTGCTTTTTCATCGGCACTTGCAACTTCACATTGTACACGAACATATGAATACTCAATCGCTTTTTGAACGGAGCAAACTACCCTGAACTTGCAGAGAAAGTTTCTTCCACTGCTGATGCCAAATCATTTTCGCTTTCTAATTGTTTTCTTTTTAAAGTTTCAAACAAATTCAATGCTTTTGTTTTTATAGTCATTTGACTAAGAGGAATTCTCTTTTGGTTACAATCTTCTATCCACACTGACAATAGCGTTTACATTTCAATCATAAGATGGCTTCTGTTTCTCATAGTTTCGGACCCAGATGAGGTTGATGCACTTTGTCCTAGTTGCTTATAGTTTGCAGCGTGGTCTAAAATATGGCAAACAGTTGATTCATTTAGACCGTACTCTCTTGCAATTTTGGCTTTGGTTATGCCTGCTTCATACTTATTTATCATATGCAACTTATCTTCTAAGCTGATCACTCTACGTTTCTTCTTGATAGCTGCAGACTTGATATCATCCTTGTTTCTTTTAGCATTCATTGTAGGGGTAAATAAGAAGAGAAATAAATATCCACATGTACTTCAGGAAAAGGCAGACGGTTACTGGTGAGTGGTGAGCAGGCGTTGTCGGATAAAGACGAAGCGTTACAAGAGAGCGATACCTGGAGAGTGGCGACTCGAACTGGTTGTCATATGTAGTGGGCTACATCTCGTTGCCACGATAATTCGAATTTGGAGTGCAATAATTGGAATTTTGGTATCAAATTACAAACCGCGATAAATCGAGAATCGTGATAATCAAAACCACGATAATCGAGGTATTCCTGTATACCACTATGTGTGCATCTCCCTTGTCCAATGCATTTGTCAGCTTTTTATAATAAGTAAGTATATTGCTAAAACATGATCTGGACTATTCTTCATAGATCTGGTCTCCTGGTTTCCGAGGTGATGAAGATACAGTTGAGAGTATTAAAGATGACATTAGGATTGTGGAATGTAGATTATGAGGAGAGACTGAGAATTTGTGAAGTTCAGGTGCCAGACGACAGATGTGAAGATGGTGAATAGAAATTTGAAGTTTAGAGGACTTATTGCAAAGGTTCTGAAGACTACCCAGATGATGAGAAGGTATAATTGCAGTTCAGAAAGGGGTGAGAACTAGAGTTTCTCTCAGACAAAGGTGCCTGACAGAAATGGCTTGCTTTTGGATAACAATGAGTGCATATCGTGTGAATGAATTCAAGAGAAGGTATGACTTTGGGTGTGGGTGATATGTGGTCTACCTTCATAAATCCTTATGAAGGGATTTATGAAGGGAAGATGACAACTACCTCCTAATAATCCTAATAATCTTTGAAAAGGCTGAGGCTATCAATGCCACCAATTCATCTCTTTTGTTCCTAATACCCTGGCATTTGTATAAAGAAACATGTAACAATAATAATGGTAGTGATCTTCTTTTAGCAAACACATGCTATTTAGCAAATGGAATGCCTTGTCTTTTGCTGGTGCTCTGTCAAAAGAAATGGAGGAACCAATGAATTTTGTGAAGATGGTGAATAAAAATTTGAAGTTTAGAGGACTTATTGTAAAGGTTCTGATGACTACCCAGATGATTGCTGCAGTATTCAGAGACACCGAAGAACATTTTTGAGCTTTGAATACTTGCTTTCCTTTTAGTTCCACATATATCTCCTATTCTCTGATCTTCTGTTACCAACTGCCTCCCAGTCAGTATAACATGATAATTTTCACCAACTGATGATTGTGTCGATTCATTCATACCCATCATGACAATCATCTCATCCACCCTTTCACCTCACATAATTGACACAGTCACACCATTTAGCATTTTTCTAGGAAAGCACTCCTCTGTATACTCTACAAATCATTGAATTTCCATGCATCACACCTCTAACTTCTCCATTCCTTACCTGCATTCCTTCCTTCTCTTTCTCTTCATTCCCTCCCACTTATCTATCTTCCAGTCATCTCTCCATTCCTAGTTCGTGCACTATCTTACCTTCCTTTCATTCCCTCTGTTTTCCTGATTCTCCTATTCTCTCTCTCTCTCTCTCTCTCTCTCTCTCTCTCTCTATCATTCCCATGACTCTCTCACTTCAACTTTTGTTTGCTTCACATCAGCTGAACCTCCTAGTCTCCTAATCTCATATTTTACTCTTCTGAACTTGCTCATCTTATGTTTTACTTCTTCTGTCATTGCTAGTCTCTCTCTCTCTCTCTCTCTCTCTCTCCAAAGAGCCTACTCTCACTCACCATTCATCCATTATTATGGTATCTCTTCATAAGGATTTGATATACAATATAGATTACTGCACTCAGATTTAGTTGCCTGAGTTTTGCTGAGATGAGGAAGAGAGGATCCAGAATCAGGTAATATATCATCATAGTAGAATATCTGCTGTGAGGATGGATTTTGCAACCCACAAATAAAGGTTAATGAGCAGAATTTTAATAAGTACAGAAAAGAATGCTGCTGTGTTACTTAAGTAATTTATATTGGAGATGAGTGAACAAGGATCATTCTTGGAAATTTAGTAAGAGTATGTGTAGCAAGGGATGTGTTCTTGTACCCCGCACATCATGTAGCCATGTAGCAATGTGAGGAATAGAAATTTTTTTTGAAGGGGGATTGCCAGAAGCAGTTGTGAGTACATGGTCAGTGATTTTGTTTTTAAATAGAGGTATGATAGGTATCATGTGAGTTAATATAGACCACATATTATGTCTAAATATTTGTGCAGGTGCCTGAAAAATAATAAGTCTGTAAGGTATTGATGAACATAAAGCTCAGTGAAATTATACTATCCTTACAAAAATATTAGTGCATGTTTCCAAGTATAAAAAATATAATTATTTTTATTTTTTATGCTATAAAAATATTTTTATAGTATAAAAATTTAATTCTTTATATTTTTATAAAATAAACTTATTTAATATATTCAGTGGCTGTTAGGAACAGAAACATTCTATTTTTTTCTTTTCTTATTCATCTTTCTCTATTTGTTTAATACCATCTTTATATTCACTCTTTTCAATACAACATGTATGATAAGAGTTCACATAAAATTCTAATCCAAAAAGTTAATAGAAACTTAGAATGTTTCATAAAAGTGCCTCTGCAGCATAATTGGAAGAATGAAAGTATGTCATGCCCTTTAATTAGAAAAGGCCGAAGTTCGATTCTTGTTGTGATGGGAGGAATCTTTATATGGGTTTTTACAATTGAAGATGAGTTAGCCATCTCATATGGAGTTAGCAGGGTTTTTTCTCCTGGAACTTGGGTTTTTCATCCCACATACAGACAAATTGGCCTTTAGGAAACACACAGTTTACAGACAAAAAATACTAGTTGTGGTGGTGAGCAGTAGATGGCATTGGTGTAGATGATGGAGATGAAGAGTTGTAGAGTATGTGCCCTCCCTTAATGAGTCTTTGGACTCCTTGGGGGTGTCACAAAATAATAATAATAATAATAATATTAAATAATAATGATAATCCAGAAATCTCTCCATGGAGTTTCGTTACTTATTTTTTCTTCTTCTCTCTTTTCTTTCAGAGCACTTCAAGAGGTTTTTCATGATTGCCGAATTCGATTAGCAGCGTGTAACAAAGATGCACTTGGGGATAATCTGATCAGTGCCTCTATCTTTTTAAGGTTTTTATGTCCAGCAATTCTTTCACCAAGCCTTTTCAACATTACTCAAGGTAAATTTTCATTTCTATCAATTTTGTTGATCATTCCTCCTGAGTATGTGTAAGAATAGAACATTTTATATTATACTCAAATGAATTGAAACATGGGATAGCATATGAATTTATATTTGAAATAAAATAAAATAATTTCATCTCAGTGAGAGTCTGGCTGTGGGAAGAAGGAGGGTTAGATAGTGCCATTGTTGAATAAGGATGGTGGTAGAATGAAAGTGTAAAACTATAAACCAGTTTGTATTTCTTTTGTAGTTGTTAAGGTTTTGAAGGAATTAATGAGAGATCACATATAGCACTGGGCAGATGAAGGTAATGTTATCTGTGAGAGGCCAGCATGGATTTCTTAAGGAACGCGTTTGTTTTAGTAATCTGATTGCCTTTTATATAGTAACAAGAATGGTGGATGAGAGAAGGGCATATACTACCATTTTATGGGTTTTATTGACCAGCAGAAATGGAAGAGTAGTGGTTTCATTGTATAAAACCCTAATCAGACAACATCTGGATTATTGTGTTCATATTTGTGGTCACCAAATTTGATGGGGATAATTAACCTGGGATTCATGGAAAATTTCATTGCTGACACTTCATTATGGAAAAAATTCATCACCAGACAATTCATCGTGGAGATTGTGATTCACAAGGAAAATTCATTGCAAGAAAATTGAAATAATATTGTAATGATACACATATATGAAAAACTAATGCAAAACAAGAAATATTTTAGAAAATATAGTTTCTTTCTGTATTTCTGTATTATTTATTTAATTAGATTTCATTTCACATTTTTATAATATTTTTATTCTGTATAAAGTGAAATTAATATTTTGCATTTTACTAATTAGCAAATTGCTTAATTTTTGTTTATTTCTTAAAATGTTAATCTCTTTTTCTTCTTACTCAGAGATACTACAGACTCTGTAGATGGGATATTAATATTTTACAAAACTGTGATAGAGTAGTTAGGGAATAAGAGCACAAAATTTAAGAATTTTTCTTTACTTTTGTAACCTTTCACTATTTTTCTATGCACTTAAGACACTTAACCAGATGTGTTTATGCACATACAGTTTTACAGTATCCCAGAAAAATAATAATTTCCTTCGAAATCTCTTTACTATGTATCCAAAATACATGGGTCCTATAACTGAAAGCATCTCATCTTCTTAATTAGTTCTGTGGAAAAAATAAAATAAACTAGATGAGTGTTTTAAGTGCTTAAAAAATAGTGAAAGGTTGCAAAAATGAATAAACATTCTTAAATTTGGTACACCTTTTGCAAAATATTAAGTGATGTGTTCTCCATTTGGTCACATTGCCTAGATACGCTCCACAATTTCTTAACATATCTAAGCAATCAACCCCAGGATCCAGTTTACCTTAGAAAAGAAAAACAACAACAGTCTCCCATTCCTAGACACTCTGATTACATGCCAGCTTGATGGAACCCTGGCACTCTCCATTTACTGAAAACCTACACCTACAGGTACATACATTCACCAGTGGTCATACCCCCCCCCACACACACACACAACTCCCAACAATATGGGATCATAAAAATCTTATATAACAGGGCAAAATGAATCTGTTGTGATAACACTGCCTTAACTACTGAACTTGACCATATCCTCAACACTTCCTTACACAATGGCTACAATCCTCAAAAAAATCCAAAAAAAAATATTAAAGCCTCGTAACCATAACTCCCCATCTCTGCTACCCCACTTCAGAGCAGAGATTATTATTATTATTATTTAGGCCTCCAAGGAGTCAAAAGACTCGTCGAGGGAGGTCCTTCCTAAGACATAAAGTCTGTCAAGACTCATCGAGGGGAGGTCCCCCCCTGAGAAACACAAAGTCTATCATACCACTCTTTAAACTCACTGACCGTTCTCGCCTCCCACCACTCCATCAGGCAATGCATTCCATGGCTCAACCATCCTCCACACAAAGAAACCACTCCTTACCCCTCTTGCTCACAGTTTCCTTTCGTAACTTCCAGGGATGGCCTCTTGTCATCGCTCCTTCCTGCTGTTCAACCAAGCGAAACAACTCCCCAGTGTCAACCCTGTAACCACCTCTCAACAGTTTAAAACTCTCAATCATATCACCTCTCCTTCTTCTATCCACCAAACTCTGCAGTCCACATTCTCTCAGCCGATCCTCATAACTATCCTTGTACAGTCCTGAAACCATCTTTGTCATCCGTCTTCGTATCCTTTCCGTGGTTAATTTATCCCCTTCAAATCCAGGGGACCAAATCTGAGAACAATAGTCCAAGTGTGGTCTGATCAGAGACTTATACAACGGAATGATAACCCTCTTATCTCTGCAGGTCAGTGTCCTTCTCATAATAGCAGCAATCCTGTGTGTTACCTTCACCACCTTTGCAATATGTCCCCTAAACTTCAGGTTTCTATCAATCATCAACCCCAGATCTCTTGTCTCCCCTACTTCCTCCAGTATAACTCCTCCCATAGAGTATGCAGTATCCCATCGATGTTTCCCAAACCTCAAGACCTTACATTTTGCTGTATTAAACTGAGACCCCCATTCATTTGCCCATCTATCTAGCTTATTTAAATCCTCTTGCAGGGCTACCACATCTGCACTATTACTAATAATCCTTCCCAGCTTTGCATCATCCGCAAACAACTGAATATCCCGCTGCAATCCATTGGCTATGTCATTGATATAAAGGATAAACAATATAGGTCGTAGTACTGAGCCCTGTGGAACCCCACTTATAACCCTCTGCCTCTTGGAAACTGCTCCACCATACACAACTCTCTGATACCTATCAGACAGCCAATCCTGAATCCAGTTGACCAATCTGACATCCAGACCCATTTGCTGCAACTTAAATATCAGCTTATCATGTGGCACCCTGTCAAATGCCTTCGCCAAGTCTAAGAAAATTGCAGTATATGCCTTTCCCTCATCTAATGTTCTTGTAACTTTATTATAAAAGTCTAGCATATTGCTAAAACAAGAGCGTCCTTTCACAAATCCATGTTGATTCTCACAGATAACATTACCCTCATCTGCCCAATGCTGTATACGGTCCCTCACTACTTTCTCCAAGATCTTAACAACTACTGATGACACACAGACTGGCCTATAATTAGACACTTCCAGTCTGTTACCACCCTTATGCAATGGCACTATCTTACCTTCCTTCCATTCCCTGGGCACCTTTGCCAAAGCCAGACTTTCATTGAAAAGCCACGTTAAAGGCACTGTCAATTCCCTAGCACATTCTCTCAAAACTCGTGGTGAAATACCATCCAGTCCCACAGCTTTACTGACATCCAGAGTACTCAGTATCTGAAACACACTCTCCTCCTGTACCTCCAGACCTCGAACCAGTCCTATCCCTCTAGCATTAAAACTGACTCCTCTAGGATGAAATACTCCAATAAAGTGTTCATTGAACAATTCCACTATGTCCTCTGCATCAGTCACTCTATTCCCATTTTTATCCCACAATATCATTCTTCCATAGTCACATCTCCTCCTACTGGCCACATAGCTAAAAAATCCCTAGGATTTTCTTTGGATCTTAGGGCCAATCTCCTCTCATATTCCAGTTTCGCTTTCCTTACCACACTAGTCACTCTTCTGGCCTGTGTCTTATATTCCTCATGCGTCTTCTCTTCACCTGTCTCCTTATATCTCTTCCATAGCCTCTTTTTCGCATGCAATTCCTGTTTAATATTGTTTGTCATCCACTTTACTCCAAATTGCGTCCTCTTCTTCACTTAAGGTATACAACTTACCATTGCTGATAACAAATATTCTTTCACAATTTCCCACGCACTAGTGATATCCTGGCCTTCCAATTCCTCCCTCCATGAAACTTCCCGAAGTTGACGTCTATGTGTTGGATTAAGTGATATATGATGTAGTGATATTTTTAGACTTTGCAAATGCATTTATTAGATTACTAAATAAGTTGGTACAACCATTGGTATTAGTTAATAAACTTGTCAGATGTCTAGGAGGTTGGTTATATGAAAGATATTAGCATTTGTGTATTGTGGGAAAGACAACACTCCAAAAGTGGAAATAACAGTGGCCTCATACAGAGTTCTGCTCTTAGAACCATTATTGCTCATCTTGTTTGTTAATGATATGTTATGTTAATTATGTTACTTTTACCCCAAATTATGTTAATATGGGGTAATAGGTCCAATTGTTTTTCAATGATGCCAGTTGGAAGTGACTCATGAGAAATTATACTCACGTTGCATCCTTTCAGAAGATTTAAATGGAATTTTAGTTTTGCAGAAGAGTGGAGTCACTGTTTTAATGTTAATAAGTGCATGGTTATTATACTTTGAAGTGCAGAATTATAAAGTTATGTACTGTATTGGCAAACTGTACTCCACAAGTAGATTGATAGAGACCCGAAGTTCAAAGGATACATTTCAAGAATTACAAAGAATATTCAAGCACATTGCTGCCTTGATAAGGGGTACTTGCAAGCTGAGGTAAGGAAGTGATTGTACACAGATATATTGACCTAGTTTCTGTTATGATTAGAAATGCTTGATTAAAATCATAGATGAGTAACTAAGGTATTAATCATTATTATAGAATTTTGGTTAATAGGTAATTGTGCAAATGCAAATGCAAATAGTTGAGTTTAGATGATAAGTAGCAAAGAGATAATATAATAGAGATTTTTAATTTTGTGAGGGGGATTTTACATATGGTGGAGGGTAAGAATAAAGATGCCATCTTAGGAAGTTAAAACAATGTTATAGTAGTAATTGAGGAATAGATTTTTAACATGGAGAGTAGCTGGTGAATACAAGGAGGAAGAAGAAGAAGACCAAAAGAGGTGGAAAGATAATTATTATTATTTATTATTATTACCCATGAACCCATGGAGTCAAAGACTCATTTAGGATGTCCTTTTATCATACACACAGTTCATCATACCATGCTTTAAAAACACTCAAATTCTCTGCAGACACCACACTCTCAGGCAAGGCATTCCAATCATTCACAACTCTGCATGAAAAACCTGCATCTCACTCCTCTGCTCACATCCTCTTTATACAGTTTCCAGGGATGACTTCTGGTTCTCCCCTGATCCCCCCAATGTTTTTTGTAGAACCTCTCCAACATTGATCCTATAACAACCCTTTACTAACTTGTAGGTCTCTATCATATCTCCCCCTCTTCCTCTTATCCACTAGATTCTGTAAATTACATCTTCTCAATCTTTCTTCATATTCGACATTCCAGAGGTCAGAAACTACCTTAGTCAGTCTTCTTTGAACCCTTTCCAACATCTCTTCATCCTTCTGAAAACCCGGTGACCAAATCTGGGCACAATAGTCCATGTGTGGCCTAATCAAAGCCTTATACAACGGAACAAGAATCTCCCTACGTCTACACGTCAGTGTCCTCTGCATCATTCCCAGAAGTCTTTGTGTTGTTTTCACAATTTTGGCAATGTGTCCCCTAAATTTCAGATCTTTATCCACTATCACCCAAAGATCTCTTATTTCCTATGCCTTCGACAATATATCCCCACCAAGCATAAATTTTGCATCCTATGTTTGTTTCCCAAATTTTAAAATCTTATATTTTTTTCAGCAATGAACTCACATCCATATTCCAATGACCAATTACTCAATTTATTCAAGTATTCTTTTAAGGCCACAACATCTTGTCTACTCTTCATGGTTCATCCCAACTTTGCATCATCTGCAGACAACTGAATATCTCCATCCAAATCTTCGCCAATATCATTAATATACAAGTTAAACAGTAATGGCCCTAAAACAGACTCCCAAGGTACACCATTAGTGATTTTCTTTTTCAGGGATATTGCTTCCCATACACAACTTGCTGATACCCATCAGATAGCCAGTCTCCGATCTAATGCACTAATCTGATATTCAACCCCATCGCTTTGTTAAGAATATGGCTATTTTACCACCAGTTGGTGACAGTGATCGTGCTGTGCTTTTCTTGAGAAGTATCTAATTGTATTGATGCTCCAATTAGAACACGTTACATGCTGAACTACAAAGCTGGAAATTATGATCAACTTAGGAGAATGCTATCTTGGCTTGGAAATAAAATAAAATGAATAATTTATTATTATTATTATTATTATTATTATTATTATTATTATTAATATCTGACCTCCATGGAGTCAGAGACTCATCGTGGAAGGTACACACTGTTGGACTCAGTGCTCATTCTACCATGCCTAAAATTGATTCAATGTGTCTACATTCACAACACACTCAGACAATGCATTCCACTCACCAACAACTCTCCTTGCAAAGAACCTTTCCTCACACCCTCCTTATACAGTTTCCAGCAATGGCTCCTTGTTTTAATCGTCTCCCATTTTATGGAAAATCTCTTCCATGTCAACCTGATTAAAACCCCTGACTAACTTATATGTCTCAAGCATATCCCCCCCCTCTTCCCCATTTTCACAAGGCTCTGCAATTTTCATTCTCTCAATCTGTTCTTGTACTCCACATTTCAAACATCACTAACACCTTTTGAATCTTTTCTGGACCTTTTCTAATATTCTCATCAGTATGAAAACCTGACAACTAAACCTTTGACCAATAATCCATATGAGGGCTGATGAAGGCCTTATAAAATGCCATCTCAACCTCTTTATTTCTGTCTCAGGTTCTTTCCCATCATTGTCATTATCTGATGTGATGTCTTCAAAACTTGTTCAGTTTGGCCCCTGAAATTCAGGTCCTTGTCCACTATCACTCCTAGATCTCTCATCTCCTCTAATTCCTTTACAGTTTCCCCATGAAGTGTATACTTTGCCCATCGCTGCTAACCAAATTTCAAAATCTTAAACTTTGCAAAACTGAATTGATAGTTCCACTTAACTGCACATTCATACAATCTATTCAATTGTAAGGCCATAACATCTGCTTGTCTCTGCATTGCTCTCCCAAATTTTGAATTGTCTGCAAACAGTTGCATATTACTAGTTAAAGCCATCCCAATATCATAAATATCAACAACAACAAAGTCCCAAAACTGATCCCTATGGTACATGACTAGTGACCTTCCTCTTATGAGATACTGCACACCCATATACATCTTTCTGATACATATCTGACAACCGGTCACTAATCCAACTCAGACGTCTGTTATCTTATCCAATCCCATCTGTTTCAATTTATTTATTAGTTTGCCATATGGAAGCTTATTAAAAGTTTTTGCAAAATCCGAGTACACCACTGTATATGCATTTCCCCTGTCCAAGATGTTTGTCACCTTGTTATAGTCGTAAATAAGCTAGTAAACTTAACAAACCCATGCTGATAACCACAGAGAATACTTCTGTTATCAAACCATTTCTGTATTCTACTTCTCATCAATCTCTCTAGTACCTTCACCAAAACTCCAGATGTATAGATTGGCCTAAAATTTGTAACCGCAGCCTTATCACCACCTTTATGCCATGGAACAATTTTATCTTCTTTCCACTTCCTTGGAACCTGTATTGTTGTAAGACTCTTATTAAACAGGCATGCCAATGCTACTGCCAATTCCCTGAACATCTCTTTAAGATGAGTGGTGATATGTCATAGAAATCGTATTTCCTTATTGTCATCACGTTTATTTCCTCAAATAATTCCTGCTCAATCAGAATTAAGCCATCGACTTCTATGTCTTCTACACTTAAGTTTCTCATGATTCCACCTTGATAAAAATGAAATAAATTGATTACTGAATATCTCAACAATGTCTTTTGCAACAGCTACCAGTCTACTCTTTTCATCTATTAACGTCATCTTACCATAATCATTTTTCCTTCTACTTGCCACCATATATGTAAAAACTGTATTGGGTTTTTTGTTGTCTGATTTGCAAATTTCTGTTCATACTCTACTTTTGTTTTCCTTACTTACTGAGTCACTCTCCTGGCTTGTTCTTTATTCTCTTCATGTAACTGATTATTACCATTATTCATCTTGTACTGTTGTCAAAGTATCTTGTTCTTTTAGATTTCATGCTTAAACCTACTCATTCATCCATTTTACACCTACCTTATTCATTGTTTTGGCTTGCAGAATACATTCATACATAGATGCTGTTATGTATTTCTTTGTCAGTTCCCAAACTGTATCCATTTTCTTACCCCTCAACTCTTCATTCCATGCTATAGCTCCAAGCTGTCTCCTAAAGTTGTCATAATCGCCAGCCTTATACTTCCAAATATCTCATACGGAGATAGAAGGGTTTTTTCTCCCAGAAACTCAGGTTTTTCTTCCCACATACAGACAAATCAGCCCTTCAGCACACATGCAATTTGCAGACAAAAATACTAGTTGTGTTGGTGGTGGTGGACAGTAGATGGTGGTGATATGGATGATTGGTAGTAGAGGTTCGGCATATTGGTGGAGATGGAGAGTTGTACAGTAGGTGTCCTCCTGCGATGAGTCTTCGGACTCCTTGGAGGTGTCACGAATAATAATAATAATAAAATATATATCCTGTCTTCACAGAAGTCTACATATGGCTAGCTACAACCAGGCTATCACTTCATGATCACTGTCACCAACTGGAGGAAAGTGTGAAACCTCTCAATTACATCCACTGATGAAATGATCTAAAACTCATGATCCTCATGTGCCTTCCTTTCCATGCTGATTAAGATGGTTATCTCTCGAGACCTTGAGAAATTAATTTTCCTTATTCCCAAATGCTATCTCTTGATTCCAATCTATACTGCCATAATTAAAGTTGCCCACAATAATTACCTTTCTTTTGTTCACTAATCCAAGTTGTTTATGCAATTTTTCATCAACACCCTCCACATTCCCTAGTCTATAGCAACATTCAACTAAATATGTCTTCCTGTCAACCACCATCTCACAGCACACTACCTCATAACTATTGCCATTATTTTCCTCTTTCATGTCGACCTTATGTGGACATAATTTCCTTGCTATCATCAGCAGCACTCCACCTCCTCCCTTCTTGTCCTTTCTATCTTGTATAGCTCACAAATTAGAAAACTCCATAGGCTCCTTAAGAAGGTCACTTCTTGGCCTGTGGAGATTACCAACAGACTAAAACCCTATAACTCTAGACCCCCCCCCCCCCGCATATATGGGCTCCCAAAAATACACAAAGAAAATGTGCCATTACGTCCCATAGTGGATGGCATTGATTCCTCCACTTACAAACTAGCCAAGCATTTATCCAAAGCGCTCTCACACTATACTGGCAATACACCATCACACATAAAAAACTCAGCCCACTTCAAAGCCAGTATAGAAAACCTTACACTCCAACACAATGACATAATGGTCAGTTTTGATGTCTCCTCCCTATTCACGAATGTCCCTCTCAAAGAAACCTTAGAGCTAATCCAAGCTAAATTTCCTCCCGATATCTCAGCCCTATTTCAGTTTACAATGAACTCAGGCTATTTCGTTTGGCAGGAAAAATTCTACAAACAGATAGAGGGGACTGCCATGGGTTCACCACTTTCCCCACCCTTGGCCAACTTTTTCATGGAGATGTTTGAAGAGAAAGCCTTAAACTCAGCCCCACAAAAACCTACCATATGGCTTCGCTATGTTGATGATGTTTTCGCTATTTCGCCACATGGCCCGGATTCACTCCTCTCCTTCCTAACACACTTGAACAACCAACACCCTAGAATCAAATTCACCCTGGAAAAAGAGGAAAACACCTCCCCTTCCTAGACACACTAGTCACCCACCAACCCGATGGAACCTTGGTTTTCTCAGTTTATAGAAAACCCACCCATACAGGCAGATACATTCACCAACAATCCCCCCCCCCCTCACAACAATATGGAGTTATTAAAACATTATTCAACAGGGCAAAAATAATCTGTTCTAATGATCAAGCCCTAACCACTGAACTAAATCACATCCGTGACACTTTCTCAGCCAACGGCTACCAACTCCAAAAAAACCAAAAAATACTTAACCCAGTTATCCACAACCCACCACCCCCTCCCCTTCACAAAAAAGATTACTCTAAATCCATCACTATTCCCTACATCAGAGGCACCTCAGAAAAAATCAATAAAATCTTAAAAAAACATGACTTGACCACTTGTTACAGACCACATAGAAAACTGGCATTCCTTATCTGCTCCACCAAAGACCAACCACTTCCCCTAGACCTACCTGGTGTATACCAGGTCCCTTGCAGCTGTAAACTGTCCTACTTTGGCCAAACAGGCAGGACAGCAAATATCAGAATCTCAGAACACAAGGATTACATCCGATTTCACCAGTACAGCCACTCTGGGCTTGCAGACCACGCTCTGGATACTCGCCACAGAATAAGATGGAAGAAAGCCACAGTAATACACCGCAGCAAGTTCAAGTATGAAAGACTATTCATGGAATCAGCCTCGGCCCTTAGGAACATGCCAAACCTCAACAAATTTGGATGCATGAAACTGCCCCAAATTTGGGAAACTTTTATCAAAAGAACTTCAGCCCAAAGGCCAAGAACTACCAATATAGCCCGCCAGGGGGCACCATCAGGACTTTAGGAAAACGCTAGCGTCCTAGCCTCAGTCTCATTTGTTGTATTAGTACTTGTGTGCACGTGTCTTTTTAGTAATTCCCAAGAAGATGGCAACGTGACGTTCGCCGAAATATCGGAAAGTGTATATTAAAGTTTATTTAATCTATATTTCCAGTATACGCTGTCAATTCCTTAAATATTAGTTATTATGTGTTAGGATTAGTGCCCACAAAATAGCAGCACTTTCATCCATCTCTTCAGTGGATGCCATTAATGAGTGAAAGACTTGGGCCATTTATCACTAATTGGTTAATGGTGGAGACTGAACTGCTCCCTCAGTCTCCAATAGTTAGGTAGGGCTAAAATGGCTTTGCCTATAAGAGAATAAAATGTGTTAGCAGTTTAGATATAATTATTTATTAATTAGTTATGATGTATTTATAGCTTTATTATGAATAAGCAGGGCCGAATTTATCATTAGGCAAACCTAGGCAATCGCCTAGGGGTGCTAAGACTTCAGGGTGCCAGATTTTGCTACATCGTTCGGGGAAAAATTACAACCTTAGAAAAAAATTAGTAAAACCTTGATTAATAATAAAAAAACTGAAATAAGTCAAGCTGTCCTGGTGCTCGCTGATGATCCTACATTATATTTGCCTTTCTCTATTTCTTCCATTCCCCTGCTGTTTGTATACTTAACCTCAAGTGCAGAGATTTTTCCTCCTTCTGAGATCTTGGAGAAAGTAGTGAGGGACCATATACAACATTGGGCAGATGAGGGTAATATTATCTGTGAGAGTCAACATGGATTTGTGAATTGGCACTCTTGCTTTAGCAAGATATATAGCAAGGTAACACAGAGGATTGCTGCAATAATGAGAAGGACACTGACCTGCAGAAATAAAAGAGTTATCATTCTGTTGTATAAGACCCTGATCAGACCACACTTAGACTGTTGTTCTCAGATTTGGTCCCCAGTATTTGAAGGAGATAAATTAACTGTGGAAAGAGAACAAAGGCAGATAACAAAGATGGCTTCAGTACTGTACAATGTTAGTTATGAAGATTGGCTGAGGGAATGTGGACTGCAGAGTTTGGTGGATAGAAGAAAGAGAAGTAATATGATTGAGACTTTTAAACTGTTAAAAGGTGGTTACAAGGTTGACACTGGGGAGTTCTTTCGCTTAGTTGAACAGCGGGAAGGAGTGACGACAAGAGGCCATCCCTGGAAGTTATGAAAGGAAACTGTGAGCAAGAGGGTGAGGAGTGGTTTCTTTACATGGAGGGTGGTTGAACCATGGAATGAATTGCCTGATGGAGTGGTGAGAGCGAGAATGGTCAATGAGTTTAAGGAGTGGTAAAAGTAGACTTTGCGTTTCTTAGGGGGGGACCTCCCCTCAATGAGTCTTGATAGACTTTGTGTTTCTTAGGAAGGACTTCCCACAATGAGTCTTTTGACTCCATGGAGGCCTAGATAATAATAATAATAATCTGTCCCATGATGAGCGGGGAAGTTCCGGGGTATCGCTCAGACTAACAATCAGTGGTCGTGACTAACTGACTGTTCTCACTTCTTATCTTCATTCCCTATAGACTTCATTCTGTTGATTTTTAGATTAACCCTTTGACATATAAATTATTTTTAAAATCGGCTCTAAATTCATTTGAAATTGACGCGAACTTCGTAACGTCTGAGATACGTCAAAATCAATTTTGGTGCAATAAACAATAGCCTTGTCACAGACATCTTTGTATGTTAATGGGTTAAGCCCTGCTTTTTCAAGCTCTCTGAGGTCTGAGCAGTTGGTGATTATGTCATTCATTTTCTCACAGAATCATCCTGTTAATTCAGTTCAGTTTATTCTAAATCAGTATAAGAATGCCATGGGAATTTTCATAGAATTGCAGTGGCAGGAATTCTGATTGGTAGTATTCATGAAATGAGACCTCTGATTTGGTTTTTCTCTTCACTTCCTTTATTTAGGAAAGTCACTAGTGGAGTGCCTCAGGGATCTGTTTTAGGGCCATTACTATTTAATTTGTATATTAATGATATTGGCGAAGATTTGGATGGAGATATTCAGTTGTTTGCAGATGATGCAAAGTTGGGACGAACCATAAAGAGTAGTGAAGATGTTGTGGCCTTGCAAGAAGACTTGAATAAATTGAGTGATTGGGCAAGGAAATGGGGATGAGAGTTCAATGTTGCAAAATGTAAGGTTTTAAAATTTGGAAAACAAAGATGGGATGCAGAATTTATGCTTGGTGAGAATATACTGTTGGAAGTAGAGGAAATAAGAGATCTGGGAGTGATAGTGGATAAGGATCTAAAATTTAGGGGACACATCGCCAAAATTGTGAAGACAACACAAAGACTTCTGGGAATGATGAGGAGGACACTAACGTGTAGAAGTAGGGAGATTCTTGTTCCATTGTATAAGGCTTTGATTAGGCCACACATGGACTATTGTGCCCAGATTTGGTCACCTGGTTTTCAGAAGGATGAAGAGATGTTGGAAAGGGTCCAAAGGCGACTGACTAAGGTAGTTCTGACCTCTGGAATGTCGATTATGAGGAAAGATTGAAAAGATGTAATTTGCAGGGTCTAGTGGAGAGAAGGAAGAGGGGAGATATGATAGAGACCTACAAGTTGGTAAGGGGTTGTTATAGGATCAATGGTGGAGAAGTTCTACAGAGAATAGTGGGAGATCAGGGGAGAACCAGAGGTCATCCCTGGAAACTGTATAAAGAGGGGAGAGTAGGCAGGTTTTTTTCGTGCAGAGTTGTGAATGATTGGAATGCCTTGCCTGAGAGTGTGGTGTCTGCAAGGAGTTTGAATGTGTTTAAGACCCGGTAGGATGAGATGTGTGTGAGATAAAAGGACCTCCTAGATGAGTCTTTGACTCCATGAGGTCTTGTTTAATAATAATAATAATAATAATAATTTCTCATCATCCCCACTCCGGCATTCTTCTGCTGATTTCAGATTAGTTTGGTCAAGCTTTTTCATAGGTGTCAGTTGAGTCTGATGGCTAATAGTTTATATAATAAATGTACTTGTGTATCTAACATTTTTAGTGGCTGAAGAACATTTGTGGCCAAAATAGCCAATGTCTCCATAGAACAGTATTTCTGTAAGTAATACCTGTCTATTCATTTTGTATCATTTAAACATTACAAAAATCAGTAAAATTTCCGAGTTTAAAGCTCAGTGAAGACGATATTTATGAGAGCGGCATACAGTGTGCACGTGATGTTTGCGAAGCACTGCAAGAAATATCTCAAGATGATAGTTTATGTGGATTAAGTGGAAATACCATGAAATTAGAATTAAGTAGTGTTCTTAAAACTTTAAGGAAGTTCAAATTTATCGCATCCTTTGTAATGTGGTATAATATACTTTTTGAAATAAACTTTATTCTTCTTCTTCTTCTTCTTCTTCTTATTATTATTATTCAGGCCTCCATGAAGTCACAAGACTCATCGTGGGAGGTCCTTCCTAAGACACACAAAGTCTATCAAGACTCATCGAGGGGAGGTCCCCTCCTAGGAAACACAAAGTATATAATACCACTGCTTAAATTCATTGACCATTCTCACTCTCACCACTCTATCAGGCAATGCATTCCATGGTTTAACTACCCTCCATGCAAAGAAACCATTCCTCACCCTCTTGCTCAGAGTTTCCTTTCGTAACTTCCAGGGATGGCTTCTTGTCATCACTCCTTCCCGCTGTTCAACTAAGCAAAAGAATTCCCCAGTGTCAACCACCTCTCAACAGTTTAAAAGTCTCAATCATATTGCCACTCCTTCTTCTATCCACCAAACTCTGCAGTCCACATTCCCTCAGCCGATCCTCATAACTATCATTGTACAGTCCTGAAACCATCTATGTTATCTGCCTTTGTACCATTTCCACAGTTAATTTATCCCCTTCAAATCCTGGGGACTAAATCTGAGACCAATAGTCCTAATGTAGTTTGATCAGGGTCTTATGCAACGGAATGATAACTGTCTTATCTCTGCAGGTCAGCGTCCTTCTCATTATTGCAGCAATCCTCTGTGTTACATTCACCAACTTTGCAATATGTCCCCTAAATTTCAGGTTTCTATCCATCTTCAAACCCAGATCTCTTGTCTCCCCTACTTCATCTAGTATTACTCTTCCATAGAGTATGCAGTGTCCCATCGATGTTGCCAAACCCTTAAGACCTTGCATTTTGCTGTATCAAACTGATAACCCCAATCATCTGCCCATCTATCTAGCTTATTCAAATCCTCTTGCAAGGCTGCCGCATCTGCAATATTACTAATAATCCTTCCCAGCTTCGCATCATTTGCGAACAACAAACTAAATATCCCCTTGCAATCCACTGACAATGTCACTGATATAAAGGTTAGACAATATAGGTCCTAGTACTGAGCCCTGTGGGACCCCACCTGTAACCCTCTGCCTCCTTGAAACTGCTCCACCATACACAACTCTCTGATACCTATCGGACAGCCAATCCTGAATCCAGTTGAAAAATCTGACATCCAGACCCATGCGCTGTAACTTAAATATCTGGTTATCATGTGGCACCCTGTGAAATTCCTTCGCTAAGTCTAAGAATATAGTACTATATGCCATTCCCTCATCTAATGCTCTTGTAACTTTATCATAAAAGGCTAGCATATTGCTAAAACAGGAGCTCCCCTTCACAAATTCATGTTAACTCCCACAGATAACATTACCCTCATCTGCCAAATACCCTATATATGGTCCGTTGCTACTTTCTCCACGATCTTACAAACTACTGATGACACAGAATCTGGGCTATAATTAGACACTTACAGTCTGCTTCCACCCTTATGCAATGGCACTATCTTACCTTTCTTCTATTCCATGGGCAACTTTACCGCAGCCAGATTTTCATTGAAAAGACAGGTCAAAGGCACTGTCAGTTCCCTAGCACATTCTCTCAAAACTCATGGTGAAATACCATCCAATCCCACAGCTTTACTGACATCCAGAGTACTCAGTATTTGAAACACACTCTCCTCCTGTACCTCTAAACCTCAAACCTGCCCTGTCCCTCTAGCATTAAAACTGACTCTTACAAGATGAAATACTCCAATAAAGTGTTCATTGAACAATTCCACTATGTCATCTGCATCAGTCACTCTATTCCCATTGTTATCCCACAATATCATTCTTCCACAGTCATTTCTCCTCCTACTGGCCACATAGCTAAAAAATTCCCTAGAATTTTCTTTGGATCTTAGGGCCAATCTCCTCTCATATTCCACTTTCATTTTCCTTATCACACTAGTCACTCTTCTGGTCTGTGTCTTATATTCTTCATGCATCTACTCTTTACCTGTCTCCTTATATCTCTTCCATAGCCTCTTTTTCGTATGCAATTCCTGTTTAATATTGTTTGTCATCCACTTTACTCCAAATTGTGTCCTCTTGTTCACTCATGGTATACAACTTACCATTGCTGCTAACAAATATTCTTTCATAATTTCCCATGCACTAATAATATTCCGGCCTTCCAATTCTTTCCTCCATGAAACTTCTCCTAGTTGACATCTTAGACTATTATAATCACCTGCCTTATAATTCCACATACGTTCTCGTCTCTTTGATACTCCTGCATGTCTATTCATTTTCCAAGTCAAAATCACATAGTCACTCTCTCCAACTGGTGCGAGAGATGTCATCTCAGTTATTATCAACTCTTCTGATGCTATAACCAAATCCAAAACTCTTGAACCTCTTGTTCCCTCTGTTACATGTTGCCTAAGACATTTGTCCCTCAAGAATTCTAGAAATTCCATTCCCCCTATTGCTACATGCATCTTCCTCGCTCCAATTTATACTACTGTAGTTAAAATCTCCCATAACAGTCATTCTTCTTGCACTTGCCAAACTTAGCTGTCTCAACATCTCCTGGTCCCCATCCTCTGTGCTCCTGGGTCTGTAGCAACACCCCACTAAATATCCTGTATTGCCCACATCTACCTCATACCATATGCTTTCCAAATCATTAGTGCCACTGCCTTCCAAAGTCTCCACTCTTAGAGGACATAGGTCGTCACTTATCTAAAGCAGTACTCCACCACCATGCTTTCCTTTCCTATCCTGCTGATAAATGCTGTACCCAGCGACTTCTATTCCCATTATTATCCTCTTCTGTCAACCACGTCTCAATGATCCCAATAATTTTTGGCCAGGCTGTTGCTATCTGCATCACCAAATCCTCTCCCTTATTCCGGATACTCCTGGAATTAATATAAAGCATATACAGGGTGTTCGGGATAAATTTGACATATTTATAATTAATTATATTTTTCCGTAAGTTACATGTATTAACACACACTTCTCTTCATTTAAAAGTTTGGACCCTTCTTCATTCATATACAAGATGTCAGAAAGGATGGATAGCTGGAACCCACCTGAATCATGGAAGAGAATAACTTGTATCATGATGATTCCTGCCCGCCATCAAAATAAGGATATTACGACTGCTGCCCAATGCTCCCTGAATACAGTAAAAACAATCAGGCATGAACTAGAGACTTGCAATGGTGACTACGAGGATGTAGCAAGAAGAAAGATCCCTAGCAGACGATCTGATTGCGTTCGTACAGCAGAATTCCTCGCAAATCTGCAGGAACAGGTGTTGAAGAACCCTGGCATTGGAATTCGGGCTTTGTTCGTGGAGTTGCTAACTGTAGTCAAGCCCTGGATAACAAGGGTAGCCAATGGTAGGCCATATGTATGGCAGCAGGATTCGGCCCCTTGCCACACCTCTGGGAAAAGTCAAAAATGGTTGTCTGAAAATTTCTACGACTTCACCAGTCCAAATGTTTGGCCTCCAAACTCCCCAGACCTTAACCCCATGGATTATTTTGTATGGGGCGCAGTTGAAAAAGACACCAATCGCACTTCCAGTAATACAAAAGCCCAGTTAATGGATAAAATTAAAACAGTTTTTGCGGCCCTTCCCAGGGAGACTGTAGCATCAGCTTGTTCGAGGTTCCGAAGCAGAATTGAAGCTGTGATCGATGCTAATGGTGGTTATTTTGAGTAAATCTTGTTGATAGTATTGTAATTAACTCTGCCTGTAATGTTTTTTTGTCAATTCATTAAATTTAATAGATACAAAGAAGATTTTCTTTTTCCTTACGAAACTGTCAAATTTATCCCGAACACCCTGTAAATGCAATTGTTTCTATACCCAGCATTATCCCCTCTTGACTCCACTGATCTCAGTGTTAGCTGATGTCGTCCCCCTTCTCCCAAGTACCCATTGCCACAATAGGTCACCCCTGCTACCATCCTCCCTGGGACACACTGAGTTGTTCAGAACTGCAATCTCTCCAGATGCCTACATCCTTCCTCATTCAAATGTAAGCAGTCTCTCGCATACAATTTCTCTCTATCCTCAAATGCACTCCAAGCATTTACATATTCCAGTCCTCTCTTGCCACACATTCTCGCTATTATGTCATTCAATATTACTGCTCTTCTGCTCAGCTCTTCATTATCATACCTAGGCAATACACACACTATCTTTCCTCTCTGTGTCTTCTTTTGTACCACCTCCAGCAAGAATCTCATATCTCTCGCTGCCCTATTTACCCCACCACTCAAGTCATTTGTTCTCACCATCACAATCATCTCATCCACCCTTTCACCTCTCTTAACTGCCAAAGCCACACTTTCTATCGTTCCTCCTGGCAAACACTCCTCACGCATCCTATCTTGAACACCACGGATCATTGATTCCCCATACATTATACTCCTATTGTTTCCATTTTCTCCTCTTTTTTCATTCCCATACCTCTCTCTTCTACTGTTTCCAGAACTTGTATTCTGGAAACAGTAGGAGAAGTTGTTTACAAGTAAACAACTTCAGAATACAAGCCTTGATATAAATGATGCCATAAATTGTATTAATGACACAAAGAAGTTCTTAATGAAAATCCGAAATGAGGATGAATTTGAAAAGATGTTAACAGATGTGGAAAAAATAGCCGAGGTCTTAGGTGTAACACCTAATTTTTAACAAGAAACAGTTAGACTTTGAAAAAAAAAAGAAACAATTTGTGTATGAAGCAGAGGAGGAATTCATAACTGATTTTAAACAAAAATTTAAGGTAGATTTTTATTTTTCAATTATTGATACCACAATTGCATATGTTGATGAAAAATTGAAGCACATGTCTACAATTAACGAAAAGTTTGATTTTATTTTAAATATACAGGGTGTTCGGGATAAATTTGACATATTTATAATTAATTATATTTTTCCGTAAGTTACATGTATTAACACACACTTCTCTTCATTTAAAAGTTTGGACCCTTCTTCATTCATATACAAGATGTCAGAAAGGATGGATAGCTGGAACCCACCTGAATCATGGAAGAGAATAACTTGTATCATGATGATTCATGCCGGCCATCAAAATAAGGATATTACGACTGCTGCCCAATGCTCCCTGAATACAGTAAAAACAATCAGGCATGAACTAGAGACTTGCAATGGTGACTACGAGGATGTAGCAAGAAGAAAGATCCCTAGCAGGCGATCTGATTGCGTTCGTACAGCAGAATTCCTCGCAAATCTGCAGGAACAGGTGTTGAAGAACCCTGGCATTGGAATTCGGGCTTTGTTCGTGGAGTTGCTAACTGTAGTCAAGCCCTGGATAACAAGGGTAGCCAATGGTAGGCCGTATGTATGGCAGCAGGATTCGGCCCCTTGCCACACCTCTGGGAAAAGTCAAAAATGGTTGTCTGAAAATTTCTACGACTTCACCAGTCCAAATGTTTGGTTTCCAAACTCCCCAGACCTTAACCCCATGGATTATTTTGTATGGGGCGCAGTTGAAAAAGACACCAATCGCACTTCCAGTAATACAAAAGCCCAGTTAATGGATAAAATTAAAACAGTTTTTGCCGCCCTTCCCAGGGAGACTGTAGCATCAGCTTGTTCGAGGTTCCGAAGCAGGATTGAAGCTGTGATCGATGCTAATGGTGGTTATTTTGAGTAAATCTTGTTGATAGTATTGTAATTAACTCTGCCTGTAATGTTTTTTGTCAATTCATTAAATTTAATAGATACAAAGAAGATTTTCTTTTTCCTTACGAAACTGTCAAATTTATCCCGAACACCCTGTATATGAATTTCAAAAAATTACTTCAGCAGAACTGCTTAAAAAAATGTTTGATATGAAAATTATTTAATACATGATAATTCTAGAGATATTGACAGAACAGATTTATGTAGTGAGTTACATATAATAGCAAGGTGAATTCCAGAAAATACTTCCTCATTAGATGTCCTGTAAATCATACATATGCAAAAACAATGTAGAAAATAGTGTTCCAAATGTGTTTATTGCTCTGAGAAGTTTTTCGACATTGCCAGTATCGGGTAGCAAGTTCAGAAAAAAATAGTTTCTCGAAATTAAAACTTACAAAAACTTGCACTCGCTCTACGATGGCTCAAGAATCATTCATTAGTCTTGCAAAAATATTTATAGAGCATGAAGCATCTACAATCAATATAGAAATTAATTCAAAACTTTGCCAAAGCAAAAGCCTGAAAGATTAATTTTTCATAATTTTGTATTTAAGATGTAATAATTTTCTTGCTATACAGATATTAGGAGTAATCATATATGTATACAAATGTATTGGTTTTGATTAATAAATTTTTTTAATGTTCATAATGATATTATTTTTATAAATATCCACATGTATAGGTGTACGTGTGCTTGTGTGAGTATGACAAAATATATATAGAGAGACAATGTATAGGGGCGCCAAAATGTTCTTTGCCTAGGGGCATCAGAAACTTTCTGACCGACTCTGTGAATAATGAACAACACCCAAGCCTAAGTATACATATTCAGTTGCAAAAATATGGCACACAACTCTTACCTTGTTCTTCTAAACCTCATATGGTTTATTATTATTGTCTGAATTAGTGTGAATTCTACAGTGGATTGTTTTAAGATTAAAAATCCAAGTTTTCAGAAAGGAGGGGGAAAGGAAAGTCTGCTTGCTCCTAAAATCAAACTGTTAAAAAAGGAGCTGAAAAAGACTTTGAAAAGTTTATCTGATTAGCAACTGAAATCACACCTAAAACACTTTCTTTTGATAATCCAGTATTTTCAAATACATTTGTGACTAGGCCTTTTTTAATGATAGTTCAAGTAAAGACCTAAGCATGTCAGAAGTAATTTATTATTATTATTATTATTATTATTATTATTATTATTATTATTCAGGCCTCCAAGGAGTCAAAAGACTCATCGAGGGAGGTCCTTTCTAAGACATAAAGTCTGTCAAGACTCATCGAGGGGAAGTCCCCCCCTGAGAAACACAAAGTTTATCATACCACTCCTTAAACCCACTGACCGTTCTCGCTCCCACCACTCCATCAGGCAATGCATTCCACGGCTCAACCACCCTCCACACAAAGAAACCACTCCTTACCCTCCTGCTCACAGTTTCCTTTTGTAACTTCCAGGGATGGCCTCTTGTCATCACTCCTTCCTGCTGATCAACCAAGCGAAAGAACTCCCCAGTGTCAACCCTGTAACCACCTCTCAACAGTTTAAAAGTCTCAATCATATCACCTCTCCTTCTTCTATCCACCAAACTCTGCAGTCCACATTCTCTCAGCCAATCCTCATAACTATCCTTGTACAGTCCTGAAACCATCTTTGTCATCCGTCTTTGTATCCTTTCCACGGTTAATTTATCCCCTTCAAATCCTGGGGACCAAATCTGAGAACAATAGTCCAAGTGTGGTCTGATCAGAGACTTATACAACGGAATGATAACCCTCTTATCTCTGCAGGTCAGTGTCCTTCTCATAATAGCAGCAATCCTCTGTGTTACCTTCACCACCTTTGCAATATGTCCCCTAAACTTCAGGTTTCTATCAATCATCAACCCCAGATCTCTTGTCTCCCCTACTTCCTCCAGTATAATTCCTCCCATAGAGTATGCAGCATCCCATCGATGTTTCCCAAACCTCAAGACCTTACATTTTGCTGCATTAAACTGAGACCCCCATTCATTTGCCCATCTATCTAGCTTATTTAAATCCTCTTGCAGGGCTACCACATCTGCACTATTACTAATAATCCTTCCAAGCTTCGCATCATCCGCAAACAACTGAATATCCCCCTGCAATCCACTGGCTATGTCATTGATATAAAGGTTAAACAATATAGGTCCTAGTACTGAGCCCTGTGGGACCCCACTTGTAACCCTCTGCCTCCTGGAAACTGCTCCACCATACACAACTCTCTGATACCTATCAGACAGCCAATCCTGAATCCAGTTGACCAATCTGACATCCAGACCCATGTGCTGCAACTTAAATATCAGCTTATCATGTGGCACCCTGTCAAATGCCTTCGCCAAGTCTAAGAAAATTGCAGTATATGCCTTTCCCTCATCTAATGCTCTTGTAACTTTATTATAAAAGGCTAGCATATTGCTAAAACAAGAGCGTCCTTTCACAAATCCATGTTGATTCTCACAGATAACATTACCCTCATCTGCCCAATGCTGTACACGGTCCCTCACTACTTTCTCCAAGATCTTAACAACTACTGATGACACACAGACTGGCCTATAATTAGACACTTCCAGTCTGTTACCACCCTTATGCAATGGCACTATCTTACCTTCCTTCCATTCCCTGGGCACCTTTGCCAAAGCCAGACTTTCATTGAAAAGCCACGTTAAAGGTATTGTCAATTCCCTAGAACATTCTCTCAAAACTCGTGGCGAAATACCATCCAGTCCCACAGCTTTACTGACATCCAGAGTACTCAGTATCTGAAACACACTCTCCTCCTGTACCTCCAGACCTCGTACCAGTCCTATCCCTCTAGCATTAAAACTGACTCTTCTAGGATGAAATACTCCAATAAAGTGTTCATTGAACAATTCCACTATGTCCTCTGCATCAGTCACTCTATTCCCATTTTTATCCCACAATATCATTCTTCCACAGTCATTTCTCCTCCTACTGGCCACATAGCTAAAAAATTCCCTAGGATTTTCTTTGGATCTTAGGGCCAATCTCCTCTCATATTCCAGTTCGCTTTCCTTACCACACGAGTCACTCTTCTGGCCTGTGTCTTATATTCCTCATGCATCTCTTCACCTATCTCCTTATATCTCTTCCATAGCCTCTTTTTCGCATGCAATTCCTGTTTAATATTGTTTGTCATCCACTTTACTCCAAATTGCGCCCTCTTCTTCACTCGTGGTATACAACTTACCATTGCTGATAACAAATATTCTTTCACAATTTCCCACGCACTGGTGATATCCCGGCCTTCCAATTCCTCCCTCCATGAAACTTCCCGAAGTTGACGTCTAAGACTATTATAATCACCTGCCTTATAATTCCACATAAGTTCCCGTCTCTTTGATACTCCTGCATGTCTATTCATTTTCCAAGTCAAAACCATATGGTCACTCTCTCCAACTGGTGGGAGAGACGTCAACTCAGTTATTATCAACTCTTCTGATGCTATAACCAAATCCAAAATTTTTGAACCTCTTGTTCCCTCTGTTACATGTTGCCTAAGACATTTGTCCCTCAAGAATTCTAGAAATTCCATTCCCCTATTGTTACATGCATCTTCCTCTCTCCAATTTATACTACTGAAGTTAAAATCTCCCATAACAATCATTCTTCTTGCACTTGCCAAACTTAGCTGTCTAAACATCTCCTGGTCCCCATCCTCTGTGCTCCTGGGTCTGTAGCAACACCCCACTAAATATCCTGTCTTGCCTACCTCTACCTCACACCATACGCTCTCAAAATCATTTGTCTCACTACCTTCCAAATTCTCCACTCTTAGAGGACATAGGTCATCACTTATCATAAGCAGCACCCCACCACCACGCTTTCCCCTCCTATCCTGGCGAAAAATGCTATACCCAGTGACTTCTATTTCTGTTTTTATATCCCCTTCTGTCAACCACGTCTCAGTGATCGCAATAATTTTTGGCCAGGCTGATGCTATCTGCGCCACCAATTCCTCTCCCTTATTCCGGATACTCCTGGCATTAGTATACAGCATATAAATGCCATTGTTTCTATACCCAGCATTATCCCTTCTAGACTCCACTGGGCTCAGTCTTACCTGACATTGTCTCCCTTCTCCCAAGTATCCATTCCCACAAGAGGCCACCCCTGCTATCATCCTCCCTGGGACACACTGACTCGTTCAGAACAGCAATCTCTCCAGATGCCTACGTCCTTCCTCATTCAAATGCAAACGGTCTCTCGCAAACAACTCCTCTCTTTCCTCAAACGCACTCCAAGCATCCACATATACCAGTCCTCTCTTGTCACACATTCTCGCTATTATGCCATTCAATATCACCGCTCTTCTGCTCAGCTCATCATTATCATACCTAGGCAACACGCACACTATTTTTCCTCTCTCTGTCTTCTTCCGTACAGTCTCAAGCAAAAATCTCATATCTCTCGCTGCCCGACTTACATTACCACTCAAGTCATTCGTTCCTACCATCACAATCATCTCATCCACCCTTTCACTTCTCTTAATTGCCATAGCCACCCTTTCTATTGTTCCTCCTGGCAAACACTCCTCACGCATCCTATCCTGAACACCACGGATCATTGAGTCACCATACATTATACCTCTTACCATTCCATCGCTCCTATTGTTTCCATTCTCTCCTCTTCTTTCATTCCCATACCTCTCTCTTCTACTGTTTCCATTCTCTCCTCTTCTAGCACTCCCATACATCTCTCTCATTCCCTCTCTCCTACTGTTTCCATTTTCTCCACTTCTAGCACTTCCATATCCCTCTCTCATTCTGTCTCTCCTACTACTGTTTCCATCCGCTCGTCTTCTAGCATTCCCATACCTCTCTCTCATTCCATCTCTCCTACCGTTTCCATTCTCTCCTCTTCTAGCACTTCCATATCTCTCTCTCATTCCGTCTCTCCTACTGTTTTCATCCTCTCGTCTGCTAGCATTCCCATACCTCTCTCTCATTCCTTCTCTTCTACTGTTTCCAATCTCTCCTCTTCTAGCACCCCCATACCTCTCACTCATACTCCTTAAATTCTCTCTCTCTCCTACTCTGATTCGCCTTGCATTCATCTCTTCCATTCTCCTAATCTTATCTTTCATACTTCTGCTCTCATTCACTAGACATTCCACCTCCTCTTTCAACTCATCTATCTCCCGCTGCAGGTCAGTCACTCTTAATCTAAATTCACTCTCCCAAACAAAACCATCTCCTAAACTTCCACAGTCACTCACACCTTCCACACTATCAACCATTATTTTCTCATTCTCTCCTATCATACTACTCGTCTTCCTACATTCATTCTCCGTTCCTGGAGCAACAAAGTCGGATATCGATATATCTAATGTAGTTATTTCCTCCAACTGCCTGCATTTTGCGCACATACGCTCTCCACTCTCTTTAACAAACCACATATGTAATTCCTTAGAAGCATACATGCCGCAAGTACTGCATGCCACAAAGTCCCTTATGATATTGCTAATAATCGAGTTCTTAAATGGCGGAGGACTTGGCGTTACGTCACTTGCGACTGCTGCTGAATCCACCATCATTCCTTACTGCCGAGTAGCGTAATCCTTAATAATTATTCAATTAATAAATAAGAGGGGAAAAAAGTACAAACATCAGAACATTTAAGTACTAATATAATTAAATAAAATGAAATATAACTAAATACAAAGTAACTTAGCTTCGTTTTGTCTTCCACCGTTACGCGTTCGATTCTGACGGTACCAACATATATTATATCGCGACAGCAACTAACTTCCGAAAAACAACCACTGAAGTACACTCGTATTCAGAGAAACAATTCAGCACTCAAAAACGTATAAAAACGGGAAAAAAACGGACTATTCACCGATTAAAAATCACTTTCTTCTGCACAGCTCAAATTCACCGCCACGTGCTACGGCGACGCTAGCGCCACTGTTAAATACATTCCAGTTATAATATATGCTCTCCAGAAAGTGATGTATATGCTCTTTCCTGCATAATTAGGATAACTTTCTCATAGCCTGTTTCCTGATTTCATCCCTCCACCAGCTAAACAGTTTTCCTCCATGTCTTTTTAATCATATCTTCCACTCTGGTCCTTTCTCTTATCCATCTATTCCCTTTCTTATCTCTCCTTGTAATTTCCATTTTGCATTTCTACATGCTTGTCTGAATGGTCTCCAGCCTTTATATAATTATATATATATATATATATATCGTCATCATATGTTATGCTTTCGTGCAGGCCCACACATTTTACCACGTAAACTTCCATAACCAATAATTCCGTGGAATAGATTGGTTGCTCCTTATTCCCAATAGTATCCCATGTCTGTCGAAGCGTGTGTTCACAAGGCCAGTTTGCCTGCTTTGCTGGGGGAAAAACCCTGCTGTCCACGCGGCTATGGCTGAAAAAGATCCTTGAGCTCCTCACATCACCGATGGGAATCGAACCTAGGATACTCCTTCCCCAGGCATATGGTTGTGAAGTGCATAACCACTAGGCTAACTGCGCAGACATATAATATATATATATATATATATATATATATATAAATAATTGCCTCTGTAGCGCAATTGGAAGAATGACGATACATTGTGCTATTCAACTGGAAAAGGCCTGGACTTTTTCAATTGATGGTGAATTAGCCAATCTCATATGGATGTAGCAGGTTTTTTCCCCTACACACACACACACAGGCAAATTGTCCATCAGACATGCAATTTAAAGACAAAAAATACTGTTGGTGGTGGTGATGGGCAGTAGATGGTATTGATGGTAGTGTCATGTGTAGTTCGAGAATTAAGTAATAGAGGAGATGGTGAGATGTGTGTAGCAGAGTGAAATAGAGTGTCCTCTTGCAATGAGTCCTTGGAATCCATGAAGGAGTCACATAATAATAATAATAATATATTATTATTATGTGACCTGATGGACTACATTTAAATGGTTTTGGAATTAGATATTTGGATAAAGTATTGTTTAGTGAGAGTGTGGAAGTGCAAAATCAGGGAAACTAGAAATATTAATGGGATGCAATCAAGCACGTCTGGCCTAACCCCTGTAATAAATGAGCATGCGTAAAGAAATGATCATGCAATGCTGAATGTAATTTCATAGGTTTCCAGTTTTAATGGGTTGGTAATGACATTACACAAGGGTAAATGTGGGTACAAGTGGATGTTGAAATTCATGTACACAAATGCCAGAAGTATCAGAAATAAGTGGAAGGAGTTTTTAGCATTGGTCAGCTTGACTTGGCCAAAAATTATAGGCATTAGTGAGTCCTGGTTGACAGAAAATAATATAGTTACAGGGATGGATTGTAAAAGGTATTGTATTTTGAGGTAGGATAGAGGGAATAGGATAGGTGGTGGGGTGTTGCTGATGATAGCTGAAGAATTACAACCAACAAAATTAGAAGTTAAACTGGGGGAGCAGTGGTGTAGCTAGAGCTTTTGCTGCCTGGGGAGGTTCCTGAGTTTGCCACCCGTCTCAATACACACCAATAATATTACAAAATGTCAAAATGACACATAGGGAAATAAATTAAAACTCTATGTTTATTTTTGAAGTAAAACTTTAATTCCAACATTCTAAAATGTTATTTTTCTTGCTTTTCTGTTAGCAAAATCGTCGATGACATTGTCAAAGTCTATTTCATCACTCAGTTGCTGTTTCTATAGCAACTGAGTGATGAGTTTCTATAGACAGTATAGCAAGATTTCTCAAACTCAAAGTGCCGTCTGGGGCAGACTGCCCCCTTCAATACCCCCTAGCTATGCCATTATGGGGGGAGATGGTTCATTTGATGCTCATGTGAGATAGAGTCCAATCAGACAAAATATATTATTGGTTACTGCTAAAGACTAGTGGTCCACAGGAAGATGTAGATACCATGTATCGAAGATTAGTACAATGAGTACAGGCTGAACAATTATTATGGGATATTTTAACTATGGGGACATAGATTGGAGGGAGGAAAGGGGGAGTATAGCAAGATTGAAGTGGAAGTAGAATTTATACAGTTACTAAGGAATAATTACCTGAAACAACATGTTAGAGAGGTGTCCTGGGGTTTGAGAGTGTTGAATCTGGTAATTGTGTAAGGGTGTGGTTAGCAAGGGTGTTAGGACTAATTTTTTTGCTTCGAGAGTGGTGAATGGCCAAAATGGGCTTGCCTGGTTGTGAGTGCTTTGTCAATGAATGCGTTCAAGGAGAGGTATGATAGGTATTGTTGTGAATAATGGATCTTCTGCAATGAGTCTCCTGTCTCCATGGAGATAACGCTTTAATAATAATAAATGTATATTCAAAAACATCCATGCCAAAGGGATTCAAATGCATAACCTTCAAGTTGGAAACTGGACACACTGTTCACTTAGCCTTTATGGAGGCATAGAAGGCTGAATGAATACTGGCATCCATAGATGCTTATTAACAGTAATAGTATGATAATGGGAGACTTAAAATGGGATATGCATTATCATACCATTACTGTTAATAAGCATCTATGGATGCTTATTATGCAGTTATTTGCAAATGGTGTAGATGAAGCTGTGGAAGAGCTATCAGAAGTTAAGGAGACATATATGTCTCTACCAAAAGATTTTGAATAAATAGACTAACAATGGGCACTCATGTACCCATATGTCAGCTCGCTTTTGTGAGGTTTGGAAAAGACAACAGTAGGATGCAATGTACTCATATAGTGAGATATTGTGAAAGAGGTGAAGAAGATGTAAGATCTATGTGGTGTGTGTGTGTGATGGTAGACAAGGACCTGAGATTTTGAGATTCATTTCACAAGAATTGTTGATGCCAATGAGGCCTTGATCAGGCTACATTTGGACTAATGGTAGAGTTAATCATCTAGTTTTTGAAGAGATGAAGAGATTTTGCATAGAGTCCAAAGATGGTTGAATAAAATAGAGTCTTTGGAGAGAGTGCTGAGTATGACTGATTGAGGGATGTCATCTACAGAGCATGGTGGATAGAAGATAGAAGAATATGAATTGGTGAACTATTTGTACTAGATTAATGCAGAAGTGATATTTTTGATAGAGTGGAGAAAACATGACCAGAATAAGAACCATTCCTCAAAGGTGTGTAAAAAAGGAGGGAGAATGACAGTAATGAGTATTGTGAATGCTGAAACACTAAATGAGATTAAAGCATTTGATGAGTACTATGTTTAATGCATCGACCTCCAAAGATAAGCCTGCTGATTACAGACAAGTCTGGTAATTTTACATTTTCTATAAAGAAATTTCCAGAGATAATTTTGCAAGTGACATTTGATGTTAACCACCAAAAATAACTTCATATTCACAGCAGTCATCTTATTTTATCTATATTGCAAGCAGTTATTATAAATACTAATCAGTTATGTACTCTATGTCAATAATGCAATTAAGATAGTATAAATCTCATTACATATTTTATATCTGTTATTTTAGAATATCCTCAAGAAAGAGCAGCTCGTAACCTAACACTTATAGCAAAAAGCCTTCAGACACTTGCAAATTTTACCAGGTGAGACGAAAAAATAGGTAGCCAAATAGGATTTTTTTTTTTTCTAGGAATGTAAAAATTTTGTTAATTAAGAAACAAGAAATAAAGACACATACATTAAACTTCACTTTATGACACTCAATTTTATGAATTTTCTCTTATTTTTTTTTCTATTGTATAAATTTTATCTTATTTATGACCATGAAGAGCTGGGACAAAAAAAGTGTTTCTAAGAAGAAACATATTGTATTGACAATGATCTTTCTTTGAAAGTGTTGCTACTTTAGGATAAAAGTAATTTTGTATTAGCAGTAGTAGTAGTAGTACTACTACTACTACTGCTAATAATAATAATAATAATAATTATTATTATTATCCTAAGATCAGTGGCTTGTGGATTGAAATCGTGGGGGGGTGCAGCAACTTTAGAAATATACATACACACTGTAAGTGCGGTGTATACACATGTTTGGATAAAATATCAAAATTACGGTAAAAATGAAAAAAAAAAATTAAACATGAAAAAATATTGTTTATTATCGATAAAATTATACAACTTGGTATAATTCAAAATTACTTAAAAATAAAATATATTCTTCTTGTTTTGTTTCACGAAAAAATATTGTTTATTATCGATAAAATTATACAGTTTAGTTCAAATATAATTCAAAATTACTTAAAAATAAAATCCATTATCATAACCCCAGTAATGTTCTAAAATAAAAACTATAACAAATGTTATGTCTTTAATCGATGAGACGCTGCATACTCTCTATGGGAGGAGTTAAACTGCCGAAAGTAGGAGAGACAAGAGATCTGGGTTTGATGATTGATAGAAACCTGAAATGTAGGGGACATATTGCAAAGGTAGTGAAGATAATGCAGAGGATTGCTGCAATAATGAGAAGGACACTGACCTTCAGAGATAAAATGGTTATCATTCCGTTGTATAAGACTCTGATCAGATCACACTTAGACTATTGTTCTCAGATCTGGTCCTCAGGATTTGAAAGGGATAAATTAACTGTGGAAGGGTACAAAGGCGGATAACAAAGATGGTGTCGGGACTGTACAATGTTAGTTATGAGGATCGGCTTAGGAAGTGTGGACTGCAGAGTTTGGTGGAGAGAAGGAGGGGGTATTATGATTGAGACTTTTAAACTGTTGAGAGGTGGTTACAGGGTTGACACTATGGAATTCTTTCACTTGGTTGAACAGCGGGAAGGAGTCATGACAAGGGACCATATCTGGAAGTTATGAAAGGAAACTGTGAGAAAGAGGGTGAGGAGTGGTTTCTTTGCATGAAGGGGGGGTTGAACCATGGAATGCATTGCCTGATGGAGTGGTGAGAGCTAGAACGGTCAATGCATTTAAGGAGTGGTACGATAGACTTTGTGTTTCCTAGGAGGGACCTCCCTCGATGAGTCTTGATAGACTTGTGTTTCTTAGAAAGGACCTCCCACGAGAATCTTTTGACTCCGTGAGGCCTGAATAATAATAATAATAATTGTAACGTTGAAATATTTAAAGAGATGGAGTAAACCCGATAAGCACTACGAACACTCTACTACTGGTGCAAACTGCATATAAACAACAGTGGAACTTCATGATGGACAGTACTGCATTATGCTAATAGCTTGCATCTCACTATGACATGCATATGCTTGCACACGTAGCAAATACTAGCAATATGACACTGTGATGAACACAGTGCTGCTAGCGTCCTTCACCCTCTTAAGTGCTACAAGATGGATTTTTATTATATTTTATACAAAATAAGAGAATTGTACAGGATTGTTGATGATAAAATTAAATATTACAAGCAAATATAAATAATTTAATAAATATATTTATATATCGAGAAAAATGGGGGGTGCTGTAATTCTGCAGTGCCTATGCATGAGCCGCCCCTGCCTAAGACCCCCCATGGAGTCAAACATTCCTAGAAGGTCCATTTGCCATACACACAACTCATCGTACCTTGCCTTAAACACATTCAAATTCTCTGCAGACACCACTCTCTCAGGCAAGGCATTCCAATCATTCACAGCTCTGCATTCAAAACCCTACTTCTCACTCTTGCTCACACCCTCCTTCCCTCCTTATTACAGCTTCCAGGGATGACCTCTTGTCCCCCCCCCCCCCAATTTCCTACCATTTTATGAAAAACCTCTTCGACATTGATTCTATAACAACCCCCTTACCAACTTATACATCTCTATCATATATAAACCCTCTTCCTCCTATCCAGTACACTTTGTAAATTGCACCTTCTCAACCTTTCCTCATATTCAGCATTACAGAGATCAGAAACACCTTAGTCAGTTGCCTTTGGACCCTTTCCAACATCTCTTCATCCTTTTGCAAATCATGTCACCAAATCTGTGCACAGTTGTGGCCTAATCAAGGTCTTATACAATGGAACAAGAATCTCCTTACTTCTATAAGTCAGCATCCTCTGCATCATTTCCATAATTTTTTATGTTGTCATCCCAATTTTTGGCAACATGTCCTCTGAATTTTAGATATCCACTATCACCCCAAGATCTCTTATTTCCTCCACCTCCAATAATATATCTCCACATAGAGTAAATTCTGCTACCATCTTTGTTTTCCAAATTTCAAAAACCTTACATTTTCCCTACTCCTATGCCAATTCGCTCAATCTATTCTAGTCTTCCTGCAAGGCCAGAACATCTGCTCTACTCAAAATAGTTCGTCCCAACTTTGCATCATCTGCAAACAACTGAATATAAATCTCCCCCCAAATCATTAACATACAGGTTTAACAGCAATAGCTCTAAAATAGACCCCCTGAGTCACAACACTAGTGACTTTCCTCTTCAGGAATATTGCTCCACTATACACAACTTGCTAATAACTATCACATATCCAATTTCCAATCCAATGCATTTAGTGTGATATCCAACCCCATCCACTCTAGTTTGACTACTAACTCATTATGTGGTAATCTATCAAAAGCCTTTCCAAATCTAAGTATATATTACTGTGATTAATCTCCTTTGTCCAATGAAGCCATCACCTTATTGTAATAAGTAAGTAGATTACTAAAATATGACCTCCCTTTAACAAATCCATCATCATCATCATCACGAACCATGGACTTACTGCCCGTTGATGTCTGATGCCTGTTACACTATCTTCTTCCACCTTTCTTTGTCCAGTGCACAGTGTCGCAGTTTTTGTACGCCCATTCCACACCAGTCTTTTATATCATCTATCCATTCTCTGTATGGTCTACCTCTTCTGTTTAAACCATCCAAAATTCCAAACATAAATGTCTTTATCTTCCGGTCCCCACTCATTCTACAGATGTGTTCAAATAATTGCAGCTTCCATTTTATAATCTTCTGCATTAGATTCTGTTTTGGTTGTATCTTCTGATAGAGCTCTTCATTGGTGATTTTCTGTACCCATCCCATTCTTAGAATCTTCCTGTAACAAGTTCTTTCAAATGCCAAAATTCTTTCTCTTGATTCCTTATTCATTACCCAAGTTTCAGATCTGTACAGTACACCGCTGAAGATGCATGTTTCCAATACTCTTAGTTTTGTTTGCAGACTGATCACTTTACTTTTCCAGATGTTATCCATGGCCTTCAGATTTGTTCTTCCCTTTGCAATCCTGATCTTTATTTCTTTTTTACAGTCCAAGTCATAAGTCAGTTTACTTCCCAAATATGTGAATTATTCTACATTTTCAATATCAGTTCCATCCACTTGTATCTTTTGTTTCATGTTCTTCTCACCAAATACCATTGTCTTTGTTTTTTCAAAGTTCATAACAAGTCCAAATCTCTTCCCTTCCTCATTTAATAGTTTGTGTTTTTTGTAGTTCTCTTTCGTCTTCTTCAATAATAACAATGTCATCTGCAAATCTCAGATTGTAAATTCTCATTCCATGTACAGATATTCCTTTGGCATCTTCTTTCATTTTATCCATTGCTCATTCTAAATGTGCGATGAAAATGCTTGGTGATATTGCGTTTCCCTGTCTAGTACCTCTGCTTGTTTTAAACCATTTCCCCAAATCATCACCTATTCTAACTGCTGCAACTGCATTCTGATAAACATCTTTTAATATAGCTATTAGTTTTTTATCAATTCCATAGGATTCCAGAACTGCTAATGTCACTTTCTGGTCAATACTGTCAAGTGCTTTCTGAAAATCAACAAAGCAAGTATATATGTTTTTGTTTTTTCTCCTGGCTTTCTTTGCTATTAACCTCATTGTCAAAATCTGTTGAATTGTAGTTCTATCCTTCCTAAATCCTGCTTGCTCGTTTGCAAGGTATGCTTCCAATTGTTTCCAAATCCATGCTGTCCATCAAAAATTGTTGTCTACCCAATTCTCGATCCTGGTTCTCCCAAGCCTCTTCAACATTTTAACCACAACAACTGACACACAGATAGGAATGTAGGCCAGCCCGGTTGGCCGAGTGGTTAGCATATTCTCTCTAAAGCCAAAAGGCTGCAGGTTCAAATCCTGCCATGGGTATGGATGCTTGTGATTGTCTGTGAAAATGCTAGTGGCGGTTGTCAGCGGTAGATGGTGGTGGTGTTTGAAGGTAGTTGCAGTTGGTGGAGACGGAGAGGTGTAGAATAAGTGCCCTCCCTCAATGAGTCTTTGGACCCCCCTGGAGGTATTTTGTAATCATCATCATGCATATGGTCTATTCCACCCTTAGAAGTCATTGTTCAATCATTTGAGAGGACATCCTGGTTTTCTTTTTCCTAATTGCTTGTACTTTAAGGCTTGTTTTGGTAGTCTTTCTGTTTTCATTCTTTGAATATGTTCCATCCATTTATGTTTATATTTTTTAATTTTTTCTATTACTGGTTCTTAGTTTAATTCTTTCATAATTTCTTCATTTCTTTTGTGATCAAATAGGGTATATTTTGCAGTTTTTCTCACAAACTTCGTTTCTGCTGTTGTTAATCTTTGTTTGTCTTTTTGCTTTATTGTCCAGATTTCGCTTCCATACATTAAGACTGGTAGGACTAATGTATTGTATACTTTTAGTCTGGTTTGTTTTTAACTAGATTTGGTTTAAATATTGAGTTAATTACATGTGTCATTTTTAAATATTTTGATTTTTAACTTTATATCTTTTTCATTTTCATATGCATCCTAGGTAGTTAAATGAATTCACCTGTTCTAAGATCTTGTTATCTATTACTATTTTAGTTCTTGTTGGATCTTGTCCTTTAAAGGCCATAGTTTTTGATTTTTATGTTGATATTATCATACTATAATCTTTGGCTATCTCATTTAGATCTAAAATAGCTTTCTGTAAGTTATCTTCAGAATTTGTAATTGTTATTTGGTCGTTAGCAAAAGAAGAGTGTTTAAGGTTACTGTAGGAGAAAGTTTAATTCCTTGATGTAAATTTTTATTCCATTTTACTATTATTTCATTTAAGAAATATTAAAAAGAGTTGCTGAGAGGGGACATCCATGTCGGATCCCTTGGTTTATCTCTCGTATATGATAGCTCGTGATTTAATTTTATTTGTATTTGATTATTTTCATATATACTTGTGATAGCTTTTAGGATATTATTTGGTATTTGTCTTTCTTTTAATATGTTAAATAATTTGTTTCTTTTAACTTTGTCAAATGCTTTTTCAAAGTCAATAAATGCAATATGTGTTTCTATATTGTATTCTCTTCTTTTCTCTATTATTAATTTTAGGCAAAAGGCCGGGTCTATACATGATCGTCCTTTTCTAAAACCATTCTGTACTTCTAAAATAAAGTTTTCGGAATATTTCATTAGTTTGCTATTTAAGATTCTGCTATATATTTTGTAACAGGAATTTAGTATATTACCTTTTTTTTTAAAGATAGGAATCACAATTGCTTTTTTCCATTCTATTGGGGGGGGGGGGGGATACCAGTTGAATAAATTTTGTTTAAAAATAATAAGATTCTTTCTTTGAATCTTGTTCCTGCGTATTTATATAGTTCTGAACCTAGCTTATCTTCTCCAGGTGATTTTCCGTTTCTGGTTTCATTCAGGCTGATTTCTAATTCTTCTTTAGTAATTTCCTTTTCATTTTCATTAATTGTTTGCCAGTTGTCTTTTTTAAAATATTTGTCTGTCCACAATTCTGTGTAGTAATTTAGAAATTCTTCTAATTTCAATTCGGTGTTTAATTTTATGTTTTCTTTGGTATCTGCATTTAAGTGTTTCAAAATCTTATATACATTGGGTATTATTTTATATAAATTATGTTCTAAATTAGAAAGAAATTTGTTCCATCATTCTCTATGTCTTTTTCTGACTTCTCTTTTAGCTGGCTCTTATTCTTTTATATTCTGTTTCATCTTCTAATCTTTTACTGCTTAACCATTTGTGATAGGCTTCTTTTTTCTTTTTGATTATTTCTTTGATTGTATCATCCCAGATCTTCAGTTTTTTTCTTTTATTGAATTTTTTGGTCTTTTCTAAGCTTTCATTTTATGCTGCATTTAGTATCTTTTTTATATTAAGCCATTCTATTTCTATTTCTTCATTTTGTTTTATTCTATATAGATATTGTTTAATTCTTTGTTCATATAGCCATTGTACATTTGTGTCATTCAATAGTCTAGTTTTATAAAAAAATGTTTAAATTTTTCATTCTGTTCTTGTTACTTGTAGCCATTTAAGTGGTAATCTTAATTTTATTTTAACAAGAAAGTGGTCACTGCTTGTTTCATATCCTCTGTGAACTCTAACATCTAGTGAAAATTTTGATGTCTTTTCATTTAATATAAAGTAATCTAATATTGATTTCCATCCTCTTGCTGCCCAAGTATATTTATGTATGTCTTTATGTTTATAGAAGGAATTCATTATTTTAAGTTATTATAATGGAATGTCGAGTATGAGGATATTAGTATGAGGAAAGATTGAGAAGATGTAATTTGCAGAGTCTGGTGGACAGGAGGAAGAGGGGAGATATGATAGAGACCTACAAGTTGGTAAGGGGTTGTTATAGGATCAATGCTGGAGAAGTTTTACAGAGAATAGTGGGAGATCAGGGGAGAACAGAGGTCATCCCTGGAAACTGTATAAAGAGGGTGTGAGAGGCATGTTTATTTCGTGCTGAGTTGTGAATGATCGGAATGCCTTGCCTGAGAATGTGGTGTCTGCAAAGAGTTTGAATGTGTTTAAAACACGGTATGATGAGCTGCATGTGTGATAAAAGGGCCTCCCAGATGAGTCTTTGACTCCATGAGATCTTGGGGTGGTAATAATAATAATAATAATAATAATAATAATAATAAACTACAAAGTCAATCAGTTTTTTACCATTCCTGTTTAGAGTATGTTCTCCATGTATTCCTATATTATTATTAATTTTTGTGTTTCCAATTCTTGCATTTAAGTCTCCTGCTAAAATTACATAATCATTTTTATTTATTTTATTATATATGTTTTGTAGCTGATTATAAAAATCAATATTATCCTGTTCTCTTCCTTCTTCTGGGGCATATAAATCAATTATTGTTAAATAGCCTCTATCTATTTTTATTCTAGCTTCTATTATTCTTTCATTCCATAATTTATAATGTTTTAACTGTTTTGAAAGGGAGTCATGAATCCAAATCATGACTCCTGCTAATAATAATAATGATATTATTATTATTTGATGCTTGAGTTCTGCGACTTTGCTTATGAAGCAACATGATCTTACCTTCCTTCTACTCCTTTGGAACTTGACCAAGTACAAGACTCATATTAAAAAAAATATGTCAAGGCAGATGCCAACTCCCTGGCACATTGCTTCAAAATACATGATAAAATCCCACAGCTTTATTAACATCAAGTTTGCTCAATTACCCATATAGTTCTTGCTCATTTACAGTCAGTCTCTCCAACATTGACTGCTCTTATGCTCTCTATGATGTCACATTCACAAAAATGAAAAACCATTATGAATTGCTCATTAAATATCTCAACAATATCCTCTATAGCAATTGTTCTTATACCACTTTCTCCAGTCAATGTCATCATTCCATAATCATTCTTTTTTTTTTACTGGCTACAAATCAAAAGAACTCCCTTGGCTTCTTTTTGGCTTCATTAGGTAATTGCCACTCATATTTCACTTTTGCTACTCTTATCAACCAAATCACCCTCTTTGCCTGTTCTTTAATCCTCATCGAATTGATTATTAGCTCCTCCGTAGCACAATTGGAAGAACGATGGTACGTTGTGCCCTTCGATTGGAATTCGCCTAAGTTTGATTCTTGTCGTGACGGGAGGAATCTTTATATGGACTTTTACAATCGAAGGTGAGTTAGCCGATGTCATTCGGAGGTAGCAGGGTTTTTTCTCACAGAAACTCGGGTTTTTCATCCCACACACAGACAAATTGGCCCTTCAGAATACACGCAATTTCCAGACAAAAAATACTAGTTGTGGTGGTGGTGGGCGGTAGATGGTGCTGATGGAGATAATTGGTAGTAGAGGTTCGGTATAGTGATGGAGACAGTTGTATAGTGGGTTTATTTATTTATTCATATGGCATGAATATCAAAACATGCAGTACAATACACTGTCACTTTAATAACATAAAATTAAAAGTCAAAAGTCATTTTAAAAACCAATAAAATTAAAAGGGTACATCCATATTGGTCAGATAGTTCATAGCTTCGGGTGTAGCACTTAAAAAGTCTAATTTGTCTCCTGAATATGCTCTGAGATAAATTTTAAAAGGCATGTCCACACATACACTATGACCAGTTCGTATTCTATTAAGCTGAGTCCAGGATTTTTGTGGGAGGTGTGAGCAAGCATCAAAAGTAGGTGTCCTCCTGCAATGATTCTTCGGTCTCCTTGGAGGTGTCACGAATAATAATAATTATTACCACTCCTCTTATGTTGTTTCCATAATGCCTTTTTTCTTCTATATCACATACTTCACCTCTTCATTCATCCATTTCACACCTATCTTAATTAACCTTCTGACCCTTGGAATACATTTAGACATTCCTTCTACTAGATAGTTCTTGAATATCACACAGACAGCATTGATCTCCTTTCTAGCCAAGTCCTCATTTCTTGCTACAACTGCAAGCTGTCTCCTGAGCTCCTCTTAATCACCATCCTTGTAGTTCCACATATATATTTTCCTAACAGAGGTCCTCACACTACTGGCAACCATCCAGATAATCACTTCATGGTCACTCTCACCAACTGGAGGATGATTTGACACCACGTTTATAATTACATCCTCAACTGAGATGATCAAATCCAACACTTCAATACTTGTGTGTACTCTGTTACATACTGCCTGAGGTAATTGTCCCTCAAAAACTGAAGGAACTTGTTTCTTAACATCGAGTTGCTATCTCATCATCCTAGTCTATATTGACATGATTAAAATTACCCATAGTTATCATCCTTTTCTTATTTGCTTGGCTAATTGGATTATATATTTCATGGTCACTGCCATCCACATTACCGGATCTATATCAACATGTGACTAAGTATTTCATTCTGTTCATCTCACACCATACTGCCTCAAAACCATTGTCAGTATTTCCCTCTTGCACCTCTGCCTAGTATAGAAGAACTCTTTCTCTATAATGGGGTAACCTTATGGTTTTGACTTGGTAAATGAATAATGGGGTGTTGCTACAGACCAAGGAGCACAGAGGGTGAGGACCACAAGATGTTGAGACAGTTAAGCATGGCAAGTGCAAGAAGAATGATTGTTATGGGAGATTTTAACTACAGTAGTATAAATTGGGGAGAGGAATATGCATGTAGCAATAAAGGAATGGAATTTCTAGAATTCTTGAGGGACAAATGTCTTAGGCAACATGTGACAGGTAAAACAAGAGGTTCAAGATGTTGAAAATTTATTTTTCACTTGGTTAGACTATAATAAGTTTAGTTTAATCCTTTATCCAAGTGAGAACAAACAAAGTTTGCACCTGAAAATATCTTCAGGACTGAATATGGTGTTGTACTATCTTATCTGGGTAAGTAGTACAACACCAGGCAACTATTAGCAAAGGTGGAGCAAGCTACCAACACTCCTATCCCAGTATCTCCCATAATGCAAAACACATCTCCTTGTGGATATGTATGATGTTATGCATTAAGGGATTGGCCACTATCCAGACTAGTTTCGACCTTTATTGAGGTCTCTTCAGGGGGAGCCAGGCCCAGAGTTGGAGATACCAGGCAGAAGCAATAGCAAGGAATGTTGGTAGCTTGCTCTACCTTTGCTACTAGTTGCCTGGTGTTGTACTACTTACCCAGGTAAGATAGTACAACACCATATTCAGTCCTGAAGATATTTTCAGGCGCAAACTTTGTTTGCTCTCACTTGGATAAAGGATTAAACTAAATTTATTATTAAAGAGGTTCAAGAGTTTTGGATTTGGTTATGGCATCAGAAGAGTTAATAATAACTGAGATGACATCGCTCCCACCAGATGGAGAGAGTGACCATATGGTTTTGACTTGGAAAATGAATAGACATGCAGGAGTATCCAAGAGACAGGAACGTATGGAATTAGAGGGCAGGTGATTATAATAGTCTAAGATGTAAACTTGGGGAAGTTTCACGGCGGGAGGAATTGGAAGGCCGGGATATCATTAGTGCGTGGGAAATTATGAAAGAATATTTGTTAGCAGCAATGGTAAGATGTGTACCACAAGTGAAGAAGAGGACACAATTTGGAGTTAAGTGGATCACAAACAATATTAAACAGGAATTGCATGCGAAAAAGAGGCTATGGAAGAGATATAAGGAGACAGGCGAAGAGAAGATGCATAAAGAGTATAAGACACTGGCCAGAAGAGTGACCAGTATGTTAAGGAAGACGAAACTGGAATTATTATTATTATTATTATTATTGTTATTCAGGCCGCCATGGAGTCAAAAGACTCATCGTGGGAGGTCCCTCCCTAAGAAACACAAATTCTATCATACCACTCCTTAAACTCATTGACCATTCTCGCTCTCACCACTCCATCAGGCAATGCATTCCACGGTTCAACCACCCTCCATGCAAAGAAACCACTCCTCGCCCTCTTACTCACAGTTTCCTTTCGTAACTTCCAGGGATGGCCTCTTGTCATCACTCCTTGACACTGTTCAACCTAGCGAAAGAAGTGTCAACCCTATAACCACCTTTCAACAGTTTAAAAGTCTCAATCATATCACCTCTTCTTTCTCTATCCACGAAACTCTGCAGTCCACATTCCATTAGCCGATCCTCATAACTCTGCTTGTACAGTCCTGAAACCATTTTTCTCATCTGCCTTTCCACAGTTAATTTATCCCCTTCAAATCCTGGAGACCAAATCTGAGAACAATAGACCAAGTGTGGTCTGATCAGAGACTTATACAATGGAATGATAACCCTTTTATCTCTGTAGGTCAGTGTCCTCATAATAGCAGCAATCCTCTGTGTTACCTTCACCACCTTTGCAATATGTCCCCTAAACTTCAGGTTTCTATCAATCATCAACCCCAGATCTCTTGTCTCCCCTACTTCCTCCAGTATAACTCCTCCCATAGAGTATGCAGCATCCCATCGATGTTTCCCAAACCTCAAGTCCTTACATTTTGCTGCATTAAACTGAGACCCCCATTCATTTGCCCGTCTATCTAGCTTATTTAAATCCTCTTGCAGGGCTACCACATCTGCACTATTACTAATAATCCTTCCCAGCTTCGCATCATCTGCAAACAACTGAATATCCCCTTGCAATTCACTGGCACAGTCATTGATATAAAGGTTAAACAATCTAGGTCATAGTACTGAGCCCTGTGGGACCCCATCTGTAACCCTCTGCCTCCTTGAAACTGCTCCACCATACACAACTCTCTGATACCTATCATTCAGCCAATCCCGAATCCAGTTGACCAATCTGACATCCAGACCCATGTGCTGCAACTCAAATATCAGCTTATCATGTGGCACCCTGTCAAATGCCTTTGCTAAGTCTAAGAAAATTGCAGTATATGCCTTTCCCTCATCTAATGTTCTTGTAACTTTATCATAAAAGGCTAGCATATTGCTAACACAAGAACGCCCTTTCACAAATCCATGCTGACTCTCACAGATAACATTACCCTCATCTGCCCAATGCTGTATACGGCCGCTCACTACTTTCTCCAAGATCTTAACAACTACTGATGACACACAGAATGGCCTATAATTAGACACTTCCAGTCTGTTACCACTCTTATGCAATGGCACTATCTTACCTTCCTTCCATTCCCTGGGCACCTTTGCCTAAGCCAGACTTTCATTGAAAAGCCAGGTTATAAGCACTGTCAGTTCCCTAGCACATTCTCTCAAAACTCGTGGTGAAATACCATCCAGTCCCACATCTTTACAGACATCCAGAGTACTCAGTATCTGAAACACACTCTCCTCCTGTACCTCTAAACCTTGAACCAGCCCTATCCCTCCAGCATTAAAACTGACTACTCTAGGTTGAAATAGTCCAATAAAATGTTCATTGAACAATTCCACTATGTCCTCTGCATCAGTCACTCTATTCCCATTTTTATCCCACAATATCATTCTTCCACAGTCATTTCTCCTCCTACTGGCCACATAGCTAAAAAATTCCCTAGGATTTTCTTTTGGATCAATCTCCTCTCATATTCCAGTTTTGCTTTCCTTACCACACATGTCACTCTAATGGCCTGTGTCTTATATTCCTCATGCATCTTCTCCTCACCTGTCTCCTTATATCTCTTCCATAGCCTCTTTTTCGCATGAAATTCCTGTTTAATATTGTTTGTCATCCACTTTACTCCAAATTGTGTCCTCTTCTTCGCTCGTGGTATACAACTTACCATTGCTGCTAACAAATATTCTTTCACAATTTCCCATGCACTAATGATATCCCAGCCTTCCATTTCCTCCCTCCATTAAACTTCCCGAAGTTGACATCTAAGACTATTGTAATCACCTGAATTATAATTCCACATAAGTTCCCGTCTCTTTGATACTCCTGCATGTCTATTCATTTTCCAAGTCAAAACCATATGGTCACTCTCTCCGACTGGTGGGGGAGATGTCAACTCAGTTATTATCAACTCTTCTGATGCTATAATCAAATCCAAAACTATTGAAACTCTTGTTCCCTCTGTTACATGTTGCCTAAGACATTTGTTCCTCAGGAATTCTAGAAATTCCATTCCCCTATTGCTACATGCATCTTCCTCACTCCAATTTATACTACTGTAGTTAAAATCTCCCATAACAGTCATTCTTCTTGCACTTGCCAAACTTAGCTGTCTAAACATCTCCTGGTCCCCATCCTCTGTGCTCCTGGGTCTGTAGCAACAGCCAACTAAATATCCTGTCTTGCCTACCTCTACCTCACACCATACACTCTCAAAATCATTTGTCTCACTTCCTTCCAAAGCCTTCACTCTTAGAGAGGACATAGGTCGTCACTTATCATAAGCAGTACCTCACCACCACGCTTTCCCCTCCTATCCTTACAAAAAATGCTATACTCAGCGACTTCTAATCCTGTTGGTATATCCTTTTCTGTCAACCACATCTCAGTGATCGCAATAATTTTTGGCCAGGCTGATGCTATCTGCGAAACCAATTCCTCTCCCTTATTCCGGATAATCCTGGCATTAGTATAAAGCCTATAAATGCCATTGTTTCTATACCCAGCATTATCCCTTCTGGGGATAATGCTGGGTATAGAAACATATGACTCCACTGGGCTCAGTGTTATCTGACATCGTTTCCCTTCTTCCAAGTATCCATTCCCACAAGAGGCCACTCCTGCTATCATCCTCCCTGGGACACACTGACTCGTTCAGAACAGCAATCTCTCCAGATGCCTATGTCCTTCCTCATTCAAATGTAAACGGTCTCTCGCATACAATGCCTCTCTTTCCTCCAACGCACTTCAAGCATCCAGATATACCAGTCCTCTCTTGTCACACATTCTAGCTATTATGTCATTCAATATTACTGCTCTTCTGCTCAGCTCTTCATTATCATACCTAGGCAATACACACACCATCTTTCCTCTCTGTGTCTTCTTTTGTACCACCTCCAGCAAGAATCTCATATCTCTCGCTGCCCTATTTACAACACCACTCAAGTCATTTGTTCCCACCATCACCATCATCTCATCCACCCTTTCACCTCTCTTAACTTCCAAAGCCACACTTTCTATTCTTCCTTCTGTCAAATACTCCTCACGCATTCTATCTTGAACACTACGGATCATCGAGTCCCCATACATTATACCTCTTGATGAATTGGTGGCACTGATAGCATCAGCCTGGCCAAAGATTATTGGGATTACAGAGATGTGGTTGACAGAAGAGGATATAATAACAGGAATAGAAGTTGCTGGGTACAGCATTTTTTGGCAGGATAGGAATGGAAAGTGTGGTGGTGGAGTACTGCTTATGATAAGTGATGACCTATGTCCTCTAAGAGTGGAGGCTTTGAAAGGCTGTGACACTAATGATTTTGAAAGCATATGGTGTGAACTGGAGGTTTGCAAGACAGGATATTCAGTGGGGTGTTGCTGCAGACCAAGGAGCACAGATGGTGGGGACCAGAAGATGTTGAGACAGTTGAGCATGGCAAGTGCAAGAAAAACGATTGTTATGGGAGATTTTAACTACAGCAATATAGATTGGGGAAAGGAAGATGCATGTAGCTATATGGGAATGGAATTTATAGAATTCTTGAGGGACAAATGTCTTAGGCAACAAGTAACAGTGGGAACAAGAAGTTCAAGAGTTTTGGATTTGGTTATAGCATCAGAAGAGCTGATGATAACTGAGATGACATCTCTCCCCCCAGATGGAGAGAGTGACCATATGGTTTTGACTTGGAAAATGAATAGACATGCAGGAGTATCAAAGAGACGAGAACTTATGTGGAATTATAATGCAGGTGATTATAATAGTTTTAGACATCAACTTCAGGAAGTTTCATGGAGGGAGAAATTGGAAGGCCGGGATATCTTTAGTGTGTGGGAAATTGTGAAAGAATATTTGTTAGCAACAATGGCAAGTTGTATTTCACGAGTGAAGAAGAGGACACAATTTGGAGTAAAGTGGATGACAAACAATATTAAACAGGAGCTATATGCGAAAAAGAGGGACAGGTGAAGAGAAGATGCATGAAGAATATAAGACACAGGCCAGAAGAGTGACTAGCATGGTAAGGAAGGCTACATTGGAATATGACAAAAGATTGGCCCTTAGATCCAAGGAAAATCCTAGGGAATTTTTTTAGCTATATGGCCAGTAGGAGAAGAAATGATTGTGGAAGAATGACATTGTGGGATAAAAATGGGAATAGAGTGACTGATGCAGAGGACATAGTGGAATTGTTCAATGAACACTTCATTGGAGTATTTCATCCTGGAGGAGTCAATTTGAATATTAAAGGAATAGAGCAGGATCGAGGTTTAGAGGTGTAGGTGGAGAGTGTGTTCCACATACTGAGTATTCTGGATGTTAGTGAAGCTGTGGGACTGGATGGTATTTCACTACGAGTTTTGAGAGAATGTGCTAAGGAACTGACAGTGCCCTTAACCTGGCTTTTCAATGAAAGTATGGCTGCGGGAAAGGTGCCCATGGAATGGAAGGAAGGTTATGCCATTCAATAAGAGCGGTAGCAGACTGGAAGTGTCTAATTATAGACCAGTTTGTGTGTCATCAGTAGTTAGTACGATCTTGGAGAAAGTACTGAGGGACCATATACAGCATTGGGCAGATGAGGGTAATGTTATCTGTTAGAGTCAACATTGATTTGTGAAGGGGCGCTCTTGTTTTAGCAATTATGCTAGCCTTTTATTTTAAAGTTACAAGAGCATTAGATGAGGGAAAGGAATATACTGCCATTTTCCTAGACTTAGCAAAGGCATTTGGCAGGGTGCCACATATTAAGTTGATATTCAAGTTGCAGCACATGGGTCTGGATGTCACATTGGTCAACTGGATTCAGGATTGGCTGTCCGATATGTATCACAGTTTTGTACGTGGAGCAGTATCAAAGCGGCAGAAGGTTACAAGTGGGGTTCCACAGGGCTCAGTACTGTGACCTATATTGTTTAACCTTTATATCAATAACATTATCCGTGGACTACAAGGGGATATTTGGTTGTTTGCGGATGACGGGAAGCTGGGAAGGGTTATTATTAATAGTGTAGATGTGGTAGCCCTGCAAGAGGATTTGAATGAGCTAAATAGATGGGAAAATGAATGGAGGGTCAGTTTAATGCAGGAAAATGTAAGGGCTTGAGGTTTGGGACACATCGATGGGATGCTGCATACTCTATGAGAGGAGTTAAACTGGAGAAGTAGGAGAGACAAGAGATCTGGGTTTGATGATTGATATAAACCTGAAATTTAGGTTTAAATGTTGCAATAATAAGAAGGACACTGACCTGCAGAGATAAAATGGTTATCATTCCGTTGTATAAGACTCTGATCAGTCCACACTTAAACTATCACATTCAGATCTGGTCCCCAGGATTTGAATGTGATAAATTAACTGTGGAAAGGGTATAAAGGCTGATAATAAAGATGGTCGGGACTGTACAATGTTAGTTATGAGGATTGGCTGAGGAGTGTGGACTGCAGAGTTTGGTGGATAGAAGAAAGAGGGGTGATATGATTGAGACTTTTAAACTTTTGAGTAGTGGTTACAGGGTTGACAATGGGGAGTTCTTTCACTTTGTTGAACAGTGGGAAGGAGTCTTGACAAGGGGCCATCCCTGGAAGTTACGAAAGGAACCTGTGAGAAAGAGAGTGGTGAGTGGTTTCTTTGCATGGAGGGTGGTTGAACCATGGAATGCATTGCCTGATAGAGTAGTGAGAGCAAGAACGGCCAAAGAGTTTAAGGAGTGGTATGATAGACTTGTGTTTCTTAGAAAGGACCTCCCACGATGGGTCTTTTGACTTCATGGAGGCCTGAATAATAATAATAATAATAATAATAATAATAATAATAATAATAATAATAATAATATTATTATTATTATTATTATTATTATTATTATTATTATTATTATTATAGAAACAATATAAATACAAAGCACATATGTTTGATATATTTTATCCATGTGGCCATTTGGGTCATTAAAACATTGCAAAATCTCATGTACTTCCACTGCCTTACTATTATCTAGAGTATTCAGTATTCAGAATAAATTCTCTGCATCCACTTCTAATTCTTCACTTGTCCTTTATTCTGTAGAAGTACTGTAGGAGTATGGTGTGAGGGGAAGGTAGAAACAATGAAGTATTTAGCTGTTGAAAGTTTTTCCACTTGGTTATAAATTAAAGATACCAAGAAATTATATTTCTTGGTTATCTTTAATTTATAGTACAACCAAGTGGAAACATTTTCAACAACTAACTATCTCTAATCCAGAGTATTATAATAATAAGGTGTGACACCTTTTGGCAACTGATATATAAAAATATGACTTCTCATTACTTCAACCTTGGTATCACCTCTAGGTCTGGCTCCCACTGATGAGATCTCAATAAAAGTCGAAACCGGTCTGGGTAGTGACCCTTCCCATAATGCATAGCATTATACATGTCTGCAAGGAGATTTCTGCTTTGCATTATAGGATACTAAGACATTTGATGTGAAGTCATACCACCTTTACCACAAGTTGCTCCAGTCCTGAAAATACTTCAGGTGCAAACTTTGTTTGCTAATACTTCGATAAAGGATTAAAGTATATAATTTCTTGGTATGTTTAGTTTAATGAAGTATTTAACGGGATGTTGCTGTAAGCTTGGTAATGCAAATGGCAGTGAGAAGGAAATGCATATGCAAATTAGCCTGGCAAAGAAGAAAAGTATTATCATTATGGGTAATTTTAATTATGGTAATATAAATTAGAATGAAGATATGGCTGGGGATAAAGAAAATAAATTTCTTGAGAATTTGAGATACACCTACTTTATTTACAGATGGCACATGAGGATTAAACATCTTAGATTTGTTCATCTCACTTGAGAATGTTATTAGTGGCCTTGGGTAATAATAATAATAATTACTTATTACAATAAGGTGAGTGCTTCCTTGGACAGAGGAGAAGGATACACAGTAATATACGTAGATTTCGCAAAGGCTTTCGATAGATTACCGCATGATAAGTTGATAGTCAAACTAGAGAGGATGGGGTTGGATATTAGATTGGTGCATTGGATTGGAGACTGGCTATCTGCTAGGTATCAACAAGTTGTGTATGGGGGAAGTGATATCCAGGAAAAGGAAAGTCACTAGTGGTGTTCCTCAGGGGTCTGTTTTAGGACTATTACTGTTTAACTTGTATATTAATGATATTGGTGAAGATTTCGGTGGAGATATTCAGTTGTTTGCAAAGTTGATTCAGATGATGCAATGTTGGGAAAACCATGAAGAGTAGAGAAGATTTTGTGGCCTTAAAAGAAGACTTGAATAAAATGAGTGATTGGGCACAGAAATGGGGATGTGAATTCAATGTTAAAAAATGTAAGGTTTTAAAAATTGGAAAACAAAGATGGGATGCAGAATTTATGCTTGGTGAGAATATATTGTTGGAAGTAGAGGAAATAAGAGATCTTGGGTTGATAGTGGATAAGGATCTAAAATTTAGGGGACACATAGCCAAAATTGTGAAACCAACACAAAGGCTTCTGGGAATGATGGGGAGGACACTGACGTGTAGAAGTAGGGAGATTCTTGTTCCGTTGTATAAGGCTTTGATTAGGCCGCACATGGACTATTGTGCCCAGATTTGGTCACCAGGTTTTCAGAAGGATGAAGAAATGTTGGAAAGTATGAGGAAAGATTGAGAAGATGTAATTTGCAGAGTCTGGTGGACAGGAGGAAGAGAAGGGTGGATATGATAGAGACCTAGAAGTTAGAGGGGTTGTTATAGGATCAATGCTGGAAAGAACCTTTCCAGCATTGATCCTATAACAGAAAATAGTGGAAGATTAGGGGAGAACCTGAGGTCATCCCTGGAAACTGTATAAAGAGGGGAGTGAGTAGGGGAGTGAGAAGCAGGTTTCTTTCATGCAGAGTTGTGATTGATTGGAATGCCTCGCCTAAGAGTGTCTGCAGAGAATTTTTGACTACTCTTGAGAGACACTTTTGACATTATGATTAGAAATTATAAACATGTTACCACAAGAATATTTTAATATTTGCCAAATATTTCAGTCTGAAAATAACAGAGTATCTTCAGTGGCTACATAGGAATAGTTTTTACAATGTGGAATACCAACAATTGATCATTCAAAAGTAGAATGAGCCGCGTGATGTTACATTGCTAAGCATTAAAGAGAGGAAAAAATTTTTATCAGAGTGATGATTAAATTATAGTTATTAATTCACAATTTCATATAATAATCTTAATTTATAAATAACATTTGACTAATGTAGGAATTAAAAGTCTGAATTAAAAAAAAAAAAAAAGAATGTGTTATCCTGATCAAACTTTCCCATATTTTTGATAAGGATATACAGTCATTTCGATTCAAGTTAGGGCATTAAAGTAAGGCCTCAGCACTCTCTTTGAATAGGCATTCATATTTAGAGTGACATCTGTGTAGAAGGCGAGTCTTGGATCAGAGGATGGTGTGGCTTGTCTCTATCCTGTGCTGAGCCAATCCAGACTTATCGGATTTGTTGTGCAGAATGTGTAGTTGTTTCACAAATGATTGATGTTCTTGAATTCTTTTTTCTATAGAGTGTCCTGTTTGTCCAAAGTAGGATAGATTGCAGTTACAAGGAACTTGATACACTCCAGGCATAGTTGAGCATTTATCTTTAGAAGAGGGGAAATAGGTGGATATTTTGTTAATAGGTATATAAGTGGCTGCTGTTAAATCATATTTGTTCAGAATTCTTGAAATTGGTTCTGAAATCCCAGAAATATATGGAATTGGAACTCGATGTATTGATTCTTTGTTGTTCTGGATTGGACTATAGGAATCGAACAGAACTTGTGTATTTTTTTCAGAGAAGCCATTTAATTTCATGTGCTGTTTGATAGTTGAAAGTTCTTTCTGTAATTCATGAGGAGTTGAACAATTAGTTCTAGCTCGTTGGATTAAACATTTTATGATTCCTATTTTCCCCTCTTCTAAAGATAAACGTTCAACTATGTCTTTGCCTGGTGTGTATCAAGTTCCTTGTAACTGCAATCTGTCCTACTTTGTACAAAAAGGACACTCTATAGAAAAAATAATTCAAGAGCATCAATCATACATTCTGCACAACAAACCGATAAGTCTGGACTGGCTCAGCATGGGATAGAGACAAGCCACAACATCCTCTGGTCCAAGACTCGCCTTCTACACAGATGTCGCTATAAATTTGAATGCCTATTCAAAGAGAGTGCTGAGGCCTTACTTCAGTGCCCTAACTTCAATCGAAATGACTGTATATCCTTATCAAAAATATGGGAAAGTTTGATCAGGATAACGCATTCTTTTTTTTTTTTTTAATTGAGACTTTTAATTCCTAAATTAGTCTAATGTTATTTATAAATTAAGATTATTATATTATTATTATTATTATTATTACCCAAGACCTCATGGAGTCAAAGACTCATCTGGGAGGTCCTTTTATCACACACACAGCTCATCATACCGTGCTTTGAACACATTCAGACTCCCTGCAGACACCACATGCACAGGCAAGGCATTCCAATCATTTACAACTCTGCACGAAAAAAACCTGCCTCTCACTCCCCTACTCACACCTTCTTTATACAGTTTCCAGGGATGACCTCTGGTTCTCTCCCGATCTCCCACTATTTTCTGTAGACCTTTTTCAGCATTGATCCTATAACAACCCCTTACCAACTTGTAGATCTCTATCATATCCACCCTCCTCTTCCTCCTGTCCACCAGACTCTGCAAATTGCATCTTCTCAATCTTTGCTCATACTCGACATTCCAGAGGTCAGAAACTACCTTAGTCAGTCGCCTCTGGCCCCTTTCCAACATCTCTTCATCCTTCTGAAAACCAGGTGACCAAATCTGGACATAAATGTGTGGCCTAATCAAAGCCTTATACAATGGAACAAGAATCTCCCTACTTCTACACGTCAGTGTCCTCCCCATCATTCCCAGAAGCCTTTGTGTTGGTTTCACAATTTTGGCTATGTGTTCCCTAAATTTCAGATCCTTATCCACTATCACCTCCAGATCTCTTATTTCTTAACCTCCAACAATGTATCCTCACCAAGCATAAATTCTGCATCCCATCTTTGTTTTCCAAATTTTAAAACCTTATATTTTGCAACATTGAACTCACATCCCCATTTGCTTGCCCAATCACTCAATTTATTCAAGTATTCCTGCAAGGTCACAACATTCTCATTACTCTTCATGGTTCGTCCCAAATTTGCATAGTATAAAATTTGTGAATTAATAACTATAATTTAATCATCAATCTGATGGAAAATTTTTTCCTCTCTTTAATGCTTAGCAATGTAACATCAATCAGCTCGTTCTACTTTTCTATGAGAAAGAAAACCACACTTACTAACATCACTGTGTGCACTCTCTCTCTCTCTCTCTCTCTCTCTCTCTCTCTCTCTCTCTCTCTCTCTCCTTACAAACAGCACTGCTCCAAAAGTCCAATGATAATCCCATTCAGATACATCACATCTACCTGAAACAATTTCACTTCCCTTCAAATTTACTTCATAGAGTCAGAAGCTGCACATATACAGCATACTGTGTGAGCATGCAGAAACTGTGTGAGGCAGTCTGAAATTCTGCTTCACACAGCTCAATCCACATGCCATCCATTATCTATTCTTAACTCAGTATTATCATACTGGACAACATGTCAACCATTTTACCAGCTGTTCTTCTTTACTCAACATTGTCATAATCAGACAACATTTAACCACTCTTCCAACTAGATTGTTATTCTTCACCTCCTGCAATGACTTTTCAAATGACCTTTCAACTTTTTTTTTTACCTTCCAAGTCATTTGTGCCAACAATCCCACAAAATGTGATACCTGTTTTCATTTCTTCCATACAAAGTCATCTATTCAGTCATCTAATTTTTCAAGTAGAAATTGTGTTTTATTCACGCCTCTAATAATGAAATCCTCACTTTCTTCATCTTTGTAGTCTTACTTGCTTACTGGTCTTACTAGCCTTGAGAAGTGAAAATCTACATGTTGTGAGGTAGGAAAGGGATCTGGGGGTGACAATTGATAGAAACCTAAAATACAGGGAACATATTGCAAAGGTGGAGAAGGTAATCCAAAGGATTGCTGCAATACTGAGAAGGATGCTGACACTCAGAGATTAAAGAGTTGTCATTACATTGTAGAAAACCCTGATCAGACCAGACCACACCTTGACTATTGTGCTCAAATTTGGTCCCCACCTTTTGAAGGAGAATTGATCATGAAAAGAGTGCATAGGTGGAAAGCAAAGATGATATCAGGACTGTACAATATTAGTTAATAAGGATAGGCTGAGGGAATGCAGACTACAGAGTTTGGTAGATAGAAGAAAGAAAGGTGAGATGATTGAGACATTTAACCTGTTGAGAGGTAGTTACAGGGTTGACACTGGGGAGTTCTTTTGCTTTGTGGAACAGGTGGAAGGAGCAAAGACAAGGGGATTTATAACCTCCTGGAAGGATTGCTTCCTGGAAGTTATGAAAGGTAGTTGTGAGCAAGAGGGTAAGGAGTGGTTTCTTTGTGTAGAGAGTGGTTAACAGTGGAGTGCATTGCCTGATGAGTGGTTAGAGCACGAACAGTCAATGGGTTCAAGGATTGGTATGATAGACTTTGTTTTTTAGGGATGGGCCTCCTGCAATTAGTCTTGTGACTCATCGCAGGAGGCCAGAATCATAATAATCATAATAATAATTACTAATTTCCTCATTATTTGCTTCTTGATAGGTTCAGTTTCAGCTTTCATTTTTCTAAATTTCATTCTTCAATTTTAGAAACTATTGCCTGAGTACTTCCAATCTGCTTTCATTATCATTACTATGATTGCTAATTAACACCTACATTTTTTAGTTACTGTTGCTCATTCTATTTCCATTTTTTGAAATTCTTCAGTTGATCATTGCATTTTTAATGACATGCATGCATAAAATAATTTTCACAGTGCATCCACTCAGAAAATATCAACAGAAAACTATGTTTGGAATGAAACTTGTAATCTGGACATCAGCATTGACTTTTGCTGGTATCCAGGTGCTGTTTTTAAAATTTAGAACTGCCATCACATAAAGCATACAAAAACAACCCAAATTTACAAAAATAATCAAAAATGCAAAAAAAACTCCAAGTAAACTCCTGAATACAATATTTAAAAATAAATAAATAAATAAACAAATAAATGAAACAGTGGTGTTGCAGAAAAAACCCAAACAATATAGCATTTCAACACTATTTTCTCAGCACAATGCAAAACACCACAACACTTTATCACAGTAGTCTTATTTATATATGTTTGTAATCTTGTCTAGACACATGTGTAAAGTTTTTAAATAATGCATAAACCTATCAAGAGAGAGAGAGAGAGAGAGAGATCTGAAGATGTCAAAAACTGTGCAACATTGAACCATGCCATCAGATGATAATTAGTGTAAGTGAAGTAAGTATAGAATTTAAATAACTTATTTGTTTAGTGAAGGAATAATCAAAAAATCTTATTGATGACTCTCTTCTATCCCTGATTTCCAAAACAAAAGGTTTTCTTTTTATGTGATTCCCTCCCATGAAAGGTTATAAACTTATAGTATATTTGTACCATGGGTGTTAGCTAGATCAAATTTTCTTGTTTCAATTGTGGCTAAATTGGAATTTATATGCAATTAATTTATATGCAATTTAACTATATTGTGCATGCATCTTTTTGATATCTATGTGATATTTTATAGGTTTGGTGGAAAAGAAAATTTTATGGATTTTATGAATGAATTCTTAGAGAGAGAATGGAGCACAATGAAAACCTTCTTAAGCATAATATCTGTGAGTATCTTTAATTTGTTCGCTACTGTAGTTAAGGAATAAATATACAGTGCTTACAGAAAGCTGTGTGGAGAAACATTTCAGCATAAAAGATGTCCTCCCTGAACTGAGATGCACCAAGCGATTCAGTAGTTCTTGAGGCAAACTGACCCACATAATACATAGCACTATACATGTCCACAAGGATATGTGCTTTGCATTATGGGATACTAAGGCAAATGATGTGAAGTCATTAGCTTCCATATACAAGTTTCCCCAGTCCTGAAAATACTTCAGATGTAAACTGTGTTTGCTTACAGTTGAATAAAGGATTACTACTATTATTATTATTATTATTATTATTCAGGCCTATAAGGAGTCAAAAGACTCATCGAGGGGAGGCCCCCCCTGAGAAACACAAAGTCTATCATACCACTCTTTAAACTCATTGACCGTTCTCGCTCCCACCACTCCATCAGGCAATGCATTCCACGGCTCAACCACCCTCCACACAAAGAAACCACTCCTTACCCTCTTGCTCACAGATTCCTTTCGTAACTTCCAGGGATGGCCTCTTGTCATCACTCCTTCCCGCTGTTCAACCAAGCGAAAGAACTCCCCAGTGTAAACCCTGTAACCACCTCTCAACAGTTTAAAAGTCTCAATCATATCACCTCTCCTTCTTCTATCCACCAAACTCTGCAGTCCACATTCTCTCAGCTGATCCTCATAACTATCCTTGTACAGTCCTGAAACCATCTTTGTCATCCGTCTTTGTATCCTTTCCACAGTTAATTTATCTCCTTCAAATCCTGGAGACCAAATCTGAGAACAATAGTCCAAGTGTGGTCTGATCATAGACTTATACAACAGAATGATAACCCTCTTATCTCTGCAGGTCAGTGTCCTTCTCATGATAGCAGCAATCCTGTGTGTTACCTTCACCACCTTTGCAATATGTCCTCTAAACTTCAGGTTTCTATCAATCATCAACCCCAGATCTCTTGTCTCCCCTACTTCCTCCAGTATAACTCCTCCCATAGACTATGAAGCATCCCATCGATATTTCCCAAATCTCAAGACCTTACATTTTGCTGCATTAAACTGACACCACCATGTATTTGCCCATCTATCTAGCTTATTTAAATCCTCTTGCAGGGCTACCACATCTGCACTATTACTAATAATCCTTCCCAGCTTCGCATCATCTGAAAAACAACTGAATATCCCCCTGCAATCCACTAGCTATGTCATTGATATAAAGGTTAAACAATATAGGTCCTAGTACTGAGCCCTGTGGGACCCCACTTGTAACCCTCTGCCTCTTGGAAACTGCTCCACCATACACAACTCTCTGATACCTATCAGACAGCCAATCCTGAATCTAGTTGACCAATCTGACATCCAGACCCATGTGCTACAACTTAAATATCAGCTTATCATGTGGCACCCTGTCAAATGCCTTCGCCAAGTCTAAGAAAATTGCAGTATATTCCTTTCCCTCATCTAATGTTCTTGTAACTTTATTATAAAAGGCTAGCATATTGCTAAAACAAGAATGTCCTTTCACAAATCCATGTTGATTCTCACAGATAACATTACCCTCATCTGCCCAATGCTGTATACGGTCCCTCACTACTTTCTCCAAGATCTTAATAACTACTGATGACACACAGACTGGCCTATAATTAAACACTTCCAGTCTGTTACCACCCTTATGCAATGGCACTATCTTACCTTCCTTCCATTCCCTGGGCACCTTTGCCAAAGCCAGACTTTCATTGAAAAGCCACATTAAAGGCACTGTCAATTCCCTAGCACATTTTCTCAAAACTCGTGGTGAAATACTATCCAGTCCCACAGCTTCACTGACATCCGGAGTACTCAGTATCTGAAACACACTCTCCTCCTGTACCTCCAGACCTCGAACCAGTCCTATCCCTCTAGCATTAAAACTGACTCCTCTAGGATGAAATACTCCAATAAAGTGTTCATTGAACAATTCCACTATTCTCTGCATCAGTCACTCTATTCCCATTTTTATCCCACAATATCATTCTTCCACAGTCATTTCTCCTCCTACTGGCCACATAGCTAAAAATTTCCCTAGGATTTTCTTTGGATCTTAGGGCCAATCTCATCTCATATTCCAGTTTCGCTATCCTTACCACACTAGTCACTCTTCTGGCCTGTGTCTTATATTCTTCATGCATCTCTTCACCTGTCTCCTTATATCTCTTCCATAGCCTCTTTTTCGCATGCAATTCCTGTTTAATATTGTTTGTCATCCAATTTGAGCACGCAATTACTCCAAATTGCGTCCTCTTCTTCACTCGTGGTATACAACTTACCATTGCTGATAACAAATATTCTTTCACAATTTCCCACGCACTAGTGATATCCCGGCCTTCCAATTCCTCCCTCCATGAAACTTCCCGAAGTTGACGTCTAAGACTATTATAATCACCTGCCTTATAATTCCACATAAGTTCCCGTCTCTCTGATACTCCTGCATGTCTATTCATTTTCCAAGTCAACACCATATGGTCACTCTCTCCAACTGGTGGGAGAGACGTCAACTCAGTTATTATCAACTCTTCTGATGCTATAACCAAATCCAAAACTTTTGAACCTCTTGTTCCCTCTGTTACATGTTGCCTAAGATTAAACCAAGTATATAATTTTTGGTATCTTTAATTTATAGTATAAACAAGTGGAAAAACTTCCAACACCTATTTTTACTTGTTAGTAGATTTTCAATATCCAAGTAATACTCTGAGCTATTTTGCAATATGCTCTGAATTTAACGATTTGTCCGGTATTATCCTCATGTTCATAGCCTCATCAGTTTCCTGCAATTCAGCACCAACAATGTATCACATTATTTAATCTATATGTGGTGGCCTTGTTGGCCAAGTGGTTATCATACATACTCCCCAACTAACAGGTCATGGTTTCAAATCCCATTTTGGGCATGTGGGAATGTCATGGATGTTTGTGATTGTCTTACCATGTATACTGCTATAATCACTGTCCTTGTGTCATTAAAACCATAATCAACATCATGTACACAGTAAACCTTTTAAACCCAAACTCCATAAGCTTACATTCTGTAACATTAAATTAGCAATCATTATCCTTTGTTCACAATGCTAATTTATTTAAATCATCCTATAGGATATCTATATCACTTTTATCACTATTGGCCTTCCCAGTTTTGCATCATCAGCAAACAGTTGAATATCCCTCCTTAAATCTTTCCCTATATCATTGATATACAAATTAAAGAGTAGTGGCTCTAGTTCAGAACTCCGAGGTACTCCATTAGTCACCTTTATTCTCCTAGATTCCCTTCCACCTTATACTACTCTCTCGTATGTGTGTCTATCAGCCAGCCCTCTATCCATTCCCATTCGCTCCAATTTTTGTAACAGACTTCCATGTGGTATTCTGTCAAACCCCTTTGCAAAGTCTACCAGTAGCATTGCGTAGTGATTTCCTTTATCCAATTCCATTGTCACTTTAATTTATTACAAAATGTGAGTAAATTACTAAGACAGAACCTACCCTTTACAAAGTCATGCTGTCCACTGTACAATCATATCCCTACCCACCCACTCATGTTGGTTTTACCTTTAACCAACTTTTCCAATACTTTAACAACCACTTCTGAGATATTGCCAGCCTGGCTGGTCGAGTGGTTAGCGTATCTGCTCTCCAGCCCAAAGGCTGTGGGTTCAAATCCCGCCATGGGCATGGATGTTTGTGATTGTCTGCAAAAATACTAGGGTGGTGGTGGGTAGTAGATGGCATTGGTGTAGATGATGTAGTTTGCTGTAGTTGGTGAATTGAGGGGTGGAGACAGAGAGATGTAGAGTAGGTGCCCTTCCTTGAAGAATCATTGGACTCCTTGGAGTGTCATGTAATAATAATAATAATAATTATTATTATTATTATTATTATCATTATTATTAACCTTTAGTTTGTAGTTTGTAGTTTGGATTAGCCTGTCTGCTTGGAGCTACCTGTATATAATGAAACTATCTTACCATCTTTTTATTTCCTTCGAAACTTGTCAGAGCTGAGACAGATTGAAAACTTTCACCAGAATAATGTCAGATTTCTTGACATGCCATCCAGTCCCACTGCTTATTTACTTTGATATTTTTCAATATGCTGAACATCTACTGTTCATCTCCCTCAATTTTGACGTGCATCTCTGTCAGATCAGCAACTGCAAAATCTCCAATGCACAACATGGGGTTGAAAACACTAACCGCAGGATCCAATAGGAAAACATCAAGCTGCTACACAGATCCATATATATTATTATATTATAATTATTTTCCTGATCCTCATGGAATCACGAGACTCATCACAGGAGGTCAACACTAGTGAACATGAAGTCTATCATACCACTCCTTAAAATCATCCACAGTCTGCATGTTCACCATCCTCGTAGGCAGTGTACACTATGCTTTTACCACTCTCCATGCAAAAAACTTACTTCTTACTCTTTTACTTACTGCCTCCTTTTGAAAGGAGGCAGTAAGTAAAATCTCCTCAGTAAAATAACATCTCCTCAGTGTTAATATCCCTTCAACAGCTTAAATGTCTCGATCATATCCAACTTCCCTGCCCCACCCCCTTCTATTCACCAAACTCTGCAGTCCACATACCCTCAATCTACCTTCATAATCAACATTGTACAGTCCTGACATCATTTTTGTTATCCATTTTGTTTAGTTTCATGCCGAATATAGTAGAAACTCCTCAGTAAATCTCCTCAGTGTTAATATCCCTTCAACAGCTTAAATGTCTCGATCATATCCAACTTCCCCGCCCCACCCCCTTCTATTCACCAAACTCTGCAGTTTGGTGAATAGTGAAACTCCTTGAGTTTCTTATTCGGCTAAGAAACTATATGGGATGTAATATCCCTTAACTTAAACAAGTTATATGTCGCCGAATTGAAGCCTTTGGCTCTTCACATATCTAATAATTTATTAGAGCACCTCACAGCAATACTCGAAGAAGGGGTACAAGTTCTGTTCGCTACAAACTTGATATTAACTAGGTCTGGCTACTCACTGATGAGACCTCAATAAAGGTCGAAACCGGTCTGGGTAGTGACCTTCTCTCATAATGTGAACAAAAATACAGTTCCTAGGAGCTAAGTTCACATTATGGGCAAATATCAAGAATAGTGATCGGAGCTTGCTCCACTTCTACCACGAGTTGCCCCAGCTTGCACTACCCTTTGGGATCAGTGCTGCAGTATCCAGGTATTTGCTTATGCTTAGAATCGCCGAACTTTATATAGTTTCTACTATATTCGGCATGAAACTCCTTGAGTTTCTTATTCGGCTAAGAAACTATATGGGATGTAATATCCCTTAACTTAAACAAGTTATATGTTGCCGAATTGAAGCCTCTTCACATATCTAATAATCCATCACACTTTTATCTCTTGTGGTCAGTGTTTTCTCCTCAACATTATCACAGTTCTCATAGTTCTCTTCACAACCTTTGCAATATTCCCCCAGAACTTTAAATCTCTAGCCACAATCACCCCAAGATCATTTGCTTCCTTCACTTGTTCCAGTATAATTCCACTAAGTATGAAGCATCCCTTCTGTGGATCCCAAATTTTAAAACTTTACATTTAGTTCCATTAAACTGATATCACCATGTCTTTGCCTACCCTTCCAGCTTATTCAAATACTCTTGAAGAGCCAAAATATCTGCACTATTATTAATAATCCTCCGAAGCTTCACATCAACTGCAAATAATTGAACCTCTTCCTGTAGTCCTATGATAATACCATTGGCATAAAGATTAAACAGTAATAGTCTCAGGACTGAACCCTGTGAAACATCACATTTTAACCTTCCTACTCCCCTGATACTGCTCCCTCAGAGAGCCAATCACAGATCCAGTCCACTAACTCGATATCAAACTTATATGACGCAACTTAAAAATCAACTTGCCATGTGGCACCCTGTCAAATGCTTTGGAAAAATCCAAAGAAATAGCAGTGAATGCCTTACCTTCATGCACTGCTCTTGTTACTCTATGGTAAAAGGTAACCAGATTACTAAACAAGAGTGCCCTTTAACAAATCCATGCTGGCCTGCATAAATAGTATTGCCCTCATCTACCTGATTCTGTATATGAGTTCTTACCAATTTTTCCAAAATCCTAACAACTACAGAAGAAATGCAAACAGGCCTATAGTCTGATACCTCCATTCTACCACCATCTTTATACAATGGTACTACCTTGCCCTCTTTCTGCTCTCTAGGAACCTGTCCCATTTCAAGACTTTCATTAAACAGCCAAGTTAACAGTACAGTACATTCCATAGCACATTCCCTTAAAACACGTGAAATTCCATCCAGTGCTCCGCCCTCCCCATGACATATAACATATTCAGTATTCGGAATACATCATCATCCTCATCATGAATATATCAAGGATTTATGCCTAGCATGGCCCGTTCCGGCCTTACAAGTTCGTTGAATCATTTAAGAGGACGTCCTGGTTTTCTTTTTCCTAATGGCTTGTACTTTAAGGCTTGTTTTGGTAATCTTTCTGTTTTCATTCTTTGAACGTGTTCTATCCATTTATGTTTATATTTTTTAATTTTTTCTATTACTGGTTCTTGGTTTAATACATTCATAATTTCTTCATTTCTTTTGTGATCAAATAGGGTATACTTTGCAGTTTTTCTCATAAACTTCATTTCTGCAGTTGTTAATCTTTGTTTGTCTTTTTGTTTTATTGTCCAGATTTCGCTTCCATACATTAAGACTGGTAGGGCTAATGTATTGTATACTTTTAGTCTGGTTTGTTTTTGAACTAGGTTTGGTTTAAATATAGGGTTTATTACACCTGTTATTATTATTATTATTATTCAGACCTCCATGGAGTCAAAAGACTCATCGTGGGAGGTCCTTCTGAAGAACATAAAGTCTGTCAAGACTCATCGAGGGGAGATCCACCCCCCTAAGAAACACAAAGTCTATCATACCACTCCTTAAACTCATTGACCGTTCTCGCTCTCACCGCTCCATCAGGCAATGCATTCCACGGTTCAACCACCCTCCATGCAAAGAAACCACTCCTCACCCTCTTGCTCACAGTTTCCTTTCGTAACTTCCAGGGATGGCCTCTTGTCATCACTCCTTCCCGCTGTTCAACCAAGCGAAAGAACTCCCCAGTGTCAACCCTGTAACCACCTCTCAACAGTTTAAAACTCTCAATCATATCACCTCTCCTTCTTCTATCCACCAAACTCTGCAGTCCACATTCCCTCAGCCGATCCTCGTAACTATCCTTGTACAGTCCTGAAACCATCTTTGTCATCCGTCTTTGTATCCTTTCCACAGTTAATTTATCTCCTTCAAATCCTGGAGACCAAATCTGAGAACAATAGTCCAAGTGTGGTCTGATCAGAGACTTATACAACGGAATGATAACCCTCTTATCTCTGCAGGTCAGTGTCCTTCTCATAATTGCAGTAATCCTCTGTGTTACCTTCACCACCTTTGCAATATGTCCCCTAAGCTTCAGGTTTCTATCAACCATCAATCCCAGATCTCTTGTCTCCTCTACTTCCTCAAGCATAACTCTTCCCATAGAGTATGCTGCATCCCATCGATGTTTCCCAAACCTCAAGACCTTACATTTTGCTGCATTAAACTGAGACCTCCATTCATTTGCCCATCTATCTAGCTTATTCAAATCCTCTTGCAGGGCTACCACATCTGCACTATTACTAATAATCCTTCCCAGCTTCGCATCATCCGCAAACAACTGAATATCCCCCTGCAATCCACTGGCTATGTCATTGATATAAAGGTTAAACAATATAGGTCCTAGTACTGAGCCCTGTGGGACCCCACTTGTAACCCTCTGCCTCTTGGAAACTGCTCCACCATACACAACTCTCTGATACCTATCAGAGAGCCAATCCTGAATCCAGTTGACCAATCTGACATCCAGACCCATGTGCTACAACTTAAATATCATCTTATCATGTGGCACCCTGTCAAATGCCTTTGCTAAGTCTAAGAAAATTGCAGTATATGCCTTTCCCTCATCTAATGTTCTTGTAACTTTATTATAGAAGGCTAGCATATTGCTAAAACAAGAGTGCCCTTTCACAAATCCATGTTGACTCTCACAGATAACATTACCCTCATGTGCCCAATGTTGTATACGGTCCCTCACTACTTTCTCCAGGATCTTAACAACTACTGATGACACACAGATTGGCCTATAATTAGACACTTCCAGTCTGTTACCACCATTATGCAATGGCACTATCTTACCTTCCTTCCATTCCCTGGGCACCGTTGCCGAAGCCAGACTTTCATTGAAAAGCCAGGTTATAGGCACTGACAGTTCCCTGGAACATTCTCTCAAAACTCGTGGTGAAATACCATGCAGTCCCAAAGCTTTACTGACATCCAGAGTACTCAGTATCTGAAACACACTCTCCTCCTGTACCTCTAAATATTTTTTATTTTTAAATATTTTGCAATTTTTATGTTTATATCTTTTTCATTTTCATATGTGATCATACATCCCAGGTAGTTAAATGAATTCACCTGTTCTAAGATCTTGTTATCTATTAATATTTTAGTTCTTGCTGGATCTTGTCCATTAAAGGCCATAGTTATTGATTTTTCTGTTGATATTATCATACCATAATCTTTGGCTATCTCATTTAGATCTAAAACGGCTTTCTGTAAGTTATCTTCAGAATTTGTAATTATTATTTGGTCGTCGGCAAAAAGGAGGGTGTTTATGTTCACTGTAGGAGAAAGTCTAATTCCTTGATGTATATTTTTATTCCATTTTATTATTATTTCATGTAAGTAAATGTTAAAAAGAGTTGCTGAGAGGGGACATCCCTGTTGGACCCCTTAGTTTATCTCCCTCATATATATGATAGCTCATGATTTAATCTTATTTGTATTTGATTATTTTCATATATACTTGTGATAGCTTTTAGGATATTATTTGGTATTTGTCTTTCTTTTAATATGTTAAATAATATGTTTCTTTTAACTTTGTCAAATGCTTTTTCAAAGTCAATAAATGCAATATGTGTTTCTATATTGTATTCTCTTCTTTTCTCTATTATTAATTTTAGGCAAAAGGCCTGGTGTATACATGATCGTCCTTTTCTAAATCCATTCTGTACTTCTAAAATAAAATTTTCAGAATATTTCATTAGTTTGCTATTTAAGATTCTGCTATATATTTTGTAACAGTATTCGGAATACATTCTCTTCATTCACTTCTAACACTTCACCACTCATTATCCTTCTAAGAATAAAGCTTGTAGTACCAGGATGGAATACTCTAATAAAGTGAACATTAAATAGCTTAACAATGTCATCTGCTTTGGTCACCCGATTCCCATCTCCATCCTGCAAGATAATTCATCCACTATCATTTTTTCCCCTACTCTCTACAGAGTGAAAAAACTTTTGGATTGTACTGCCAGTTTCCTCTCATTTTCTCCAGTCACTTTCCTCACCTGAGCTTTATATTTAACATGCAACTGTTCTTCAGCTCTTTCTTTCTTTATATCCATCCATCTATCCATCTGTGGCTTCAACAGGAACTTCTGCAGTTCCCTTTTTATTCCTTTTGTTGTCCATTTTGCTTCAAATTGCTTAATCTTCTTCACTCAAGGTATACAATCTGCCATTGCTGTGAACAATCTTTTCATAAGTATCTCCCATGTACTAATGACCCCTCCTCCTTTAAATTCTTTCATCCACTGCACTGCTACAACCTGGTTTCTAAGTTTATGATAGTCATCTGCCTTATAATTCCTCATAACTTCCTTCTGTTTTGATACCTTCCCATGCTTATTCATCCTTCAAATAATTACTACAAGGTCACTCTCACCGATGGGGGCAAGTATGTCATCTCAATCACAATCGGATCCTCTAATTCTATGACCAAATCCAGAACTATCGATTCTCATGTTCCATCCACCACATGCTGCTTAATAGTGTTGTCTCTCAAGAAATCCAAATATTCAATTCCCTTATTACTGTGTGATCACTCACCTTGTGCTTGCCAAACCGATTTGCCTAAACATTTCCTATTCATTAAAATCTATATTCCCTGGTCTGTAGCAACATCCCACTAAATATCTTGTCCTATAAACATCCATCTCACACCAAAAACTCTCAAAGCCATTAGTGTTCTTTTTATTGAGATTCTCCACCCTGAGAGCACACAATTCATCTCTTATCAAGAGTAACACTCCACCACTACGTTTACCTTCCCTATCCTGTTGAAATGTACTATACCCCTTGATTTTTATCCCTGTTAGAACATCCTCCTTAGTTGACCAAATTTCACTGACACCAACAACCTTTGGAAAGACTGATCCAATCAATGCCACGAATTCATCCCTTTATTCCCAATTCCCCTAGTTTGTATACAGAAAAACCAGTGTATTGCCAGCCTTCTTATAGCCATTATTGCTCCCCTCATACTCCATCTGGCTCTGCAATATAGTGTACATACACCTCATTTCTCAAGCCACTATCCTCACATAAGGCCATCATTGCAACATTCCTGTGCAATTCTAGTTTCCCTGTCCCAACACACTAACTTTCCCAGAAAGCAATGGTCTCTCCAAATGCCTGCACCTGTCTGCATTCAAATGCAATCTGTCTCATGCATACAGTTCCCTTTTTTTGTCAAACATACTCCATGCATCTACATATTCCAGACCCCTTTTCCCACATATTCTTGCTGTTATCTCATTTGCCATCACTGCTCTTCTCCTACACTCTGCATTATCATACTGGGTTGACAAGCACACTGTATTTCCAGGGAGACATTTCTACTGCACTATGTCTAACATCAACTTCAAATCTCCTGCTACACAATTCACGCTACCCTCAGGTCATTTGTCCCAACCATTACTATCATCTCCTCCATATTTTCACCACTTTTCACACCCATGGCCACACTCTCTATTGTTCCACCAGGTAAGCACTCCTCTGGCACTCTACTCTGCACATCCCAAATCATCGAATCTACATACACATGAAACTCTGAATAGATTCATTCATCATTTTCTCACTGGCATCCCTGACTCTTACTGATTGCAATCTCTCTCTCTCTCTCTCTCTCACTCTCCCTCCTCCCTTTCATCTCTCTCTCTATCCCTTGCTTCCACACTATTTTATCTTTCTGCAATTTCCTCTCTTTCACCGTCTCTCCCATTCTCTCACCTTCCTCTCTCCCTTACGCTCTGATGCTGTTCTCTTATGCTTACTCTCATTCCTCTCACACTAATTAACCTCTCTATTTTCCCAAGATCTTTATTCACCATCCTCAACTCAGTCTTCATTCCTTCCATCTCCTTTCTCATCAGTTCTGTTTCTCTCTCCACACATTCTGCTTTCAATCGCCATTCACAAGCACACACAATCATAACCATCAGACAAACCATCTTTGTCCACTAAACTACCCAATGCTAAATCTGTACGTAGGTCTTTACCATTCTCTAAATCTCCAACACCCTACTGGCATCCACAAATTGAAAATCACCCATTTTCAAAGCACTACTCAATTGCCACTAAATCCTGAAATTGAGACACTTATATCTCTCAGTGCCTCCCACTACCTGCATTTCATGCACATATACACTTACTCATCTTATGCCTGCCACATTCCTAAACAACAGAACATGTACATTCTGCAATAGCAAGCTACAAAATCTTCAACTAGGTTATGGATAATGTAATCTTTAAATGGGGAGGGCTGTTGCATTCATCATATTGCATTCATGCAGGCAAGTAAGTTACAGTTCAAATACAGTTCAAATTGTAACTTACTTGCCTTTTATATTGCAGTGACAACTGAGTTGTATAAAGGTAATGGGTACATGGTGATACTGCTAGAATTTGCAAAGGCTTTTGACAGGATACCACATGGAATTCTGATAAGATGGTGTTTTAGGCTGAAGATTAGGGATGTCATTTTAATGTTGCTAAGTGTGAAATGTAGTTTGGTCAGAGAAGATGGACTGAGTTTGCCATATTGAAGGAGCTTTGCTTAAGGAGATGGAAGAGAAAGGGATATAACAATCATGGTGGATAGCGATGGACGTTCAGGGAACACACTGAAAAAGCTGTAAGTGTTACCCTGCTATAATTTGAAGATCTCTCACAAGTAAAGATAAGGAGGAGATGATTCCACTGTATAAGTCACTAATTGGGCCTCATTGAGTTTTCTGTGCATAGAGTCACCTGACTATATTGCAATAAGGAAACATTGGAGAGAGTGCAGAGGTGAGTAACTAAGATTGTCTGAAGACTTGAATATTGAGTATGAGGACAGATTGAGAGAATGTGGTCTTCAGCGCTTGGGAAATAGGAAGAAGGGTGATATGATTAAGATGGATAAGTTGGTGAGAAGAGGAGCCTATCAAATAATAGATACAGGGACTTATTGAATAGAATAATGAGGAATGAAAGAATGAGAGGTCATCCCAGGAAACTGTGCAAGAGTCATGCAAGTAAGGAAGTGACAAGGATATATATATATATATATATATATATATATATATATATATATATATATATATATATATATATATATATATATATATTTTTTTTTTTTTTTTTTGCTTGACAGGTAGTTAATGAGTGGAATGCATTGCCAGAGTGGGTAGTCAGTGCTCCATCATCGAATGTATTGAAGGCAAGGTGTGATAGTTATTGTGGTTTGTGAGTGTGCAGCCTTTCACAGAGTCCAAATACTCCATGGAGGGTTGGAAGTATTACAAATAAATTATAGCAAAGAGGGATTATTATTATTATTATTATTATTATTATTATTATTATTATTATTATTATTACGGGTATCTCCATGGAGTCAGTAGACTCATCGCGGGAGACCCAAACTAGCAAAACAATATCTGTCATATCTCTTCTTGAATTCATACAGACGAAGAGCTCACAACTAAGTCAGGCAATGAATTCCACTCATTCACCACCCTCCAGGCAAAAAACCTTGTTCTGACACCTTTGTTAACCACACTCTTCTTTAATTTCCAGAGATGACCTCTTGTTCTTCCATCACTATCACACAGCTGAAACATTTCCCCTGCATCAGTCCTATAAAAACCTTTTAGTAATTTGAATGTTTCTATCATATCCCCTCTTCTTCGCCTATCAACCAATCTCTGCAATCCACAAGCTCTCAATCTATCAATGTAGGGAGCATTTTTTATATCACTCACCAACTTGGTCACTCTTCTCTGAACCCTCTCCACAGCCTCCTCATCTCCAAGGAATCCAGGTGACCAGACCTGAGCACAGTAATCCAAATGTGGAAGTATCAATGCTTTATAAAGGGGAATAATAACCTCTTTATCTCTGGATGTCAGTGTGTTCCTCAACAACCAAGTAATCCTATGTGCAATCTTGGACACCTTAGCAATGTGTCCTCTGAACTTCATTTCCCTATCTACCAATACCCCTAAGTCCCTAGCCTCATCAATCTCTTGGAGTACTGTTCCATCAATGTAGTACACAGCTGGTAATCTTTTAATCCCAAAATGCATGACTTTACACTTTTCCACATTGAACTGACATCCATTTTCCTTTGCCCATTTTACCAGCTTATTTAAATCCTCCTGCAAACTTTCAACATCAGCTTGATTTTTTATTGCACTACACAACTTTGCATCATCAGCAAACAACTGAATATCTCCCTTCAAGCCGTTTCCTATATCATTTATATACAAATTAAACAACATTGGCCCAAGCACAGAGCCCTGAGGCACACCACTGGTCACCTGCCTCATTCTGGACTCGGCTCCTCCATACACCACCTTATGGTATCTCTCCCTGAGCCATTCTCCTATCCATATCACCAATTTAATATCCATTCCCATCTGCTCCAATTTGCGTAACAGTGTTCTATGGGGTATCCTGTCAAAAGCCTTAGCAAAATCCAGAAGTACCACTGTGTAGCCAGTTCCTTTGTCCAACTCAGATGTTATTCTATTATGAATAGTTAATAGATTGCTAAGGCAGGATCTACCTTTAACAAAACCATGTTGGCCTCTATAGAGTATCATATCCTGATCCACCCATTCTTGAATTTTGTCTTTAACCAACTTTTCCAATACATTTACCACTACTCCTGAGATGGTGATTGGTCTGTAATTCAATACTGCAGTTTTAGAGCCACCCTTATGCAAAGGAACCACTTTGCCTAACTTCCACTCCCTAGGGACCATACCAGAGTTCAAACTTAAGTTAAATATCCAGGTGAGAGGGGTTGACAATTCATTTGCACATTCACGCAACACCCGAGCTGATATTCCATCTAAGCCTACCGCAGTGTTTGCATTTAAGTTTTGCAATATATTTAATACCTCTGATTCTTTAGCTTCAATTCTCACATTAGGTATTGCTGTAGGTATAGAGATATCCTCACTTGGGTGACAGACTTTTGAAAAGTGATCACTCAGTAACTCGACTATTACATCTGATTTTGTCACCTCAATACCATCAGCACCCACTAAGGTTATCCTTCCTCTTACTTGCCACATAGCGGAAGAACTCTTTGGGATTACCCTTGATCTCTTTGGCTAAGGTCTTCTCATAATCTGATTTAGCTTTTCTTACTATGCTGGTAACCTTCCTAGCTTGAGCCTTGTACTGCTCATGGGTGTCCTGATCGCCTTTCTCCTTGTAAATTCTCCATAACATTTTCTTTTTTTGCAGTTCAAGCTTGATACTACTGCTCATCCATCTAATGCCTGCCTTGTTTGACCTCCTAACCATGGGGACACAATCTGATATTGCTTTCCTCAGATACCCGCTGATTTTATCCCAAGCACTGCTAACATCTTTCCCTTGCAATATGTTCTGCCATGGGATGGCTGCAAGCTCACTCCGAAGCTTGTTATAATTGCCTAACCTGTAGTTCCGTACATACCCCTTCTTAATAGAAAAATCCACAGATTTTGCAACCTCCCAAGTCAATACCACATGATCACTTTCACCAACTGGAGGTAACGAGGACACCTTACTTATGCATATAACCTCTGAACCAATAACCAGGTCCAACACTCTCACACCACGTGTCCCTTCAGTTACGTGCTGTTTCAAGTAATTATCTCGTAGAAGATGTATGAATTCCATTTCCTTTTTGCTACGTGATATTTCCTCCTTCCAATTGATATCACCGTAATTAAAATCCCCCATAATAATCACCAAGCCTTCACTCATTGCACTAAGTTGCTGATGCATGAATTCAATATCTCCCCCCGTACTCCCTGGCCTATAGCAGCATCCAACTGTATATTTGGTTGCGTTGGTCACTATTTCGCACCAGACTGCCTCAAATGAACTCTCATTCACATGTCTATCATCATGATATACTACTTTCTTTGGCTGCAACACATCAGCTATCATCAACAGTACTCTTCCTCCTGTTCTATCTTCTCTATCCTCCCTGAAAATACTGTACCCATCACATACGCGGGATGTATATGAAGTTGGTGATGTGAATAGGAGAGTGGTTAATGGAGAGATATCAGTCAGCAGTTTATTCAGGAGTAGCATCCTGTAGAAGGCCAGTGACTAGTAGCATGTTGAAAGTCTCTGTACTTGGGTCATTACTATTTAATTTATACATTAATGATATAGCAAATGATTCAGTCGTTTGTCAATGATGCAAAATTAGGTAGATTAATATTCAATAAAGATAATGTTAAAATTTTGCAGGACAAGTTAAATAGCCTGACAGTATATTTGAAGGAGAATGAATGTCAGTTTAATGTGGCAAAGTGTGAGCTAACGAATTTTGGGATGAAAAAATTACCAGCTGTGTACCAATCATATTGATGGAACTGTACTCCAGGATATTGATGAATCCAGGGATTTGTGGGTATTGTTGAATAGGGAGTTGAAGTTTAGCATGAGAAACTGCATGGTAGAGGAATCAACAGTACATGGGAATTACTGAAAGGTTTTTACAACATTGATACAGAAGAAATTTTTAAAAACAGGTCCAGTGATTGGAAAACTAGGTGCCACCCTTGGAAACAGAGCAAGAGTGTGAGGAATAGATATTTTTTACTTGGAGAGGGTGAATGAGTGTAATAAGTTGCCAAAGTCGGTTGTAGATGACATGACTGTAAATTGAGTTGAATGCAAAGTATGATAGCTATCATAGCTATCATGATAGTGGATAATGTTTGCCATTAAATCAAAATTTTTAAATTAATGATGGAAGTCACTTACATAAAATTATTTATTTGTAGAATTTGTATAACTGAAAATTCTGCAAATAAATAATTTGTAGAATTTTCAGTTATGTTTCATAGCCATTTTCAGTATAGGAAGATAACTACAAAAAAAAGAGAGAACAACAATTTAATTGAAAGCATGTGATATTATATTATTATTTTGATTATTATTATTACCCCAAGACCTCATGGAGTCAAAGACTCATCTGGGAGGTCCTTTTATCACACACACACACACACACACACACACACACACACACACACACACACACACACACACACACACACACACACACACACACACACACACACACACACACACACACACACACACACACACACACACACACACGCGCACACACACACACACACACACACACACACACACACGCGCGCGCGCGCGCACACACACACACACACACACATCATCATCATCATCATCATCATACCGTGTCTTAAACACACTCAAACTCCTTGCAGACACCACACTCTCAAGCAAGGCATTCCAATCATTTACAACTCTGCATGAAAAAAACCTGCCTCTCACTCCCCTACTCACACCCTCTTTATACAGTTTCCAGGGATGACCTCTGGTTATCCCCCCAATCTCCCACTATTTTCTGTAGAACTTCTCCAGCATTGATCCTATAACAACCCTTGTAGGTCTCTATCATATCTCCCCTCTTCCTCCTGTCCACCAGACTCTGCAAATTACATCTTCTCAATCTTTCCTCATACTCAACATTCCAGAGGTTAGAAACTACCTTAGTCAGTCGCCTTTGGACCCTTTCCAACATCTCTTCATCCTTCTGAAAGCCAGGTGACCAAATCAAGAATGATTACAGTTTATGAAACCTGCCCTTAGAGAGCGCTCCACCTAGATAGGACTTTAGTGTCACCCATGTGGTTGGAATTATTATTGTTTGTTATTTGTATATATGTTACATTAGTTTTTTTGTAATCCTTGAAGATGTCTCATTGACTGAGACGAGATATAGGAAGAATTAAATTTTGTTTTAATCCTTTCTGAGTGCTGTATACAATCCATTAAGCCTCCAACATAAAAATGGTGAGTATTAGGATAACTTCCCAAAAATGAGAAGTTTAAGGCAATCACTTTTGTTAAGATTGGGATTGTGAATGTGTTCTTCACAGCTTTCTTTGTATAGTCTTTCCAAAAGAAAATAACTTTTGTGTAGCACTTTGATATTGTTCCTCTGAATTCTATATTTTGTAAATAAGGCATGGCTTGCTAAACCAGATTTATTGGACTTCTTAAGTGAAATATATTTACGATGTTCTTCAAGATGAATTTGTGCAGAATGACCAGTCTGTCCATAATAGCGCAAGCAACAAGAGCAGGGGATTCTGTAAATTCCAGGATAAGAAAGAGAAGGATATTTGTGTTTTGGAGAGAGAGAAGCAAGGAAGGTAATTTATGAACTGGACAGAAGGAGACTTGTAGATCAATCTGACGAAGGAATCTTGCTATTCTTTCAAAGTCCTTTAACATACAGAAGACAAATTCTGGAAACTTCTTGAGTAGAGTTAAGATGAAGGCCATAATTATTGATTATTTTGTTGATAGTTTCAATATTATAACCATTAGAATTAAAGATAGCCGTGATAATTGACAGTTCCTTGTTCAAAAGGGAATCGGTTAAACATATTTTATGAGCTCTTTTGACTAGATTTGGCCACACCATATTTCTGACAAGGGTGATGATATGAGTTAGAATCAACATATTTGGCAGTATGAGTTGGTTTTCTATATACTTAGAACTGTAGGCTGCCATTTGGCTGATGTAGAATGAGAACATCCAGAAAAGGAAGATGGTTATCTTCTACTTCTAGGGTAAATTTGCTTCTTTGGTTTACTGTAAGGTGACCAGATGTCCCTTTTTTAATGGGATTGTCCCCTTTTTTAGACTCTGGTCCTGTTATCCCAATAAAACCTTAATGGGATACTAATTGTCCCTTTTTATTAATTTTAGTCCTATTTTGTCCCTTTTTTTGAATTCGTGGCATGACTTCATTCTTGTATGTTCAAATATGGAAAGGGTAATTTCTTTGTTGGCAACATGTGATAGCTTGAGATCGAAAACATGCATTTTATGATGATTATCAATTGTTATGAACACTCTCTCTATGATAGGATGAAAATGCTGCAACTAGTGGCAGCACTGTTGCATCCAGGCAGTAACTAGGTTACTTTGTCTACCATATAATTGTTTTGTGCTTCTTATGCCGGTCTGTTGGTTAATTGTGAAAATTAAAGCGAGTATATATGCTGGCCTGGTTGGCCAAGTGGTCAGCGTATCTGCTCTCCATCCAAAAGGCTGTGGGTTCAAATCCCGCTATGGGCATGGATTTTTGTGATTGTCTGTGAAAATGTAGTGATGATGGCATTGGTGGAGATGATGATGGTAGTTGTGGTTCATTGTAGTTGGTGGATTGAGTTCGTGGAGACACAGAGCTGTAGAGTAGGTGCCCTTCCTCGATGAGTCTTTGGACTCCCTGGAGGTATGACGTAATAATAATATATTGTGAGTGGTGATATTTCATTCAGATTTTATCATGCCAAAAAGGAAGTGTAGTTTTACTCTAGATTTAAAAGAAGAATATCCTGTCTTGAAAGATGACAAAACAACAAACAAGTTGCAGTGTACTGTGTGTTGTTTGGTTTTTTTCAATTGAACATGGAGGCCATTCTGATATAAAACAGCATTTGACAAAGCAAAAACATAAATTGGTAGTCACTGCTCACAGTTCAAGTCAAGATGTCACATAATTTTTCACGAAACATTCAAAAGCAAAATCAACTGATGAAAGTAAATGCTTTACAGCTCAAGAAGGTTTGTTTGCATTTCATGCAGCAAAACATAACCTTTCTTTGAGGTCAATGGACTGAACTTCTGCAATAGTGAGAAATTTATTTCAAAAGAAATTTACATGTGGCCGAACAAAGTGCCAGTCAATTTTAGTGAATGTCCTGGCACCTTACGTAGTGTGAGAAATAGCAATTGAATTGAAACAAGCCAAATACGTGTCAGTATGGTAGACACATCAAACCACAGAGATTTGAAATTGACACCTGTCCTTGTTAGGTACTTCATCCCGAATAAAGGTATTCAGGTTCACATTTTTCAGAACATAACAGGAGAAACAGCAGAATTGCTTGCAAATTATATATTGGATTTTTTGCAGAAACAGAAGCAGACTGAGAAAATTATTGCATTTTCTGCAGATAACTGTAACACCAACTTCAGCGGATACAGACAAGGTGGTTCCAACAATGTCTTTTCAAGACTCAACAAAGGGTTTAAAAATGAACATTCATGCTATTGGCTGTACTCCCCATGTTGTTCATAATGGTGTACACACAAGTGGTGATATTTTGCCTATTGATATCAAAACAATTGTAAATAAAATATTTTAGTATTTCCACATTTACACCGTGAGAGTAGAGGAATTGAAGAATTTCTGCGCATTTACAGAAATTGAATACAAGCATGTTCTAGGTAGCGTACAAACAAGTTGGTTATCATTACTACCAGATGAGGCAGTATGGCGTGAGATAGAGGTGAATGGAATCAAATACTTGGTGGGATGTTGTTATAGACCAGGTAATGTGGATGGTGGTGATAATAAAATGTACAATCAAATTAGCCAAGTAAATAAGAAAAGGGTAATCATTATGGGTGATTTTAATTATGGCAATATAGACTGGAATGATGAGATTGCAACTGGAAGTAAAGAAAATGAGTTTCTTGAGTTTTTGAGGGATAACTACCTCAGACAGTATGTAACAGAGGGCACACAAGGATCGAGGTCCTTGGTGATCTCATCAGAGGATGTAATTATAAATGAGGTGTCAAATCATCCACCAATTGATGAGAGTGACCATGAGGTGATTACCTGGGTGATTGCCAGCAGTGTGAGGACCTCTGTGAGAAAAGGGCACATGTGGAACTACAAGGGGGGTAATTATGAAGAGCTCAGGAGACAGCTTGCGGGTGTAGCATGGAATGAGGAGGTAGCTGGAAAAGAGATCAATGCAGCTTGGGGAATTTTCAAAACTGTTTAGTAGATGCAATGTCTAAATGTATTCCAAGGGTGAGAAGGTTAAATAAGGTGGGTGTGCGATGGATGAATAAAGAGATTAAGCATACGATACAGAGAAAAAGGGCATTGTGGAGGCAGCATAAGAGAAGTGGAAATAACCAATTCCATGAGGTCTACAAAGACCAAGCCAAGTAAAGCCAAGGAGGGTGATATAAGTGACTTGGTTAGTGAGGGCAGCTAAAGAGAGGTATGAACAGCAGGAAAGCCATCCAGTCTTACACTGTTGGAGATTTGATGTGGAAGGTGGCGGATTCCGCGCTCGATCTGGTCGCCAACAGTGTAAGACTGGATGTAGCCTGTGTCCTTTCCAAAGCAAGACCACCAAAAACCAACATATCAAACAAGGAATATAAAGCTCTATAGGAAATGAAGAATAATAAAGAATTAGTTATCACCAAAGCGGATAAGGGAAATGCAACTGTAGTACTTAACCAAAAGGACTACACAGGTAAGCTGAATGCTCTTCTATTAGATCGGGCCACTTACCTCCCTATCAATTACAATCCCACCAACTCTCAAATTAGAAAACTTCACAGGCTCCTTAAGAGAGTCACTTCTTGGCCAGTAGAAGTTACCAACAGATTAAAGCCGTTTAACTCTATACCCCCCCCCCCCCCGTATTTACGGACTCCCAAAAATGCACAAAGAAAATGTGTCATTACGTCCCATAGTGGATGACATTGATTCCCCCACATACAAATTAGCTAAACATTTGGCCAAAGAGCTCACACACTATACTGGCAACACACCATCACACATAAAAAACTCAGCCCATTTCAAAGCCAGCATAGAAAACCTTACACTCCAACATACTGACATAATGGTCAGCTCTGATGTGTCCTCTTTATTTACAAATGTCCCACTCAAGGAAACTTTAGAGCTAATCCAAGCTAAATTTTCTCCCGATATCTCAGCCTTATTTCAGTTCACAATGAACTCAGGCTATTTCGTTTGGCAGGGAAAATTCTACAAACAAATAGAGGGGACAGCCATGGGTTCACCACTCTCCCCACCCTTGGCCAATTTCTTTATGGAGACCTTTGAAGAAAAAGCCTTAGCCTCTGCCCCACAAAAACCAACCATATGGCTTCGCTACGTTGATGATGTGTTCGCTATTTGGCCACATGGCTCTGAAACACTTCTCTCCTTCTTAATACGCTTAAACAACCAATACCCCAGAATCAAATTCACTCTGGAAAAAGAGGAAAACAACAGCCTCCCTTTCCTAGACACACTAGTCACTCGCCAGCCTAATGGATCCTTGGTTTTCTCAGTTTACAGAAAACCCACCCATACAGGCAGATACATTCACCAACAACCCCCCCCCCTCACAACAATATGGAGTAGTGAAAACACTATACAACAGGGCTAAACTAATCTGTTCAAACGACTTGGCCCTAAACACTGAACTAAATCACATCCTCAACACTTTCTCAGCCAATGGCTACCCCCCCCAAAAAAATCCAAAAAATATTAGAACCTACAAACCACATATCCCCCCTCCCCCCCCACAACAACGATTACTCTAAATCCATCACCATTCCCTACATCCGCGGCACCTCGGAAAAGATTACCAAAATCTTAAAAAAACATGACCTGACCACCTGTTACAAACCTTACAGAAAATTGGCATCCCTTATCTGCTCCACTAAAGACCAACCACTTCCCCTAGACCTACCTGGTGTTTACCAGGTCCCTTGCAGTTGTAAACTGTCTTACTTTGGTCAAACAGGCAGGACAGCGAATATCAGAATTTCGAAACACAAGGACTACATCCGTTTTCACAAATACAGTCATTCTGGGCTTGCAGACCATGTTCTGGATACATGCCACAGAATACGGTGGAAGAAAGCTACAGTGATACACCGTAGCAAATACAAATTTGAAAGACTCTTTATGGAATCAGCCTCAGCCCTAAGAAATTCTCCAAACCTCAACATATTTGGTTGTATGCGACTGCCCCAAATTTGGGAGGCCTACATCTGCAGACCTTCAGCCCAACGGCCAAGAACACCTACTTAGCCCGGTAGAGGGCACCATCAGGACTGTTAGGAGAACAATAGCTTCATCTCTTCATTCCCAGTTTCTGTGTTGTAGTGCCTACGTGCACGTAACTTTTTTGTAAGTTCCTTTAGAAAATGGCAACGTGACATTGCCGAAATATCGGAAAATATTTATTAAAGTTTAATTTAATTTATATCCTTAACTACGTTGTTCTATTCCTTAAGTGTTTTAATAATGCATAACCAACGTATAAGCCTGTCTACGAGAATTGCTTTGGCAGTATATATACTAAAATTGGAACAATTCAAAGAAGATTAACATGCACAATCCTGCTTACTGTACAATGATATCAAGAATGAAATGGCAAAAAATGAAGAGAAAGACCAGGAAATAATAAGAGAGATAGTATGGTGAAGTTCACCACAGAACAAAACTGCAAGATATTATTATTATTATTATTATTATTATTATTATTATTATTATTACCACCCCAAGACCTCATAGAGTCAAAGACTCATCTGGGAGGTCATTTTATCACGCATGCAGCTCATCATACCGTGTTTTAAACACATTCAAACTCTTTGCAGACACCAGATTCTCAGGCAAGGCATTCCAATCATTCACAACTCTGCACGAAAAAAAACCTGCCTCTCACTCCCCTACTCACACCCTCTTTATACAGTTTCCAGGGATGACCTCTGGTTCTCCCCTGATCTCCCACTATTCTCTGTAAAACGTCTCCAGCATTGATCCTATAACAACCCCTTACCAATCCCTTACCAACTCTATCATATCTCCCCTCTTCCTCCTGTCCACCAGACTCTGCAAATTACAACTTCTCAATCTTTCCTCATACTCGACATTCCAGAGGTCAGAAACTACCTTAGTCAGTCTCCTTTGGACCCTTTCCAAATCTGGGCACGATATATGGTACAGAAGCAAAAGAAAGAGTTATAAGGGACAAGAAAATGAAAATGCAAGAAGAGAGAAAGCAGAGTATGAAAGAACAAATGAGGGAAGAATATGGATTGAATTTTATATGGTGATTCTATGATAAGAGAAGTACTTGAAGAGAGAGAGAGAGAGAGAGAGAGAGAGAGAGAGATGAAATTGTTCCCTGGAGTCAAGATTAAGGATGTTCCTGATGTGATAAGGATGCACAGAGGGAAAGTGAAAAAGATGATTATTTTAGCTGGAACTAATGATTTTGCAGGCAACAAGTGTAGTATGGGAGAAAATATGAAAGAGTTGCTGATATAAGTGAATAAGAAGAGTGAGAAAGTAAGTTTGTTGCCATGGCATGATATAGGCAAGCAGAGATTATGACCTGTGATTAGGATTGCATCAGTACATAGTTGAACAGAAAGAATGGTGTAGAGTTTGTGGATGTGTCGAGTGAGCTACCCTGATATAGGGTAGATAGTTTGCATTAAATGGATTTAGAGTTAGTTGTCTTGAGAAAATATTGCTCATTGAGAGTTCAGAATTGCAAGGTCAAGGGAACTAAATGTTAATGTTAGTAAGATAACTTAATTTAATTAACTTAATGTTAGTAAGATAATCAGCATAATGTATAAGGGAGGTTGGGGGATGAAGGGGGTATTGCAGTTGAAACCAAAAAGAGTAGAAGTACACCAGGAGGGCAGAAATTATATTATTATTATTAATGACAGCTCCAGGGAGTCCAAATACTCATCAAGGGAAGGCACCTACTCCACAACTCACGTCTCCACCACTCAATCCATCAATGCCAACAAACCGCAACTACAATCATCATCATCTACACCAATGGCAACACAACAACAGAGCATGAAAAATCACAGCAAGTGAATCAAGATTTTCCAGAAAAAATTCTCTATGCTTATATGAGGAACAATCAAATACATTGATAATTAGCTCGACTGGTTGGTCTAGTGATTAATATGCTCTCCAACTAACAGGCTACATGTTCAAATCTAGCCACGGATGTCTGTGATGAATTTTAGTCAGGAGATAAATTTCATTGCATAGTATGACACAGTTTTCCTGCTGCTTACCGGAGACCTGAAGTAGCTTAGAAATTCTGTTTGATCTCCAGAATAGAGTTTCTAGGCCATGTAAAAAATAAATACAAATATATATATATATATTAAAAACACATAGTTTCGGCTTTTTACAGCCTTCATCAGGTATCTTTTTAGGAAGAGTAAACAATAATAAAAACTGAAGATTCTAAAAAACTGAGAAGCACAGATTAATTGCAGTACATAATTGAAATAAAAAACGTTGTATTAACATTCAAGTTGTTCTATTTTATGTGCCATTGTTTGTTGTATGCGTGGTAGCAGACGCTCAAGAACGCCCGTACTGAATAACAGCAGTATGGCTATCAGGGATGTTATAGCTTAAATTGTTGTTTAAATATTCAGGATTAAGGACGATCTCCCTGGATTCCACTATCTTTCTTTCAAATTCATCGTGGCAGTGGAAAATATTTTCAGATCTATCCCAGGAAATTGAGTGACCTTGAAAATAAGGAACATTACAGTCACACCAGAGTTTATATACGCCAGGATATTTCAGATTGTGATGCTTAGGCTTAGGATGACTTATAAGAGATCGGAATTTTGGAAGTTTATGAATAACGTCCTGATGTTGTACTGCTTAAGGACTTTAGCCAATTTTTGAGAGACCAAACTGATGTATCATTCTCATTGATACATCAGTTTGGTGATGTATCAATGAGAATGATACATCAGTTTGGTCTCTCAAAAAGATGTATCATTCTCATTGATGGATATATCTTTTATATGTGATATAAAGTTTATGGTGTTGTTGATGAACAATGAAGACTTATTAGAGAAAGACTTGAGGTATTTTGCAAGATGTTTTGATAGCTTATAGGTTGGAGAGTCAATACGTCCACAATTGGGCGAAGAGGAATGTTTTCTTTATGTATCTTCAGGACTCCATAAATACGTGGTATAAATGGATGTAGGGAGTATAGAGAAAGATGTACATTGCAAGGAAGTTCACTTGTATTCTGTAGTAAATTGTTAGTATGGTTTTGTAGGTCACATGTTGGATCTTCCTGTACTATTGAATATGTGTCATTTTCAAGTAGTTGAAGCATCTTCCTATGGTATTCTTTTGATATGTAGTTATGGAGTTCTTTCGATATGTAACCAGCAAAAGAAAGAATGATTATGAAGGATGACACTGATTGAAGAAAATGGTATAAAGACAGCTGTTACAGAATATGTGGTGGAGATACTTAATGAGCAGTTCATAAAGGTCTTTTAATCTTGTGAATGTGACTTCATGGAGAGCTTGAGAGCAGGTGATGATGGGGAGGAGAGACTGACTGTAAATGAGCAAGAGGTGTATGGGGAGTTGAGCAAACTAGATGTAAAAAAGGCTGTGGGACTTGATAATATATTACCACGTATTCTGAAGGAATGTGCCAGGAAGTTGACATCTACCTTGACATATTTTTTTAATATGAGTCTTGCACTTGGTCAAGTTCCTAAGGAGTTAAAGGAGGGCAAGTTTGTGCAGCTTCATAAGGGAGGTGATAGAACTCAAGCATCAAACTATAGGCCTATCTGTGTGTCAGGCGTAGCTAAGTTGTTGGAGAAGCTTGTGAAAACTAGGATCCAGAATTGGGTTGACAACAATGGTATTATCTTTGATGGATAGCATAGATTTGCTTAAGGGAGGTCATGTTTTAGTAATCTACTTACTTATTATAATAAGGTGACTGCTTCCTTTGACAGAGGAGAAGGATACACAGTAATATACTTAGATTTTGCAAAGACTGACTTTTGATAGATTACCACATGATAAGTTGATAGTCAAACTGGAGTGGATGGGATTGGATATTAGATTGGTACATTGGATTGAAGACTGGTTATCTGATAGGTATCAACAAGTTGTGTATGGGGAAGTGATATCCAGGAAAAGGAAAGTTACTAGTGGTGTGCATCAGGGGTTTGTTTTAGGGCCATTGCTGTTTAACTTGTATATTAATGATATTGGTGAAGATTTGGATAGAGATATTCAGTTGTTTGCTGATGATGCGAAGTTGGGATGAACCATGAAATGTAGAGAAGATGTTGTGGCCTTACAAGAAGACTTGAATAAATTGAGTGATTGGGCACGGGAATGGAGATGCGAGTTCAATGTTGCAAAATGTAAGGTTTTAAAATTTGGGAAACAAAGATGGGGTGTAGAATTTATGCTTGGTGGGGGATATATTGTCAGAGGTGGAGGAAATAAGAGATCTTGGGGTGATAGTGGATAAGGATCTGAAATTTAGGGGACATATTGCCAAAATTGTGAAGACAACACAAAGACTTCTGGGAATGATGCGGAGGACACTGACGTGTAGAACTAGGGAGATTCTTGTTCCATTGCGTAAGGCTTTGATTAGGCCACACATGGACTTCTGTGCCCAGATTTGGTCACCTGGTTTTCAGAAGGATGAAGAGATTTTGGAAAGGGTCCAGAGGTGACTGACTAAGGTAGTTTCTAACCTTTGGAATGTCGAATATGAGGAAAGGTTGAGAAGATGCAATTTATACAGTTTAGTGGATAGGAAGCAGATGGGTGATATGATAGAGACCTACAAGTTAGAAAGGAGTTGTTATAGGATCAGTGTTGGAGAGGTTCTACAGAAAACAGTGGGAGATCAGGGGAGAACCAGAGGTCATCCCTGGAAACTGTATAAAGAAGGTGTGAGTTGGGGAGTGAGAAGCAGGTTTTTTTCATGCAGACACCACTCTCTCAGGCATGGAATGCCTTGAATGAGAGAGTGGTGTCTGCAGAGAATTTGAGTGTTTTTAAAGCATGGTATGATGAACTGTGGGTATGATAAAAGGACCTCCTAAATGAGTCTTTGACTTCATGGGTAATAATAATAATAAATAATAATAATTATCTTTCCGCCTCTTTTGGTCTTCTTCTTCCTCCTTGTATTTTCCTCATCATGATACTTCGTCCGTCATATTTTTCTTTACATCTCATTACGTTTCATACTATCTTAATAGTGCTTCTTGTATTTTGTTTATAATTGCAGTCACCTTTACAGTACTTCTGATGTGTTCATTCCTCACCTGGTCTTTCCTTGTTACTCCACAGAGCCATTGAAGCATCCTCATTTCTATAGTACTAATGTTGCTTTCATTGTTACTGTTCTGTATATTTTTCTTTTCAGTTTCACTGGAACGTTTCTATCACAAAAAATTCCTGACATTTCTTTCCAATTCTTTCATCCTGTCCTGAATTCTGTTATTGACTTTCCTTTCCTTTCCACTTCACCTTTACTATCCACTACCACAACCCAGATATTTGAATTTATCTACTTTCTTGATGACCTCTCTACCCTTCAGCACCACATCTTCCTCAGTGTCGATATTTTGATCACAAGATATTACGTTTTTCTTGTTAACTCTCAGTCCACTTTCTTCTAATTAGCAGCTTTGGTTCCACTTCCTCTCTTGTTTCTGCACACACCACAATATCATCTGCATATAGCATACTCCAAGGTGCTCTCTCTCTGACTTGCTCTGTCAAAGTATCTATTATTACATTAAAGAGAAACGGATTGAGTGCTGATCCCTGATGTAAATCAACTGTTACCTCAAAACTCTCTGTTATTCCCCAAAATCTCCGAATTGTTGCTCCTTGCACGTTTCTGTACATTTCCTGTATCAATCTAACACATTTCCTGTATCAATCTAACATACTTTCTTTTCTCTTAAACTCCTCCATATCTCTTTTCTAGGTACTGTGTCATATGCCTTCTCTAGAAGGCATATGACACAGTACTTATTGATGATCAAAAAATGCATGGAAGGACAACAGGCACTACATGTCATTTTTATAGATCTAGAGATCTATAAAAACGACATGTAGTGCCTGTTGTCCTTCCATACATTTTTCGATCATCTGGCTCAGAATAAGTACTACATCCATAGTTCCTCTTTGCAGCATAAAACCCAATTGCTGTTTTGCAATATTTACTTCCTCTCTCCACTCTCCATCTATGATTCTTTCTAATAACTTCATCGTATGAGAAATAAGTTGAATTCCTCTATAATTACTACAGCTTTGTATATCTCCCTTTCCTTTATATATAAGTACCCCCACACTCTGTCTCCATTCCTCAGGAATTACTTCTCGCCTATACATCTCCTTCAACAGATTCCATATTAATTCAATGCCTTCATCTCCTAACACTTTCCAGACCTCCACTAGTATTTCATCTGGTCCAACAGCCTTTCCACACTTCATTTTGGCCATCGCTCTAGTCATTTGGTAGTCCCACTTTCACACTCAGACAGCCTCCCATTTTTCTCATTCATCAATTTCTCAAAATATTCTTTCCACCTAATCTGAATAGCTTCTAATTTTCTTATTATAATTCCATTTGCTCCCTTAATCTGCTTCACTTTGGAGATATCTTTCATTGCTTTACTCTGATATTTAGCCAACCTGTAAATCTTCTCCTTCCATCATTTCTAATTCATCATACAAATTTTAAATGCTTTTGCTTACACCACTGCTTTTCTTGCTTCTTTCTTCTTCTCTCTGTATAGTTCACGATCTTCATCCCTCTGAGAGGCATCCAAACTTTCTTTGCTGCTTTCTTCCTTTGTATCGCTGCTTGCACATTTTCTTCCCACCACCACCACCACCAAGTTTTCTTGTTTTTTCTTATCTTTTCTGATGTTTCTAACAGTATTTCCTTGCCACATTTTCTGATTGCATCTGCACTGGACATTACTGAGATCTCTTTTTATCTCCGTAAGTACAATCTCTTTAAATCTATTCTTCACTACTTCCTTCTTCAGTTTAAGGCACTTTATACTGTGCACTCCTTGTGTTTTCCTGTTATTTTTAATCTTTTGAGATGCAAGTCCATGCAAAGTAGTTGATGCTTTGAAGTGACATGGTCTCCAGGAATTATACCTCAGTTTCTCATTTCCTTGAAATATGTTCTTCTGGACATCAAATAGTCAATTTGAGTTATTATGCCTCTACTCTTGTATGTGATCAGATGTTCTGCCCTCTTGCTGAAGAAAGTATTCACTAGAACCATTTCAAATGCAAGTGCAAAATCTATTATTCTTAACCCTTCCTGATTCACTTCATACATCCCATGACCTCCATGTATTCTCTCACACTGTTCATTTTTCATAATTAATCATTACATAATATAAAACTGAACTACACCAATTTCAGTTATCACACAACTAAATTCAGTCAAAAACTCTCAATATTGCACACAATAGATATAAAACAAGTTAACTTATCTTTCTACAGCCCTTAGACTTCTATCCTGTAAAAAAAGGTACTGTCTTCTAATTATAATGAGATGTAATCTCTCTTCTCTTCTCTTGTTGAAAAGTCAATCATGGATTATCATCTGATAATCAGGTAAACAAGCATGTGAAAGTTTCAAGAAGAAAGGGAGCAATATGGAATTGCAAGCTATGTGATTACAACAAACATACAACCAAGATGTATGCCATAGGTGGAAGAACTTGGGGAGGGGAGAAAGAAACCCTGGAAGTCAGTTACGGAATTATTTAACAAGATCATTCACAAGCTTTATTCCTAAATATTCCAAATAGGTTTTTGAGTGAAACAAGAACTTATGAATAAAGATGAGGTTATGGTTGTGGTATAAATAGGGAAGTGAAGAGTAAGTTGTGAGGAGTATAATACAAGTTAGGAAAGTGATAAGTAAAGGAAATACGAGAAGAGGACAGCACTGCAAGCCAAAGAAAATCCTGGAGAGTTATTTTGTGCTTTTTCCAGGAGGAGAATGAATGACCATGGAAGAATAACTGTATTGGATGGAGAATGCAGTTGTGCACTTTATGCAGATGAAACTGTTTAGTGAACTGGCTCAGGGCAGAAATGCAGCAAGCAAAAATGTTTCCACGTCATGCTGTATTAAGATTGCACCTGTGAATAGGTGTTGTGTGATAGCCAGCTCGATAAAACCAGACCTAGTTTTTGCCTGTGACTAGTGGTGTGCCACAGGGCTCTGTTCTCGGGCTTCTGCTATTTAATTTATACATTAATGATATAGGAAAGGATCTGAGAGGAACTAAAATGACAGTCCTAGCATACTCTCTGCACATGTTTCTGTCTTGGGATCTCGTTAACAAAGTGGAGAACAAAGAAACAGTCCACTTTCTAATATCTATCCAGGTGATTCTAGGTCATCCCTGATGTCTTTTACCAGAAGTCAAGCCTTCTGGTGCTAATTTAGGTAAGCTATCTGATCTGGCTATGTGGCACAACCACAGAGCTGTTGCTGATGTATTTTAGTGATAATATTTTCTCGTGTTCTAGCAATAGAGCAGATTTTCCTTCTAACCTCGTTATTTGTTATGTATGCCATTTTCTGTACTACTTTATCTCGAAAGCTAACAATCTTTTCTCATTTTCCTTTAGCAATGTCCAACTCTCACATCTGTATAGTAAGACAGGGTTAACAAGAGTATCAATGAGGTAGTGTCTTGTAATAGCTGTATTTTACTGTCCTTTCAAAGTGGGTGTTTCTCTGAAGGGCAACAGTTGCTTTAATAATGCAGGCTTTAATGTCATATTTAGACCAGCCATCTCTATGTTGTATGCTTCCCAAGTAGGTGAATCTTTCTACTTCTTCCAATTTTTCATCATTAACTGAAATTTTCGTAGGGTTATTGCCTGAAAACATCATATTTGATTTGTGAATACTGATCTTTAACTCATAATTACTGTCTTAGAAACAGTTGTTAATTCTTGTAACTGGTGTTCATGCTCTGCTCTTAGGTCAGTTTCATCAGTGCTGTAGTTGCTACTGATTTCTGTTAACATTTCTGAGGAACGGTAAAGTTTTAATTAGGCGTACTATTTTATTATATATTCCATATTGGTTCAGTATTCTCCACAATACCTCTTTCCATACTGAATCAAATGCCTTCTGTATATTTATAAAATTGTGACATAGTATTTTATTATGTTCCATATATTTTTCTTCAATGAGATGTATTGTAAATAAATTATTCATGTTTTGTAAATAAATATCTCTTTTTACAGAATTCTACTTGGTTCTCTGTAAGTACACTTTCTATTTTCCTCTCAATCCTAGACAGTAAGACGTTTAGGAAAATTTTGCTTGGATGACTAATTAAACTGAGTTCTACAACTATGATTTTAGATGGAACTGTACTCCAGGAAATCAATGAAGCCAGGAATTTGGGGAAGTTAGTGGATAGGGGGTTAAAGTTTAGAGGGCATATTACAAAAGTGGCTAAAGCAGCTCATTGGTTACTTGGTTACTGAAGAATACCCTGATGAGCAGAGACAAGCAGATTATTATTACACTTTTTATAGAGGCTTGTAAGACTCTATTTTGACTACTGTGTGCAGATTTGGTCACCTGGGTTTCTTGGGGGTGAGGAGGAGGTGAAGAGGATCCAAAAGTGAGTGGCCAAGATGGTAGCAGGTCTATGGAATGAACTTTATGAGGAGGGGGGAGGAATTGAAGCTTTGTTGGTTGTAGAGATTGGTTGATAGCTAGAAAAGGAGTGATATGATTGAGACATATAAATATCTGAAGGGTTTTTACAAGATTAATACAGAGGAAATTTTTCAGAACAGGTCTGGTGGTGGAAAAATTAGGAGCCATTCTTGGAAACTGAGTAAGAGTATACTTAGCGGGGGGGGTCAGGACTAGATTTTTTTTGCTTGGTGGTGAATGAGTGGAAGCTGTTTTGGGTGCTGTGAATGTGAATGAATTCAAAGCAAAGTATGATAGATACTGTGCAAAGTTGGATAATGCTTGACATGATGTTTAGGACCTCCCTTGATGAGTCTAAGGTTGAAGATTTATTACTATTATTACTATTACTATTATTACGGGCAACTCCAGGGAGTCACTAGACTCATCGAGGGAGGCCCCAAATCATATTCATTACAACTATTTGACATTCATACAGTATCTATCATACCTCGCCTTAAACTCATTCACTGTCACAGCATCCACCACAGACTCAGGGAGCGCATTCCACTCATTCACTACTCTAAAAGTAAAGAACCCAGCTCTAACACCTTTACTAACCACACTTTTGCCCAGTTTCCATGGATGTCCCCTAGTCCTCCCACAACCAGCCCTGTTATCAAAAATATCTTCTGAATTAATTTTATAGAAACCCTTCAGTAATTTGAATGTCTCAATCATATCTCCCCTCCTCCGCCTATCAACCAATTTTTGCAACCCACAAATCCTCAACCTGTTCTCATACGGTTCATTCCACAGACCTGCTATCATCTTGGTCACTCGCCTCTGGATCCTCTCCACCTCCTCCCCATCAAGAAGAAACCTAGGTGACCAAATCTGAGCACAGTAGTCTAGATGGGGTCTTATCAAGGCTCGATAGAGAGGAACAATAACCTGCTTGTCTCTACTTGTCAACGTATTCTTCAGCAACCAAGTGATTTGATGAGCTGTTTTGGTCACTTTTGCAATGTGTCCCCTAAATTTCAATTCCTTATCTACCAACACTCCTAAATCTCGTGCCTCATCAATTTCCTGGAGCAGGGTTCCACCAATGCAGTAAACTGCCGCCAATCTTTTCACCCCAAAATGCATAACCTTACATTTTGCCACATTAAACTGACATCCATTCTCCTTAGCCCAGACCTCCAATCTATCCAAGTCATCGTGCAAAATTTTGACGTCATCTTCATTCACTATTGCTCTACCCAACTTCGCATCATCCGCAAACAAATGAACTGTTCCTCTCAGATCATTTCCTATATCATTTATGAACAAATTAAACAGCAGTGGTCCAAGAACAGATCCTTGTGGCACACCACTAGTCACAGGCCGTCTTGTGGACTCTACTCCCGAGTAAACCACTCTCTGATATCTCTCCGTCAACCACCCTCCTATCCATCTCACCAACCCTATGTCCATTCCCATATGCTGCAATTTACTGATTAGAATTCCATGTGGAATCCTGTCAAAGGCCTTGGCAAGGTCCAGTAGAATCACCGTAAACCCATTACCCTTATCCAGTTCAGCCGTCACTGTGTTATAATACGTGAGCAAGTTACTGAGGCATGACCTACCCTTCACAAAACCATGCTGTCCCCGATACAGTATCCCATTTTCTTCTATCCAATCTTGTATTTTTCTCTTGACTATTTTCTCTAAGACCTTGACAATGATTCCTGATATGCTAATCGGTCGGTAATTTACAACAGCAGTCTTGGAACCACCTTTATGCAGTGGAACTATTTTCCCCTCTTTCCACCCACTCGGGACTAACCACATTCAGTTACCTCCCTACCCGAGACTCAAATTAAACAAAATGGTCAAGGGTACTGACAATTCTTTAGCTGCTTCTCGTACAACACGAGCTGGTATACCATCCAATCCCACAGATGTATTGACATTGAGGTTATGCAATAGACTACTCACTTCCACTTCATTAACCACAATTCCCGTATAATCTACTGGTTTATTCGTTTCTGCAATGTCACCACCTGGATGATATACTTTTGCAAAGTGCTCACTCAGTAACTCCACTATCTCAACTGATTCAGTTACCTCCCTACCATCGGCATTCTTTAAAATCAATCTGCCATGTACATTTTTCCTTTTACTTGCTACATATCTAAAAAACTGTTTAGGATTCTCTTTAGCCTGCATGGCCAATGTTCTTTCGTAATCCTTTTTTGCTTTTCTTACCACACTCGTCACCCTTCTGGCCTGCGCTTTATACCGTTCATGTGCCTGCCGGTCACCCTTCTCCTTAAATTCCCTCCATAGTTGTTTCTTTTTTTGCAACTCAAGCTTAATGGTGTTATTCATCCATTTAACCCCTACTTGATTTATTATTCGGACTCTAGGTATACAGTCAGCCATTGCTTCATGCAAGCACTTCTTAACTACCTCCCATGCACTATCAACTTCTAGTCCTTGCAGTTGTACATGCCATGGCACTGAACCAATCAAACTCCTAAGCTTGTCATACTTTCCCGCCCGATAATTCCACATGTACCCTGTCTTAATTGAAAATTCTACACCTTTAGCCACCTCCCAAGTTAAGACCCTATGATCACTCTCACCGATTGGTGGCAATGTGGTCATATTTGTTACAGCCAAATCCTCAGATGTAATTACTAGGTCAAGCACTCTCTGACCCCTAGTATTTTCCATTACATGCTGTCGCAGATAGTTATCCCTTAATAACCGCATAAAATCCAGTTCCTTCCTCCCGTGTGTCCTCTCCTCACTCCAATCAATGCGACCATAGTTGAAATCTCCCATAATAATCACCCTCCTTCCACCCATTTCTTCTATTTGCTTGTGCATACTGTCACCACCATCTTTTCCATCACCTGGTCTATAGCAGCACCCAATATATTTAGTTCTGCTAGCCACAATCTCACACCAAATGGCCTCAAATGTGCTCTTTTCTGTATCCTGCAATTCAACTTCTATTCTCCTTGGCTGGAGCTCATCAGCTATCATCAACAATACTCCTCCCCCATTTTATTCTCTCTGTCATTCCTGAACACACTATACCCATCACATTCAATCCCACTAGTTATATCATCTAGAGTCAGCCATGTTTCACTAATACCTGTAACCTGTGGTCTGGAAGTGCCAACCATGGCCAAAAACTCTTCCTTCTTGTTCCTAATACTCCTGGTATTAGTGTACATGAATTTAAGACCCCCATTAGCCCCAACCCTACCTTGATGCCTTATATTAACTATCCCACTCTGATTTGTTGTCCTTATTTGCTCTGGCATATTATATTCATTCTTACATTCAACTGCCTCCATAAGGACTGTATCTCTACTCCCCCCCCTAACAAATCTAGTTTCCCTGAATTTGCACATCCACTACATTCAGCAACACTTTCTCAAGTCTTCTTACACCGTAACCATTCAAATGCAAGCCATCCATCTTATATAGATCCTTTCGCCCATCAAACTCACTCCACACATCCACAAATTCCACACCACTCGTCATACATAACCCACGCATAAAGTCATTCGCAATTATAGCCCTCCTTTTAAACATTTCACTGTCATACCGTGGCAAAAGACTAATCATTCTAACTCTCTCACTCTTTTCTTTTGCTACTTCAAACAATTCATTCAGGTCTTCTATCATTTCCATTTTATCTCCTTTCAAATCATTTGTACCTGCCACAACAATCATTTCTTTCACCCTTTCGTTTTGCTCTCTAATAGACTCAGTTACATCCTTTATGGTCGCACCAGGTTGGTACGATTTTGTCAAATCCTCTACTAACACACCTCGTACTAACGAGTCTCCATACAAGATTTATTCCATGGAGTAGCCCATAATGATAATTATAATAACTTAATGATCACTTTATCAGGATATTTCATTCTGGTGCAACAGGTTTTATTCCTAGACTGATGTGACAGGTTAGGTAATTGCAAGTGAATAGATCATTTGGTATATTAAGTACTCTAGTGCCAAAAAGGCAGTGAGACTGAATGAGATTTCACTAGATGTTTGAGGGGAATGTGTTGTGGGTTTAAATCCCACCATTGGCATGGATGTTTATGATTGTCTGTGAAAATACTAGTGGGGGTGGTAGGCAGTAGTGGTGCTGCGGTGTAGATGATGATGGAGACGGAGAAATGTAGAGTAGGTTCCCTCCCTCAACGAGTCCTTGGACTCCCTGGAGGTGTCGTGTAATAATAATAATAATAATAATTGAAACCCTAGTGAGTGGAAAGCAAATAATAGGATGCACTGTACATCAACTTGATGCTCTTAATCCCAAAACTATAAGTGCAGCTAACACAGAGGCTACATTAGTAGCCTGGATGTAGTCTCAGTATATAGAACCATCCACATGTCTGCCAGCCTATTTGACTGAGTAGTTACTGTATCTACGCCCAAAACCAGTAGGCTGTAGGCTCAAATCCTGCTGTAGGTGCAGTTGTGTGTAATGGTCTTTAGATGGGATATGAACTTCATCCCTGGGGTGAGAACCACCACTCTGCTTACTGGAGGCCTGAAGAGGCTTGAAAGTTCTGTTTGGTCTCTAGAGCAATGTTTCTGAATTATGTAAAAAAAAAAATAAAAGACAAAAGAAATCACAAAATCAAACAATAAAATAGAAAAAATCCACATCCTGCAAATGGTACTAATGTACTATAGCTTTAGAACTTTTCATGGCTGGGAATCACATAAAAATAAATAAAAAATTAAAAAAAAACTCAGAAGTTCTGGAATTTCTTATGGACAGATTTTCTAAAGGTACTAAACAACTCTGATTGTGTTAGTATTTTTTAAGTCAAAAGAAAACATCTGTGCACAGAAGAAAGGTTTGCACATGAAATAGGTAGATTGATAAACATTAGGAGAGGAGATGTCTTTTAGCTTCCTAAGTTCCAAAAGAAGATAAGCATTTCATTCTGTCCAAAAATTATTGCCAATGATTAGATCTCTAAAAGCCTTACAAACACCTTACACATACAAATTTGTTATTTGTACATATTTTTATATTATAAAAGTCATATGATTATAATTATAAATACCATATATGTCGGCATATAAGACAACTCTCAAATACTACAGAAAATCCCTTGAAATCATGGTCGTCTTATACGGCAAGTATAAAAAAAGGTAAGTTTAATTTCTTGGATGAACATTTAGGTAGTTACAATACATCGTTATATAAGAAAATAGGCAGTGTTTACAAACAAATAAGATTAATTTTTTGTTACATAAATTTATTTAAAATATTACATAGATGTAAGTCTTAAAAAAAAATAATAATTATTAACCTCAATTTTCATGTTAATTTTCTTCATCATCTGTTGAAAATAGTTCTTCAGATTCATTGTTTAAATAATCGTCATATGGATCCCAGTTCGAATCCGGTGAATTAATTTCGTTTTTCATCGTCATCAGTGTCCCACAACAGATCATCTTCCGTATCATCCATAAGATTAGAGATACCACACTTTTTAAATGATTTTATTACAGTCTCTACTTTTACATTATTCCATGCTTTGATCACAAAATTGCACAAAATATCAAGTGATGCAGCATGCATAGATCCACCATTTGTAAATGATTTTTCACCAGTCAACATCCAATTATTCCACTCTTCTCGTATGTGATCTTTAAATGAGTTGTTCAAGCAGGCGCCTAGTGGTTGCAATATAGAAGTTAAACCACCTGGTATAACAGCAATTTTTTGTGTTATTTTTTTCTAGAAGACTTTTAGTATTCTCAGTTAAATGATTATGAAACATATCCCATACTAATAAACTGTGTTTCTTCATTATACTGACTGGTTGCATGTTCCACACATTATGTATCTATAATTTCGCACCATTTTCGTCCATCCATACTTTTTTGTGAAAATGTACAAAAACACCTGAAGGAAATTTTATCTTAGGTTTAGTTTTAGGTTGAAGATGATCATTAGTTTTAACTTGGTTCCATCAGCCATACATGACAATACAACCGTAAACCTTGTTTTTTCATGACCTGTACTTCGAACTAGCACACTCATACCTTTAGACTCCACTGTTTTATTGCTTATCATATCAAAGCTCATAGGAGTTTCATCCATATTTCCAGTATTTGACGATTGAAATTTATTTTCTTGTCTCAACTGAATAATAAATTTATTGAAACTGGTAAGTTTTTGGTCAAGATCTGCTGGTAGTTTTTGAGCAATTTTCGTTTTTTATCATATTACCAGATTTTGGCTGTTCATAAAACGATTGCACCATCCTGAAGTAGCTTGAAATTCTATACTTTCATCCAGATTTAATCTTGACCATTTTAGTTTATATGCTCTAATCATATTTCTTGTAACAAGATAACCATTCTGCTTTTGTTCGAATACCCATTCTGCAATGTGATTTTCCAATTGCGGCCATCGGGTGGTCCCCGTTCACATCGCAGTTTTTCTTTGGCAATTTTTTTAAAATATCTTCTTTCTTCCTCCATTCTCTTACCATCTTTTTGGTTATATCAAACTTTCTTGCAGCAGCACAATTATTAGTTTGCTTTGCATTTCAATTACCCTTATTTTAAATCGAGCTTTATACTTTCTTCGTTTTGTTTCTGGTTCCATGATTTTAAATGATAACAATTTTAATAATCCTAAAATTAAACAAAAAATGTAAAATTAATAATTAATTAAAATTGGGGCTAATCACTTTTAATTAGGGTAATTTGCATAAATACTTAATCTATGCTATGCAAAAAAATAACAGATATGCATAGATATAAAAATAACAGATATAACAACAATACCTAATGTGCATTAATACAAGAAAGAAGAATTGGGGGGGATCATCTTATACAACCGACATAAGCTTAAAACCTAAAAATAGCCTAAAATTTAGGCCTTGTCATATACACTGGTCGTCCTATACTCTGACATATATAGTAATTATAAAAGTCATATGAGTCAAAAGCTGAGTCCTGGAAATAAGACAGAAATGTCGTCTGTCTTATTTTCTACTTATTTCACAAGCTATTTTTCATAAGGCATCATCTGCTATCAATCTGTAAGACATTGATGCCTTAGATCTGATTTGATTATATTCTATACTTGGTTGTATCACAAAAACAGAACGGAATATACGACAAAAGATAAGCATGCATGCATGCATGTATTAGAAAATCCACCTGATTCCACAATATATATCAATTTTTCAATGAATTATTCCATATTACTTTTTATTTTGGTAACAAATAAGTCGTCTACTGCTAATAGGTAGAATTTAATTTGGAGGAGCATGTTAACAGAATAAAAGTATTGCAATTCATCTGTGAAATGTTTACTTTGTGATTAAAGGATTACTGAAGCTTAAAAAGCTTCTTTGTGTGTGTGTGTGTGTGTGTGTGTGTGTGTGTGTGTGTGTGTGTGTGTGTGTGTGTGTGTGTGTGTGTGTGTGTGTGTGTGTGTGTGTGTGTGTGTGTGTGTGTGTTTATTTACATACATATATTTCCAACAGGATGCTGTTGTTACTCACCATCCATCCCAGTGTGATTTTGATGGTCATATTGATACAGGAAGAGAGCTAGCAATACTACATGGACTCCTTGAAGAATGCATCTCTCGAATTACAGACAAGGTTAGTGTGCTTAATAATATAGGTATCTGTTATCTATAAAGTTATTGATATATTACTGACTCTAGAAATTAAAAAATTATAATAAATTAGAAGATACATATTTGGATTCACTTAAGGGATAAATCAAATATTATTATTATTATTATTATTACCACCTAAATATTATTAGAACAATCGGTGTATATTTTTGTGAAACAAAGGAATTATATAACTTACCAGATATTTTCATTAGGAAAACAAATAATTATTGGAGTATGATGAAAATTTTTCCACTTGGTTATACTATAAATTAAAGATGCCAAGAAATTATATTCTTGATTTCATCCTTTATCGAAGTGTAAGCAAACAAAGTTTGTATGTGAAGTCACTTCATGACTGGGCTACTTGTATATAGAGGCTAATGACTTAATAATACAATGCACATATTCTAGGATATGCATAATGCTATGCATTAAGGAAGGACCACTACCCACACCGGTTTCGACCTTTATTCAGATGAAAAAGTAAAATGGTGCTCATCATAGGCCTAAAGTAATTAGTATAGGGGATGCAAGAGAGCCTGATAGTATTAGGAGACAGAAAAGGCAGATAGATAGTATGGGAGATAGAGAAAGGCATCTGCTCTTTCATATCATCGTATTGCCAAAGGCTATCAGTTTTTCTTTTTCACCAATCTTGTATAGATGAACAAAAGACCAATTGAAACTAAAGTGTAAGGATCCTTTCTTTTGTGGCCTGAAGATACAATCAAAAAACTGTTCCCTCATTACGCGCTCCCCTAGAATTTATGGGCTACCAAAAATTCATAAAGAAAACACCCCACTAAGACCTATCATTGAAAGAATTGATAGCCCGATGTATCACTTAGCCAAAAAATTAGCGGCAACACTCAAGGAGTTGGTAGGTCATTCCCCCTCCTATATCAAAAACACACAACACTTCATAAACATCATCAAAGACATTACATTAGAAAAAGATGATTTATTAGTCAGTTTTGACATCTCTGCCCTCTTTACGAATGTCCCAATCAATGACACAATCTTTCTCCTACAAAACAAATTCCCTCCAGATATCACGGCGCTTTTTGCGCATGTATTACGGTCGGGTTATTTTGTATGGCAAAACGCCTTCTACTTACAAAAAGAAGGCACAGCCATGGGCTCGCCATTATCCCCCCCCACCCTATTGCTAACTTTTACATGGAACATTTTGAGCAACTTGCCCTAGATTCCTCCCCTCTAAAACCCAAAGTCTGGCTTAGATACGTTGACGATGTTTTCGTGATTTGGTCCCATGGCCACCAAACATTAGACACATTCCTTAGCCACCTAAACAAACAACACAAACGCATACAGTTCACAATTGTAATTGAAAAACACAGCACACTTCTGTTTCTAGATACACTTGTCACACATCTTCCCTCGGGCAATCTTTCCTTCACTGTTTACTGAAAACCGACACATACGGGACAATATATACACATAAACTCCTACCACCACCCAACACAAAAACTAGGTGTCATCAACACGCTAAAAAACAGAGCTCAGACGATTTGTTCCAGTGAACAGGCACTGAAAGACGAGTTTAAAATTATCAGTAATAACCTACAAAAAACGGATACAGCCAAAATACTATAAACAAAATTCTCTACAAAACTACAATAAAAAACAAAGACAAACCAGACTACAGTAAAACTATAACCATTCCCTACATTAAAGGAATATCAAACAAAATAAACAGAGTACTACAAAAGTACAACCTCACACCTTTAAACCTCCTGCAAAATTAAAAAACTTACTCAACTCATCCAAAGACCCACTCCCTCCACTAGCTCACCCTGGAGTATACCGGATTTATTGTACTTGCAACATACCATATATAGGAGAAACAGGACGCACTATTCCTACTAGACAAAAATAACATAAACGACACATTAAATATAATAATTATGGTGAAGCTGGCCTTTCTGATCATGCCCTGAATACCTTACACAGAATTGACTGGAAAACCACCAGCTGTCTACATCACACTAGAACATGGTACGAACGGAAATTCAAGGAAGCCTGCGAGATTATCAGCAACCACCCCAATCTGAACAACAATGATGGTTTAAAAATCCCAAACATATGGAAGGCATATATTCGACCTTCCTCATCAAGAACAACTATTAACAGGACTGTAGAAAATCCAGTATTGTAAATCAAAAATAGGAATTGTAATACTAAAAATAGGACACCAATTGTTTCTGAAAGAAAACCATCCAAAAGAATGTTTACTCCTGTCATTGTAAAAATAGAATTTAGCTTGATGTAAAAAAATTTTATTTTATTTTATTTTTAATTTTATTTTTAATTTCATTTTTTATTTATTTTTTTTTATTTATTTATTTATTTATTTTTTTTATTCACGAGAGGTCATGCCAGTAGAATAACATGTGATCAAATCATTGTTTCTCTAGCTCACAGTTAATGATGTAACTCAGCTTGTTCTGTATACTTATGTACGCTCCAGATGATGATCTTGATGTGAAGATCAAAACGTCGGGATAATAAAAAAGTTTTTTAACATGGTTGTAAATTCCATAAAATTTTTAAAATGAAAGTAAAGTGTAAGGATGACTGATACCTAGGTGGTCAGCCTTATCTGAGTTAACTGCCTTGAATTGGCCTTCTCTGCCTGGGATTGCTCTCCAGTCATCACTGCAATTGACTATAAGACCACATTAAACGAAGAGGATGGAACCATTTAAAAAACCTCTCATAGCAAAAATAGACAAAAATTTATCTCCTCCTCATATGAATATTGTGTAATGTGGGTAGTCTACACCACTTAGCCACAAATTTAATATCTCCTAGAATGCTTCGATCTAAATACAAAAATCATCTGATTGAACAATAAAATTTCCAATATACAGTATTATAAAGCAGTTGTATGTCGTATTGCTGGTTTTCAAATCCATGTTTCTTTCTAACCTTCCTTAAATTGTATTTTAATTGATTAATTATAAAAATCGAAATTCTCTTTCCATTGCTGACAGGTGGTAAGTACTGCAAAAAATAACCTGTTCTGTTGTAAGTAATCTGTTCCAAATATGCAGAGCAAGAGGGCAGCTGTATAATGCATGTTCTCCTGTTTCCAATTTGTAAAAGATGTCACAGATTGGTTCTAGGATGTTAAAGTACCTCCATTTGATGGTATTGACTGGAAGGTGATCATGTGCAAATCTCCAAGCAAGATCTCTCCTATTAGGGTATCCTTAGAACTTCAATAAGTTATGAAACAAAGTGTTGTTGTCATTACCCAACTGCAGAAGTCTCCAACAAAAGAGATTAAAGATTTCCTTATACCAAATTTTACTATTTTTTAATGGAAAGAATGTCAATGCCAGAATGTTGTAGCAATCATAGAGTTAACACGTTCACTGACAACTACGAGTACTCGTAGTTGGTAAACCAGCTACGAGTATACTCGTATGATGCTTACTGCTGGTAACGAGATTACTGTACTGACCTTGAAGAAGTGAAAATGCTTGGCTTGTGGAGCTAGCATCAAAACTGTGTATTCTCATAGATGGTATATGCTCTGCACAAGCCAACTATGAGTATACTCGTATGACACTTACCGCCGGCAACGAGATTACCATACTGACCTTGAAGAAGTGAAATTGCTCGGTGTACAGGAACAGACTATGCCGAAGTAGCGTGGCAGTGAACGTATTAAGCATAAAATGTTATAGTATTCAATAATCTCAACTTTTGGGTCTTTATAATATAATCATTTATTTCAACTAGGGAAAAGATGAAAACGCAGGTAGTACTGGAGAAGGACTGAACATGTGTGACTGGTATACAATACTTTATGGATTATTGAAATTATATTGATTAAAGAGCAGAATTTTAAGACTGGAAGCCCAAATCTTCTGTGCTTCTTTGATAGTTGAAGAAATTCCTTTTTAATTTCTTGGTATTGGCTGGACCAAAAAAAAATTATTATTATTATTATTATTATTATTATTATTATTAACATAATAACCTCCATGGAGTTGGATACTCATCATGGGAGGTACACACTATGGCACACAATGTTCATCCAACTGTTCCTTAAACTGATTCAATATGTCTACACCCACAACATACTCAGGCAATGCATCCCACTCACCAAACACTCTCCATGCAAAGAACCTACTCCTTGTTCCTCTGCTCACACCCTCCTTATACAGTTTCTAGTGATGGCTTCTTATTCTACCCCCTCCCATTCTATGAAAAAAACTCTTCCATATCAACCTGATAACAATCCCTGACTATCTTATATGTCTCAATCATATCCCCCCCCCCTTCTTCCTCCTATTCACGAAGCTTTGCAACTTACATTCTCTCAATCTGTCCTCGTACTCCACATTCCAAAGATCACTGACCACCTTTGTGAATTTCTCTGGACCCTTTCCAACATATCCTTGTGACCAGGAAAATCTGACAAACCAAATTTGATCTGTGCACAATAATCCATATGAGGCATGGTCAAGGCCTTAGACAATGACATCATAACCTCTTTTTTCAAGGATACCCTAGCAGGAGAGATCTTGCTTGGAGATTTGCATATGGTCACCTTGCAGTAAATATCATCAAATAGAGGTACTTTAATATCTCAGAGTTGCAATCTATGACATCTTTTACCAATTGGAAACAGGAGAACATGCATTATACAGCTTCCCTCTGAGTGGGATGCATTGCCTGAGTGTTTGTGGGTGTAGACACATTGAATCAGTTTAAAGCATGGTGATGAGCATTGTGTGCAATAGTGTGCACCTCCCACGATGAGTCTCAGACTCCATGGAGGTCCAGTGTTAATAATAATAATAATAATAATAATATAAAATAATTATCTCAAGTAGCTTAAAGGAGGGCAAGCGAGGATCTAGAGTTTTAGATCTGATAATTTCATCAGAGGATGTAATTGTGAGTGGGGTTTTGCACTTTCCTCCTGGTGGTGACAGTGATCATTAAGTGATCTCCAGGGTTGTGGCTAGCCACATTATCACAAGGTTAGGAGAGAGCTTCTAACTGTAGCATGGAATGAGGAGTTGAGTGGTATGAAAATAGACGGTATTTCTTGGGAACTGACAAAGAAATACATAATAGCATCAATGTGTGAATGTACTCCAAAGGCCAAAATGCTGAATAAGACAGGTGTAAAATGGGTGGATGAAGGGCTTAAGCATGAAATCTGGAAGAAGGTACTTTGAAGGCAGTACAAGATGAATAATGGTAATAATTAGTTACATGAAGAGTATAAAGAACAAGCCAGGAGAGTGACTCAGTTAGTAAGGTAAACAAAAGTGGAATATGATCAGGAATTGGCAAATCAGGCAAAGAAAAACCCTACAGAGTTTTTTTAGATATGTGGCAAGTAGAAGGAAGAATGATCATGGTAAGATGATGTTAATGAATAAAAATGGGTAGATTGGTAACTGCTGCAGAAGATGGTGATGTATTCAATGATCATTTTATAAGCAGATTTCATCCTAATCAGAGTGGAATAATGAGCAACTTAAGTGTAGAGGACATGATGGCTTAATTGTGAGTGAGCAGGAGGTATTTGAGGAAATAAATAACCTTTAGATAGGGTTTCATGACATATCACCACGTGTCTTGTTTAGAGGGAATGTTTCAGGGAATTGGCAGTAGCACTGGCATGCATGTTTATTAACATGTTCGCTGCCACCCTCCCTGGGCATAGTTTGTTACTGCACACTAAGCACTTTCACTTCTTCAAGGTCAGTATAAGTAATCTCGTAGCTGGCGGTAGTCAACATACGAGTATATTTGTAGTTGGTGTGAAGCTCATATACCAACTACGAGTGTACTCGTAGTTGGCAGCGAACATGTTAAGACTTTTAACAGCATTGACTCCAAGGGAGCGGAAAGAATGTAAAATTGTTCCACTGCATAAAGGAGGTGATAAAGCTGTTGCTACAAATTATAGGCCAATTTGTATATCTGGAGTTGTGGTGAAGGTACTAGTGAAATTAGGGAGAAGTATGATACAAAAATGAGTTGAAAATGCAGTATTCCCTGTGGTTATCAGCATAGGGGTGTTAAAGGGAGATCATGTTTTTAGAACTTACTTATGTACTATAACATGGTAACAAATACCTTGGACAGGGAAGATGCATATACAGTGGTGTATGTTAATAATATTGAGTTTAACTAGTAATATGCAACTGTTTGCAGATGATGCAAAATTGGGGACAGGGATGCAGAGTAAAGAGGATGTTATGGCCTTAAAGGAGGAGACTTGAATAGGTTGTTTGAATGGGGCATGTAACTGTGGAACTGTCAGTTCAATGTTGGAAAATGATGGGATGTAAAGTATACATTTGGTGGGGAAATTTTAAAGGAAGTAGTGGAGATGAGAGATCTTCCTTATAAATGGCACACACTTAAGATTCTTAAACTTGGCTATGCACAATACACATGCAACTTTTCAATTCTACTTATATTTCTACTTCACTTATCATAGAATCTCCATAAACTATAATGGTGCTTCCTGCTGTAAGCTCTGGAATTATCAGTTTTGTTTGAATTCCCACCACCAGCAAATAACTCCACTATAATCTCCTGTTTTTCACCAATTTCATTCTCCAGATTCCAACTACTAAAATTATAAACGCTACTTGTTTTAGAAATATTTGCAGAACTTCTTCTTTGAGTGCCATCTCCTATCGGAGGTCAGCGACTACCTTGGCAAATTTTGAGCGATCCTCAGCCACTCTGAATACAGTCCCTCAGAGCTCATGCCAGTCCACTGTCTGATGTCTGTCAAGGAAGACAAAGATTTTCTTCATCTTCCTTGTCCTCTTCATCCATTTATCTTCCCTTTAATAATCAATTGAAGTATCTTATATTTTTCATTATGAAATACGTGACTACAATATGCAGTTTTCCTTCTTTTTATGGTATCTAAAAGTTCATGTGATTTTCCCATTTGTTCCAGTACTTCCTGATTGGATGTTTTTGCTGTTCATGGGATTTTTAACATTCATCTGTATAACCACATCTCAAAGGCTTCAAGTTTTTTTTATTGAGGTTGTCTTCAAGGTACAAGTTTCTGCACCATACAGCAGTACAGACCATACATAGCATTTAACCATGCGTAATCTAAATTTAAAGCTGTAAATTTAAATTGCGGTTACACAGTGTTGATTTCATCAGGAGAAAATTTTTTCTTGCCATTTCAATTCTAACTTTTATTTCCATTTCTGGATGGCATTCTTCATTTAACTAGCATCTGAGATATTTAAACTTTGTCACTCTTTCTATATGTTTCCCATTTAAAGAAAGTGCTGAATTAAGAATTGGTTTCTTGCTTATGACCGTGAATTTAGTTTTGGTGATATTTATTTTTAATCCCATGTTTTCTTGTTCACTAGTTCCAAAAGATTTTGAAGATCCTGAATATTGTCAGCCAGCAGAGCTGTGTCATCAGCATATTGGATGTTACTGATGATTTCACAATTTATATTAATCCCTTCCTCTCTTCCTTTTAAGATTTTTTGAAATAGGGCATCTGAGTATATGTTAAAAAGAAAAGGTGACAGCACACATCCTTACCTTACTCTTCGTTTGATGTTAACGGAGTCTGTAATAATGTCATCAACTTGAACAGATGCCTTTTGGTTCCAATATAAGTTTTCAATGATCCTGATATCTTTACAATCTAATCCAATTCTTTTATAGTTCAATCATTTTAGTATGTTGAACTTTGTCAAATCCTTTTTCGAAGTCGATGAAGCAAATGAATTCTTCCCTGTTTTTGTCACTACATTTTTGGAATAAGATTTGGGAACAGAAAAAAGTATCTCTAGTTCCGAAAAGGTTTCTAAAGCCAAATTGGCTATCACTGATGGTGTCTTCACATTTTCTGTATATTCTTTTTTGAATTACTTTCAGAAACATTTTGAGAACATGACTCATTAGGCTGATCATTCTATAGTCATTACAAGTTTTTGCATTTGTTTTTTAGGTAGCATGAAGGTTGACTGTAACCAGTCTTGAGGGATTATGTCTGTATTGTAAATCATATTAAATAGCTTTACTAATATAGTAATGTTGTCACCTTCTAATAACTTTAGTATTTCTGCTGGTATTCTATCAAGGCCTAAGGCTTTACCATTTTTAGCTGAGTTCATTGCACATTCTAACTCTGATCTTAGAATACATAGACCTTCCATCTGTTGTATTTTCTGGGTTCTGTCTGTTATCAGTAAAGAGTTCTTCAATATATTTCCCATTCTTGTATTTTGTCATCCTTTTTGGATATTATTTCTCCCTTTTTTTTCGAAGGATACACAGTTGTTTTTTCTTAAATATACCTGAGGTCTCTTTCAGCTTTTTGTGTAGGTTAAAACTGTCATGCTTTTCGTAGAATTTCCATTTCTTTACATTTTTCATTCATCCAGCTTTCTTTTGCTTCTTTGATCTTGCCTTTAATAATTTTCTGAACCTCTTTATATTTTGTTGGACTATGATTTTTATATGATCTGCAATGATCCTAGAGAGAGAGAATTTCATCAGTTATCCATCTTTCTTTTTTACTACTCTGTGAGGACATAAGGTATTGGTACATTTCTCTATGAAGGCAGATTTCAATTTGTTCCATGATTCATCAACCCTCATGACATCATCATTCTTGATAAGTGCTATCTCTTGATTCAGATCTTGACTCGATTTGTTTCTTATCTCTGGTTTTTTTAACTTTCCTAGATCAAACATATTTTGTTGATGTTTATTAATTATAGCTTTCAGTCTAAGTTTTAACTCTGTCACCAGTCGATTATGATCAGAAGCAATATCTGCACTAAGACAGGTTTTTGTACTCTTTATGGAACTTCGAAATTGTAATTGATTCCCGAACTTATATTCTAAAACCCTGGAGATGTTAACCCCTGTAAGTGGTTTTTGTTCTGTTTTTAAATGTTTACTACACATATCCTGGTTCCATTTTCTTCAACTAACAATTTCTCTTCTTTGTAATAGCACTTCTATTTGTGTAAATTGATGTAAATTGGTAAATTGGTATCTGTTAACTAATCCTATACCCAGCTTACCTTCCATACTTTCTTTCTTCTTAAAGTTTACAGCATATAACATTGTCAGATATTATCTGACTTCTGCTTAAAATATCAGATATTTGGATTATTTTTCTTATTATTATGCCTGCACACTGCACGTGGGAGACCCAAACTATCAACACAATATCTATCATACCTCTCCTTGAAACTGTTAATGGACAAAGCATTAATATCTGACTTAGACAATGCATTCCATTCATTCACCACTCCCCAGTGAAAAATCTAGTCCTTGCATCCCCCCCCTTGCTAACCACACTCTTACCCAACTTCCAAGGATGACCTCTTATTCTACTCCTTCTAGCCAAGTGCTGAATCATTTCCCTAAATCAATCATATAAAAGTTCTTAGGTAATGTAAATGTTTCTATCATATCTCCCCTTTTTCACCTATCCATGTTAACTTTTTCAATCAACCAACTTCCACAAACCCTCATTTCGTCCACATAAGAAGCATTCCACACACTATCTTGGTCACTTGCCTCTGGATCCTCTCTGCTATTTGCTCATTCCCAAGAAACTCAAGTGACCAGATCTCAGCACAGTAATCCAGATAAGGCTGTATCAAGGCTTTATAAAGAGGATGATATCTCCCTTATCTGTGCTTGTTACTTTGGTCTTAACTAAGTGATCCTGTGAACACCCAAAGCTACTTTAGTTCTCCTTATATACCCTACACAACATATCTTTTTTTTTTTTTTTTTTTTGAGCTCTTGATTAATGATATTACTCATCCATCTAACTCCTACCCAATTTACCCTCCTGATCTTGTATACAGTGTGATATTGCTTCCTCCAGATATTCCTTCCCTTGAAGATCTTTATGCCATGGTACTGCTTCAAGCTGCCTCCTAAGTGTATCATAATCACCTGCCTTCTGGCTCCACATATACCCCTTGTTAACTGGAATATCTACGTGTTTTGCATGTTCCTTTTTCCTTTTTTTTGCAATTTTCTTTTTTCCTTCTCAATACCTACTTTCTAGTTCACATATTCAATTGGACTTCTCATGTGACAATTATCACACTAATTGGCTGGTCTGGTTGGCTGAGTAGCTAGCATACCTGCTCTACAACAAACAGATCATGGATTTGAATCTTGTCATGGGGATGGATGTTTGTGATGGTCTTTAGGTGGTAATTTCATTGCCCAGTACACTCACATCAAAGCATTTTAGGTGCAACCCATTATGCCTGTATAATTTCATTCTTCTCACGAATCTAATTCCATACATCCACAAACTGCACTTCCTTCTCCTCACACAGCTCCACAAGCATACCATTCATGATTTTGGCTCTCCGTCGCAACTCATCATTGTCATACCTCGGTAACACATTGACAACCTTTCCAACTACACTGTTATCTTTCACTCTTCTCAATAATCTCCTTATATTTGTCCTCACATCCTTCATATGTTTACTTAGATCATTTGCCCCCACAATCACGACTAATTCTCTTGCTCATTTCTTCCTCATGTCTAACACCTTAATTATCCTACTCATTCTCCCATCTGGATAGTAGACCTTATTGCCACTCAGTAACTAGTCCTCTAATTATGGAGTCTCCATATACTGCTATCCTGGAATCATTCGTCACCTCTTTTACTCTTTTTTTCTTTCATTCTGTTCTCATGCACACTTTCATTAGTTTCTACTAGACATCTAGCATCTCTCCACATATTCCTCATTTAATTTTTCATTTTCATTAACTGTTTGATTAAATCTTGCATTCCACCAGTTTCACTTTCTATCACTTCCTCAATCTCGGTACCTCTCGTTCTGCTGCATCTTACTTCTATTTACTTAGTCATACTTTCTTTTGCTCCCTTATCAGTAATTTTGGCTTCTACATCTTTGCATTCTTTCACTCCCTCAGCTTCTCTAGCTTTTGTTTCATTATCTCTCAAGAATTTGAGTAATTCATTTTCCTTATTCCCTATTGCTACTCTTCATTCCAATCAATACCGCCATAATTAAAATCACCCATAATAATTACTGTTCTTTGTTCAGTAATCCAAGTTGTTTATACATTTCTTCACCACCACCCTCCTCATTCCCTGGCCTATAGCAACATCCAACTAAATATGTCTTCCTGTCAACTACCACCTCACACCACACCACACTACCTCATAACCATTGCCATTATTTCCCTCTTTCATATCAGCCTTATGTGGACATAATTCCCCTGCTATTGTCAGCAGTACTCCTCCCTCCTTTCTTGTCCTTTCTATCCTCACAAAAAATACTGTATTCTTCCATTTCTATTATTAGGATATCATCTTCACCCATGTTTCACTTATTCCAATGATTTTGGGATGAATATACTCAATCAGTAAAACCATTTTTTCCTCTTTCTTATTTTGATACTTGTGGTATTTGTAACCAAACACAGCAGTTCATTTTTAAGTCAATAACCAGTCCTATCCAAGCCATGTATTGGTTGTGATTTCCCCCACCACACCTGCCCAGTCACTTTTATTACTGCTTACTACATATATCCGTTCAGTTCTCAACTTCCCCACCTACATAGCAATATACAGGGTGTCCCAAAATTCACGCAAGAAGTAATTTTGATAGAAAACACAGGTTTTTAATTAAAAATTGTAATTTCTTATTGATTCATAAAGTATACAGTATAGGGTTATGCATGAAATAGCATATCGGGTAAACGGTCTCCACGGCTTTGCTGGCACATATGCACTCTTTTGTCGAAATTTTCCATGACCGTTTTGCATAAATGTGGCTGAATTTCATTGATACAGCACTCAATTTCCTCCTTTAAGGCGTGGGTGGTCGTGGGCTTGTTGGCATAAGCCTTAGACTTCAAAAAACCCCAAAGAAAAAGTTCCAACGGCGTTAAGTCACATGATCTGGGCGGACAATTTTGATCACCAAAATGGGAAATTACACAACCAGGAAATGACTCATGCAGTAATTGAATTATTTCTCAGGCTGTATGGCATGTGGCACCGTCTTGTTGAAACCACATGTCGTCCACATCCATATCTCACAATTTAGGCACCAAAAACTAGATTATCATGTCGCGATAGCGAGCACAATTAACTGTTATTGCCTTACCAGCTGCATTTTCTAAGAAGAATGGACCAATGATGCCTCCAGCCCAAAATCTGCACCAAATAGTGACACATTGTGGATGCATTTGTTTCTCAACAATCACTCGTGGATTTTCTAAACCCCAAATGCGAAAATTTTGTCGATTAATGAAGGCATCAAGATGAAAATGAGCCTCATCGCTGAAGATGATTTTGTTCGAAAAATAAGCATCCACTTGTTGTTGTTCCATAATCCATTCAACGAACTCTCTTCGCTGTGAGTGGTCAGTAGGCTTCAGTTCTTGAGTCAATTGAACTTTGTAAGCATAAAGATGCAAATCTATCGTGAGAATACGCTGTAGAGAGCTTCTCGAAATGCCCAATTCAAGACCACTGTGCTGAATTGATGTTCCTGGACTCTCAGCAACACTCTCTTGAACCGCTTCGATGTTTTCTGTTGAACGACTTGTTGAAGGACGGCCAGAGTGTATAAGATCACTAATTGATCCAGTTTCCTTGAATTTTTTAATTAATCTTTTCACAGTGAATGAAGCTAAATCACTATTCTGACCATATTTTGTACGAAAATTATGAACTGTAGCTGCCAAACCTTCATTATTTTTAAAATATTGCTCAACAATGAAAATGCGTTGTTCTTTCATTAGCGCTCAATTTTTAATAACCCTGAGCTGTCAGCTGTCACGGTGTCTTTTTTTTCTCATTGGCAACACTTTATTATTATTATTATCATTATTATTATTATTCAGGCCTCCATGGAATAAAAAGACTCATCGAGGGGAAGTCCCCCTAAGAAACACAAAGTCTATCATACCACTCCTTAAACTCATTGACCGTTCTCGCTCTCACCACTCCATCAGGCAATGCATTCCACGGTTCAACCACCCTCCACGCAAAGAAACCGCTCCTCACCCTCTTGCTCACAGTTTCCTTTCGTAACTTCCAGGGATGGCTTCTTGTCATCACTCCTTCCCGCTGTTCAACGAAGCGAAAGAACTCCCCAGTTCTAACTAACCTTGTAACCACCTCTCAACAGTTTAAAAGTCTCAACCATATCACCTCTCCTTCTTCTATCCACCAAACTCTGCAGTCCACATTCACTCAACCGATCCTCATAACTAACATTGTACAGTCCTGAAACCATCTTTGTCATCTGCCTTTGTATCCTTTCCACAGTTAATTTATCCCCTTCAAATCCTGGGGACCAAATCTGAGAACAATAGTCCAAGTGTGGTCTGATCACAGACTTATACAATGGAATATATACAACGGAATGATAACCCTCTTATCTCTGCTGGTCAGTGTCCTTCTCATAATTGCAGCAATCCTCTGTGTTACCTTCACCACCTTTGCAATATGTCCCCTAAACTTCAGGTTTCTATCAATCATCAACCCCAGATCTCTTGTCTCCCCTACTTCCTCCAGTATAACTCCTCCCATCCCATCGATGTTTCCCAAACATCAAGACCTTACATTTTGCTGCATTAAACTGAGATCCCATTCATTTGCCCATCTATCTAGCTTATTTAAATCTTCTTGCAGGGCTACCACATCTGCACTATTACTAATAATCCTTCCCAGCTTTGCATCATCTGCAAACAACTGAATATCCCCTTGCAATCCACTGGCAATGTCATTGATATAAAGGTTAAACAATATAGGTCCTAGTACTGAGCCATGTGGGACCCCACTTGTAACCCTCTGCCTCCTCGAAACTGCTCCACCATACACAACTCTCTGATACCTATCAGAGAGCGAATCCTGAATCCAGTTGACCAATCTGACATCCAGACTGATGTGCTGCAACTTAAATATCAGCTTGTCATGTGGCACCCTGTCAAATGCCTTTGCTAATTCTAAGAAAATGGCAGTATATGCCTTTCCCTCATCTAATGTTCTTGTAACTTTATTATAAAAGGCTTGCATATTGCTAATACAAGAGTGCCCTTTCACAAATCCATGCTGACTCTCACAGATAACATTACCCTCATCTGCCCAATGCTGTATACTCTCTACTTCTCTCCTCACTACTTTCTCCAAGATCTTAACAACTACTGATGACACACAAACTTGTCTATAATTAGACACTTCTAGTCTGCTACCGCCCTTATGCAATGGCACTATCTTACCTTCCTTCCATTCCCTGGGCACCTTTGTTGAAGCCAGGCTTTCATTGAAAAGCCAGCTTAAAGGCACTGTCAGTTCCCTAGCACATTCTCTCAAAACTCAGGGTGAAATACCATCCAGTCCCAAAGCTTTATTGACATCCAGAGTACTCAATATCTGAAACATACTCTCCTCCTGTACCTCTAAACCTCGAACCAGCCCTATCCCTGTAGCATTAAAACTGACATCTCTAGGATGAAATACTCCAATAAAGTGTTCATTGAATAATTCCACTATGTCCTCTGCATCATTCACTCTATTCCCATTTTTATCCCACAATATTATTTTCCACAGTCATTTCTCCTCCTACTGGCCACATAGCTAAAAAATTCCCTAGGATTTTCTTTGGATGTTAGGGCCAATCTCCTCTCATATTCCAGTTTCGCTTTCCTTACCACACTAGTCACTCTTCTGGCCTGTGCCTTATATTCTTCATGCATCTTCTCTTCACCTGTCTCCTTATATCTCTTCCATAGCCTCTTTACCACACAAATGGCGCTAAATTTAACACGTTCGCTGCCAACTACGAGTATACTCGTAGTAGGTGAACCTGCTTCACAAGCCAGCTACGAGTATACTCGTAGGACGCTTACCGCCGGGAACGAGATTATTGTAGTGACCTTGAAGAAGCCAAAATGCTTGGCTTGTGGGGCTAGCATCAAAACTGTGTATTCTCATAGACCGTATATGCTCCGTACAAGCCAACTACGAGTATACTCGTAGGACGTTTACCTCCGGTAACGAGATTATCGTACTGACCTTGAAGAAGGAAAACTGCTCGGCGTAGGGGAACAGACCATGCCAAAGTAGCGTGGCAGCGAACGTGTTAAATCTTGCGTGAATTTTGGGATACCCTATACTTCATCTTCATACACACATTCGATGCTACATTCGACATCTGCTCTCTCTATGCTTATCTCCCTGTCCAGAAGGGTCCCCATTCCCATTCTTTCTTCATCTCTCATGCTACTATTGTTTCCACTACCAAGCACTTCTGCCTCTTTGTTACCACTCTCCTGATCTCTTGCTTTCTTCTCACACTGCATTTCCATCTGGCAATATTTTCTCAAGTGTGCTCACTCCAAAGCCATTCAAATGAAATAATTCCATTCTTTCCTCAAAAACATGCCATACATCCCCAAAACTGCACTGCCTTTTCCTCATACAGCTCTGCTAACATACCATTCATGATTTCTGCTCTCCATCTCAGTTTATCATTATTGTACCTCGGCAACACACTAAAAACCTTTCCTACTACACTGTTATATTTCACTCTTCTCAATAACCTCCTAATATTCACCCTTACAGGCTCCTTATGTCCACTTAGATGATTTGTTCTAAAAACCACCACTAATTCTCTTACTTGTTTCTTTCTGATGTCCAATGCCTGAATTATCTTACTCATTCTCCATCCTGGATAGGAGACCTTAGGAAGTCTCTCATTAACTGATCCTCTAAGTATGGAGGATCTTTTACCTTTTTTTTTTCTTTCATTCTATTCTTTTCACACTTTCATTAGTGTTTCCACTAAATGTCCAATATCACTCTGCATATTCCTCATTTCATTTTTCAATTTCAATAACTGTTTCATCAAATCTGGCACTTCAGTAATTTCACTCTCTGTGGTGCCTGTAGTGTTGCTAACTCTCATTCTGCTGCACCTTACTTACTTCCGTTTCCTCATTCATACTTTCTTTTGTTCTTTTGTCACTAACTTTTGCTTCTACATTCTTGCATTCTCTCACTCCCTGAGTTTTCTCTAGTTTCCGTTTCATTTCCATTTTTTTCATTTATGCCATCTTTTGTTATTTTTTTTGTCTGTTTTGCATTCATGAACTTGTGGTGTAATAATATACCACACTTCTTACAAATACACACTTTCTCCCGTTCATTCTTTCCACAGTACATCTCTTACATCCATGCGTACATATTATGAGAATGTGTAAGGGAATCAATAACAGTTCCTGAAAAAGCTGTTTAATTTGTCTCAGTTCTAGTAAGGTGTCAAGGGAACAAAAATGGATAAAACAGTTCTGGTGCACAGAAGAAGCTCCAAGATGAAGGTAGCAAATTATAGACAATCTGTCTGAGGTATGGCAGTTAAGGTATTGGAGAAGTTGATCAAAATCAGAATTTAGAAATGACTGGAATATAATACTCTATGGAAGACAGAATGGATATATGAAGAGTAAATCTTGCCTTTAATTTGCTTACTTTTTTTATAATAAAGCTGGTTGAAAGAAGTTGCTACACGATTTACAGTATATCTGTAGCAACCCTCTACCTGCTGAATTATACTATAAGTACCACTTGAGTACATGGCTTGTTTCTCTTTTGAAATCCATTGTTGTTATTCTATCTTTTTGAGTAATCAATTACACAAACAATGATCTGTAAGTTTCAGATCAAGTATTTGGTTATATATGTTATTAATAAACTTTCTTTTTCTTTATGTTCATATACTGTGTTTTTCCACATCCCAGGTGTGTCTAAAAATGTGTTAACTGAGAAGGCTGCTTGCATCAATGCCCTAACAAAAGAAACTTCTTGGTAAAGGAGTCAGCAAAGCATTGGAAATAGCCAAAGAATATTTCAGGTTTCAAGGATGTCCACGTCTACCACACTGCCACCACCAAAAAAAAATCTCCCATCTCCTCCACCTCCTTCAAAATTTCCCCACCAATTTTAGAATTTCCAACTTATCCTTAGCTAAAAATTTCAAAATCTTACCATCTGCAATATTAAACTGATAGTTATATGTATTTACTTGCCAAATCATGCAATCTGTTCAGAGTTCTCCTGTAATGCCACATCTGCTGCACTCCTCATATTTTTCCCCAACTTTACATCATCTGCCAGCAATGGCATTGTCAGTGAAATTTGTACCAATATTCACCTAGAAGATTAACAATAATTATCTGAATACAGAAATTCTGTCATGTTGACAGAATTTCTGTCAACAGGCTCAATCCCCTTTTATACTCCTATAGAGCACCTTCCTTTTCAGCCCCTTTTTGCACACGATCCTTACTAATTTCACCCTTTGGCTTATCCTTCGTTTCTACGACGTTGATATACTCGGATTCATGGAATACATGGTTACGTGATTTTCCGAATAAGCTATACCCGCCAGCATTATGCTGTACACGTGTAGCTTTAGGCCTTCCAGGAATTAATGCTTAACTGCTTTATGATGACTCACAATAGATTTTACATAGCTTAAGCAAGGCTTAAATTTAATTCACATTATCCCTCTTTTTTAAGACATACAAAAATGAAATCTCAAATTAATCAATTGCTTAAATATAGAATACAAATTTTTACATAAAGTGAGGAAGTTTCACTTTTAATTACAACTGATGTGCAGGTATTTCTCTATGTTTGCAATTTTTATATGTTAGACCCTAAATGAGTGATTTCTTTCCAAGTTTCTTTCATTTAGGATCTAACAATGGAAATAAAGAAATGCAGAATGAAACTTGTCTGTGTCTATGGTCCCACAGTCATGAAATGTTCTTCTAGAGAAGAAGTGGAGGAATTTTTCAAGTAATTAGAAAATGTACTTGACACAAAGAAACAGGAACAGTTGGTCCTTGGAGATTTTCACAGCAGAGCAGGAAATGAATATAGACATACAGAAATGTTTTGGTAACATTTGGAGAAAATAGCAAAGCTAATAATAATGTAAGAACCTGGTGGATTTCTGTTCAGGACCTGAACTTGTTATTAATAATAGCATGTTCCAGCATATGAGGAGGCACAATTATAAAAGGATGTTTCATTTAGTTTATGACCTAAAGCACAAGTTGAGCCAAAATTGAATATCATCATTGAATGACAATAGAGTGGATAAAGAAAATTTGGAAGGGCCCCTCTCACCAGGAAAATTTCAATTTGGAACCTCCTCCACTTAGGCATGAAGTTGAAAAAGCAGTTAAGCAGCTTAATAGCAATAAGGCCCCAGGTGCAGATGGAATCCTAGCAGAGTTAATTAAGGCCACAGGGGATGGAGGGATAGGTGTGTTTCATAGATTGATTACAAGGATATGGGAGACAGGATCATGGCCTAGGGACTGGAAGAAGTCTGTTTTCATACTACAACATAAGAAGCTAGATATGAAGGATTGTAAGAACTATAGAACTTACTTTAATATCTCATATAAGCAAGATTTTATTGAAGAGCATTCTAAGTAGGATTGAGGTCGAAGTTGAGTTAGAGATGCCTGAGGAACAAGCAGGTTTTAGGAAAGGTAAGGGTATCAGAAATCAGATCCTTTGCCTTAGACAGATCATAGAAAAGTATAAAGAATTTAGACTCCCCATGATAATATGTTTCTTAGACTACTCTAAAGATTTTGATTGTGTTCAGCATGTGAAACTGTGGGAAGTAGTGAAAAGAATGGGTTGTCCTCGACACACACACACACTACAGGTTGATAGCTAACTTGCACAGAAGCAAGAAGACATGGTAAGAACAGGTGTTGGATTAACTGATTGGCTTCATGTTGAAAAGGGAGTTAGACAAGAATGTTTACTTTCTCCTCACTTGTTTAGTATCTATGCTGAGGACATCATGCATGAAGCATTGGATGAGCTCAAGATAGGAATTACAATAGGTGGTAGATTGATCAGTAATCTGAGGTATGCTGATGATAAATACTCCTCTGGAATGACAAGGAAGAACTAGGACAAATTCTTGACAAACTAAATGAGATCATTAATAACAGAGGACTTCAGCTCAATCCTAGCAAGAAAAATATTATGGTTCTCAAAGGAAATACAGACAGGGAAGCTCCTGAGAAACAAGTAAACAAGTGTACCTTAATGGAAAAAGAATCGAGGAAGTCAGCAAGTTCAAGTACCTGAGTTCCATTATTAATGTGAAGAGTTGCTGTTCAGAAGACGTCAGAAGAAGATCAGGAATAATAACTAAAACAACAACTTGTATAAAATTTGCAAGGATAAATCTCTCTCCACAGGAATAAAGTTGTGAATTTTGGATGCCGTTGTTTTTTCAACAGCAACTTAAGGATGTGAGATTTGGAACCTATAGGAGCCAGATAAGAAAAGGAGAGCTGCTTTTGAGATGTGGTGTTACAGAAGGCTGTTGAGGATATTATATACTGAAAGGTGTACAAATGAATGGGTGTTAGAAAAGATCAGTAAAACTTTATGGCTCCTTAAGGATATTGACAGAAGAAAGTTAAAATACTTTGGACACATTCAAAGAATGGAAGTGGGACTGCTCAGAACAGTAATAGAAGGTAAAGTTCCTGGAGCAGACCATCAGCGAGATGGATGGATGGCATGTGTGGAGTGACTGATCTTCAGAGAGTTGAAGTCTCCACAGAAAAGCATACAACAGGACCACATGGCAAGGACTGGTGTGGCACATCACTGAGCATCGTTGTGACCATATGGCATCTGTGGATGTCCAATGAACAGATGAAGATGATGATGATATTTCAGCATAAACATGCACAAATTGACGTGGAGAGAAGATAAAAAATAAGAAAAGTCTCATGACTTTGTTATTGTTGATGGCAATATCTTTATGCTGGTTCAGGATACAAAGGTATACAGGTGATTTGAAATAGGAAGTGATCACCATTTAGTTTTTAGCAGGATAAAGCAAAATATTATACTGAAGGAGTGGTATGACAGACTTTGTGTTTCTTCGTGGGGGACCTCCCCTCGATGAGTCTTGACAGACTTTATGTTCTTAGGAAGGACCTCCCACAATTAGTCTTTCGACTCCATGGAGGCCTGAATAATAATAATAATAATAATAATAATAATAATAATAATAATAAAAAGAAAAACTACATAAGAGTTTTAAAAGTAATTAATGTAAAGATGTTTTCAGAGGCAAAATGTAAATGCAGATATACAAATATTATTCCAGAAAAGATGAAAGAGTATGTAAAACAACAACCTAACCTTAGAGATTCATTGGCAAACTGAAGAAAACATTGAATAATTCATCAAGGGAAGCCAGTGTTGAAGCTGGTCTGCAAGGATAGAAAAATAAAAACACTGTGATGGTCTCAGGAAGTTTAATAGGACCGTCATCATCATCATCATCATCATTATTATTATTATGTGACACCTCCAAGGAGTCCAAAGACTCATCGAGGGAGGGCACCCACTCCACAAACTCTCCATCTCCACCACTGAAATCCACCAACTACAGTGAATTGCAACTACCCCATCATCTACACCAGGGGTCGGCAACCAGTGGCCCGTGGGCCACATGCAGCCCAAACATGCATTTTTGGCAGCCCATAAAAGGTTGACCATACATACATGGCATGTGGCCCATATGTTCCATTATTTAAATAATACATTTTATAATATGAATAATAAATTAAAAATAATTTTATACTTATACTTGATATTGCCGTGCAACTTGGTGCTAGTCAACCTTGTGAGTCATTATGAGTGGGGATAACAAAGGTGACTTCATCTGACGGCAACCGAGATTTTAGCACACATTAAAGAATGCATTTTCGTTAGAAAATTCCCAAAAATTTTATCGATGCTTGCCAAAAAAACAGAGCGACACACGTATTGTAATGCATAATCTATATTGCTTTGTTTCAACGTGATAATAATTTTTCATTGAGTTTCATTTTCATGCTTGTTTCATATCTCATACTTTAAATATTTCTGTGTTTTTTAAGACTGATATAATAAAAATTGATAACTCAGATATTTTTTTCACTTGCTATTTTCGCTTAATTAAACACTTGCGGCCCGATTATTAAAAATAAAAGTTGAATGTGGCCCACGAGTCTGAAAAGGTTGCTGACTGCTGAACTACACCAATGCCATCTACTGACCACCACCACCACTAGTATTTTCACAGAATCACAAACATCGATGCCCACGGAGGGATTCAAACCTACAGCCTTTTGGCTGGAGACTGGATATACTAACCACTCAGCCAACCAGGCCAGAATAAATAATTTTTGCCATGTTCATCAATGAAGTTGGATAACATCTGAATATAATACAAATGAGCTTTACATATAAAATTGAATTTAAATATAAAGTATTAAATTACAATCATCCTATCAGCATCAAAATTAAATTTCAATAAGAATGATCAATACTAAACTTCATCAAACTCTATTCAGTGATTTCAGAGGTTAAAGGTGCAATGTCGCAGTCACATACAACTGCGTTGTTCCTTTCATCTCTGAACGTCACTGTGTTGTTAATCATGTTCACTGATAAATATCTATATATTTCACATGATATTATGTATGTCATGTCAAATATAACCCAAAATGCAGCCAGTATTGAAGTGGATATTACAGTTCAAAATTGGGTTGTTTTACTGCAAAATGCAGTAAAACAACCCAATCATTAACCAGGATTCTATGTTAATATTTAATGAATTAGTATAAAAGCATTAGTATAAAACTCACTAGAAAGAACATGGTCATTTTACAACACATAAGGAAAATAAAGTGTTTATCTCTGGTCCAGATCATAACAATGAAAAAGGAGTTGCCATCATTGTTAATAAAAACATAAGTAAAGCAGTAAAAGGATACAACCCAGTCGGTGACAGAATCATAACAGTAAGATTAAACACAACCCAATTCTAACAACGCTGATACAAGTTTATGCACCCACATCAAATGCAGAAGATGAAGTAAGTGAGGAATTCTACAAAGACCTAAATGAAACTATGGATACAATACCAAGAAAGGACATTCGAATAGTTCTAGTTGACTTCAATGCTAAGGTAGGATTCAATGCACATGATGATCACTTATATGGAATCATTGGAAAATACGGACTGGGAATTAGAAACGAACAAGGCGAAAAACTATCGGAGTTCTGCATTGAAAGGGAATTAGCAATCACCAGTACTATGTACAAACAGAACAAGAGGAGACTATACACATAGGTAGCACCCTGGGAATCGATGTAAGAATCAAATTGACTACATTTTGATTGAAAGAAGATGGAAGATACTAATCAATAACACCAAAACATTGCCGGGTGCAGATTGTGAATCAGACCATCAATTATTAATCTCTCATTTAAAGATCCATATGAAAGCAAACAAGAATAACAGCAACAAAAGATATGACTTTTCACAAATGGACAACAAATTTACAATGGACATTGAATCAGATCTCAAGAAACAAAAAAGCACACCTCAGGAAGAACAAAGCATTGAATCATATTGGACACACCTAAAACAAACCATTCCAAAATCTGCAGCCAAAAAACATCCCAATAAAAAACGAAGAATGATAGTCCATGGATTACAAAAGAAATCCTAGAACTAATTGAAAAAAGAAAACAAATTAAAATAACAGATTGGCAAAATCCAAATTACCTGAACCCGAATAAAGCTATTAAGAAATCTTGTCAAAAGATAAAAATAGCTATATCCAAAACATCTGTAAAGAAATAGAAAGACACTCCAACTCTAATGAAACAACAGATTTATTCAAGAAGGTTAAGGATATAACCAAAAAATTCAAACCAAAACTTAATATAATTGCAGAGGAAAACGGCAAGATCTTAAATGACACTAATAACATAGCCAGAAGATGGAAGGAGTATTGCGGCGAGCTTTACAAGGACCCAGCGATTCAACAAGAAGATGAAGGAGCTATGGAAAAAATTTTGAAGTTTTGTTCAACTTCAAAAATGAAGTTGAACAAGCAATCAAAAAATTAAGGAAAAACAAAGTCCCAGGTCCTGATTCAATACCAGCTGAAATGTTGAAAAACCTTGGAGAGAGAGAATGCAGTCAACTGGATACATGATTTATGCAACAAAATCTGGAAGATTTTGTTGCATAAATGAAACATGTCCAAATGACTGGACCAATTCCACCATTATCCCAATCTACAAAAAAGCAATCACAACAACTGTATAATTGACAACAATGGTATAATCTTTGATGGACAGCATGGATTTGCTAAAGGGAGGTCGTGTTTTAGTAATCTACTTACTTATTACAATAAAGTGACTGCTTCCTTGGACAGAGGAGAAGGATACACAGTAATATACTTCGATTTCGCAAAAGCTTTTGATAGAGTACCTCATGATAAGTTGACAGTCAAACTAGAGCAGATGGGATTGGATATTAGATTAGTGCATTGGATTGGAGACTGGCTATCTGATAGGTATCAACAAGTTGTGTATGAGGGTGCAATATCCAGGAAAAGGAAAGTCACTAGTGGAGTGCCTCAGGGATCTGTTTTAGGGCCATTACTATTTAACTTGTATATTAATGATATTGGCGAAGATTTGGATCATCCCTGGAGGTCATCCCTGGAAACTGTATAAAGAGGGTATGAGTAGGGGAGTGAGAGGCAGGTTTTTTTCGTGCAGAGTTGTGAGTGATTGGAATGCCTTGCCTGAGAGTGTGGTGTCTGCAAGGAGTTTGAATGTGTTTAAGACGCGGTATGATGAGATGTTTGTGAGATAAAAGGACCTCCTAGATGAGTCTTTGACTCCATGAGGTCTTGTTTAATAATAATAATAATAATAATAATAATAATAATAACTGTGAAAACTACTGCACCATTGCCCTTATCTCACATACCAGCAAGATTTTACTACACATTATTAAGGAGAGATTACAAAGTTTTATAGACCATCTGATCTCAGAAGAACAAGCAGAATTCAGAAAAGGTCGAGGGACTAGAGATCATATATCTAACATATGACAAATAATTGAAAAAACAAGGGAATTCAACTTAAGCCTTTATCTATGCTTTATTGATTACTCCAAGGCCTTTGACTGCATGAGGTGGAATATCTTATGGGATATCATGCATGAATCAGGAATACCAAACCATCTAATAACTCTCATAAAGAACTTATATCAAGGAAATCAAGCAACGGTAAGAATTGAAAACTCACTGTCCCCTGCATTCCAATTTGAAAAAGGATCAAGACAAGGATGCATACTCTCACTATTACTATTCAAACTTTACAGCAAAACTATAATGAAAAGATCTCTAGAAAAGTGGAATGGAGGCATTAAATTAGATGGCTGAACAATCACTAACCTACAATATGCAGATGACACAGTGATAATAGCAACAAGCGAACAGGAATTAAAATCCATCCTGAATCAATTAGAATGGGAATGCCTAAGCCACAGTTTATGAATAAATCAAGATAAAACCCAAATAATGATTTTAATAATGCAAAAGAGATAGATATAGAAGGAATTGAAATTGTCGACCATTTCAACTACCTTGGAGTGATAATAACAATAAAAAGATGGATGTGAAAAAGAGATAAGAAGAAGAATAGCACTAGCTAAGAAAACAATGGCTGATTTAACCAAGATCTGGAAAGACAAGCACATCTCTAAAAAAGACGAAAATTAAGCTTGTAGAAACCTTAGGTTTTTTGATCTTTCTCTATCTTTGATCTTGGACTATGACAAAAGATGACAAAAGAAGAATTGAGGCATTCGAGCTCTGGTGCTGGAGAAGAGAAGAGTGTTAAGAGTGTCTTGGACAGAAAAGCGAACAAACAAAAGTATCCTAGAAGAAATGAATATCCACGCAAGACTGATAATTAAAAAGAAAATACTGCAATATTTTGGACACATATGTAGAAGGGAAGGCAACTGCCTAAAAAAATCAATCATCCAGGGTAAACCATGTGGGAAAAGAAAAATAGCCCCCCCCCAACAGGTGGATTGACCAAATATCAAGAATCGCTGGACTTAAACTAGAACAAGCAATAAGAGAAGCGCAAGCGAGAAAGAAATGGCGAAGCATCATCAGGAAAGTCACGAGTCCTCAGACAACATGAGGAGATCCGAGAGAGAGTATAAAAGCAATAACTCTTCTTTTAATAAAGGTAATAAATCTAAATCTTTGTTCATGACTAGAGCTACCCTATATATTTATCACTAAAAACCAATTGTAACAATTATAAATTAATGATACCAAGAAATTATATACTTGGTTTAACCGTTATCCAAGTGTAAGCAAACAAAGTTTGCACCTGAAGTATCTTTCAGGACTGGGGAAAATTGGAACAAAAGTGGTATGACTTCACATCACTTGCCTTAGTATCCCATAATGCAAAGCACATCTCCTTGCAGACATATATAATGCTATGCATTATGGGAAATAGTTGTGCTCTCAAGATACTGGTTTGAAATTTAAAGAATGCAAGCAGTTAATAAGTACTGTATCTTTATTATATTTTGTTCTGGTAAAGTCTAATATCATAAAAAAGCAGAAATGACCCCCCCCCAAAAAAAAAAAAACTTTCAGGATTGAGTAAAATTGCAAATGTGAAGACTCACTGATTCTGTATTGTCCATCTGCAGAACTATATAAAGAGAACAACAACGGTAACACAGTTAACAAATCCATTGATTTATGTCATTTCTACTCTCTGTATGGACTAGAACATACAAAAGGTAATCAATGGAAACTGCCATTTGTTTACTTATAATTTGTTCTTATTTGTCTCTGTCACTACAGTAGTTGATGACAAAGTTCAGAAGCTAATAAGATATCAAGTCACACTAATAAAGCAAGTTTTAATGATAGGCAGAAAAGAGGGGACATAAGAGAAAATTCTAAGTTATTAACGGGATTCTATAAGATTGACACAAAAGAAAATTTTCAATACACGATGAATAGAGAGAAAACTAAGGGATCATCCCTGGAAGTTAGAGTGTGGTGTGTTGACTCATAGACTCATCTAGGATCTCCCTTTTGTCTCTCTCTCTCTCTCTCACACGCACACACACACACACTCTCTCTCTCTCTCTCTCTCTCTCTCTCTCTCTCTCTCTCTCTCTCATCATACTGTGCCTTAAACACATTCAAATTATCTGCAGACACCACACTCTCAGGCAATGCATTCTAATCATTCACAATGCTCCATTGCAAAAAACCTGCTTTTCACTCCCTTGTCCACACCTTCCTTATACAACTTCTAATGATGACCTCTTGTTCTCTCCCAATTTTCCACCATTTTATGAAAAACCTCAACAACATTAATCCTGTAATAACCCCTTACAAATTTGTACATCTCTATCATATCACTCCTCTTCCTCCTATCCACTAATAGAATTCTTCACCGTTAGAATCTTAATGCCACTTTTAAACCATCTATAAAATTGAAAAGCATATTCAACTCCTCCAAGGATCCTCTTCCACCCTGGGTCTATAAAAATTAAAAAACATATTTAACTCCTCCATGGATTCTACATCCCCTCTCCAAGGCTCACCCTGGGGGATACTGGATCCATTGTACCTGTAATTTACCTTATACTGGTGAAATTGGATGCACAATTCTAATCCATAAAAAAGAACACAAACAACATATTAAATTTAACAATTTTAGTAAAGCAGGCCACCCAAATCATGCTCTTAACACCTTCACCCCCCCCTCCCCCAAATTGATTGGAAAGGTACCTGTTCTTTACATTATACAAAAACTTGATATGAACATAAATTCAAGAAAGCCTGTGAAATTATTATCAACTATCCTAATCTAAACTAAAATTGGTAGAGCCTGCTACTAATGGCTCACACAAAAAGTTATATCACATTATACAAAAACTTAATATGAACATAAATTCAAGAAAGCCTGTCAAATTATTATCAACTATCCTAATCTAAACTAAAATTGGTAGAGCCTACTACTAATGGCTCACAAAAAGTTAAGCAAGTTTGAATGTGATTAGTAGTTGGAAGGGATCAATCATTCGATGCTGTTGGCACACTCTCCCTCAATGAGTCTTTGGACTCCCTGGAATTGTCACATGATAATAATAATAATAATAAGTAAACAATGATGCATAAAAATTCCCAGAATTTGGATTGCACACATTCAGCTAATGTAAGTTTTTGCAAGTTCTCAAGCAAACCCTTACTTTAGGACTCTCAGCAATAATTTTAACTCTCATTGGCCACCATCTATACTGTTTTGTTCTAATTATCTCTGAGTAATTATGTGAGAACACATTCCTCTCTAGCTTAATATATCTCTTAAGGATTTATAACGAAATAACAGAACTCTAGCTTTGATATAGTAAGATTTTTTTTTCACTAGAAGTCAGGCCAGTAGTGTTAATGGTTGACCAAATTAGTCTGACTTTATCATACTATATAGATCATAATGTAGCTTCTTTCTTTGTATATGTGTATATATATTCCAGATGATAACCTTGATTAGAAGATCAAAATGCCAGGTAAGTTTGGTAGAGCCTCTGCTACTAATGGCTCAGTTAAGAAAGTTTGAGCATGGTTATTAGTTGGAAGGGGACCAATCATTCGCTGCTGTTGGCACACTTTCCCTCGATGAGTCTTTGGACTCCCTGGAGGTGTCAAATAATAATAATAATAATAATAATAATAATAATTATTATTATTATGTAAATAGGACTCATTGTGAGAGGGCACTCTACTTCACTACACATCTCACTGTCTTCCCTACTACTAATTCTTCAGCTACTCACAATGACACTATTACCATCAATGCCATTGACAACATCAGTAATTTTGTCTGTAAAATTGCATGTTCTCAGGGCCGATTTATCTGTATGCTGGATGAAAACCAGATTTTCCAGGAAAAAACCTTTCCAGGAAGTTTCTGGGGAAACTTCCTCTAGGTCCATCACTTCGATAGTATTTTATTTATTTTATATGATACAAATTTTTATCCGGGCTCGGGTCTAGCATAGCTGATGAATCAGGCCTATGGCTGGATCATAAGCATTCCTGACTATAATTCATGTGTGTTCACTGGGCCGGTTTGCCTGTTTTGGAGGATGAAAAACCAGAGTTTCCAGGTGAAAAAACCCCCTACTCCATATGAGACTGGCTAACTCACCTTTCATTGAAACAGACCAGATAAAGGTTCCTCACATCATGGGTGGGAATAGAACCTATGTCTTTCTGACCAAAGGGCTTTGTCTATACTGACTGAGCTATGGAGGCTCACAAAGCTACAAGAGAAAAAACCTTGCTATGTCCATATGAGATTAGCGAACTACCCTTCAATTGAAAAAGCCCATATAAAGATTCCTCTCATTGTATCCTTTATAAGAAATAACCCCATTTAAAGCAAGCTTAAAAAATATCCCTAAAAATTCTGACTATCAATTTTTTTCTTATTATATTATTATTATTATCAGAGCTCCAGAAATACAACTTAAATCCACTAGGCACACACAAATAATTTACTCACTCAAGGTATCAGTCTACTTTAAACTGAAGTTTTACTATAACACAGTACTTGTTTCCATAATTTTTTTAATAATGGTATTAAAACCATCTGATATCAGATGGTTTTAATAGTGTTACCAGACGATGCCAGGTAACACTGAGCCCAGTGGCATCTAGAAGGGATAATGCTGGGAATAGAAACATTGGCATTTATATGCTTTATACTAATGCCAGGATTATCCGGTATAAGGAAGAGGAATTGGTGGCACAGATAGCATCAGCCTGGCCAAAAATTATTGCGATCACTGAGACGTGGTTGACAGAAGGGGATATAACAACAGGAATAGAAGTCGTTGGGTACAGCATTTTTCATCAGGATAGGAGGGGAAAGCGTGGTGGTGGGGTACTACTTATGATAAGTGATGACCTATGTCCTCTAAGAGTGGAGGCTTTGGAAGGAAGTGAGACAAATGATTTTGAGAGTGTATGGTGTGAGGTAGAGGTAGGCAAGATGGGATATTTAGTGGGGTGTTGCTACATACCCAGGAGCACGGAGGATGGGGACCAGGAGATTTTTAGACAGCTAAGTTTGGCAAGTGCAAGAAGAATGATTGTTATGGGAGATTTTAACTACAGTAATATAAATTGGCGAGAGGAAGATGCATGTAGCAATAGGGGAATGGAATTTCTAGAATTCTTGAGGGACAAATGTCTTAGGCAACATGTAAGAGAGGGAACAAGAGGTTCAAGAGTTTTGGATTTGGTTATAGCATCAGAAGAGTTGATAATAACTGAGATGACATCTCTCCCACCAGATGGAGAGAGTGACCATATGGTTTTGACTTGGAAAATGAATAGACATGCAGGAGTATCAAAGAGACGAGAACGTATGTGGAATTATAATGCAGGTGATTATAATAGTTTTAGACATCAACTTCAGGAAGTTTCATGGAGGGAGGAATTGGAAGGCCGGGATATCTTTAGTGTGTGGGAAATTGTGAAAGAATATTTGTTAGCAACAATGGCAAGTTGCATACCACGAGTGAAGGAGAGGACACAATTTGGAGTAAAGTGGATGACAAACATTATTAAACAGGAATTGCACGTGAAAAAGAGGCTATGGAAGAGATATGAGGAGACAGGTTAAGAGAGGATGCATGAAGAATATAAGACACAGGCCAGAAGAGTGACTAGTGTGGTAAGGAAAGCGAAACTGGAATATGAGAGAGATTGGCCCTAATATCCAAAGAAAATCCTAGGGAATTTTTTAGCTATGTGGCCAGTAGAAAGAGAAATGACTGTGGAAGAATAATATTGTGGGATAAAAATGGGAATAGAGTGACTGATGCAGAGGACATAGTGGAATTGTTCAATGACCACTTTATTGGGGTATTTCATCCTGGAGGAGTCAGTTTTAATGCTAGAATGATAGGGCATGTTCAAGGTTTAGAGGTACAGGAGGAGAGTGTGTTTCAGATACTGAGAACTCTGGATGTCAATAAAGCTTTAGGACTGGATGGTATTTCACCACGAGTTTTGAGAGAATGTGTTGGGGAACTGACAGTGCCTTTAACCTGGCTTTTCAATGAAAGTCTGGCTTCGGCAAAGGTGCCCAGGGAATGGAAGGAAGGTAAGATAATGCCATTGCATAAGGGTGGTAACAGACTGGAAGTGTCTAATTATAGACCAGTCTGTGTGTCAACAGTAGTTGTTAGGATCTTGGAGAAAGTAGTGAGGGACCGTATACAGCATTGGGCAGATGAGGGTAATGTTATCTGTGCGAGTCAACATGGATTTGTGAAAGGGCGCTCTTGTTTTAGCAATATGCTAGCCTTTTATAATAAAGATACAAGAACATTGGATGAGGGAAAGGCATATACTGCAATTTTCTCAGACTTAGCGAAGGCATTTGACAGAGTGCCACATGATAAGCTGATATTTAAGTTGCAACACATGGGTCTGGATATCAGATTGGTCAACTGGATTCAGGATTGGCTGTCTGATAGGTATCAGAGAGTTGTGTATGGTGAGGCAGTTTCAAGGAGACAGAGGGTTACAAGTGGGGTCCCACAGGGCTCAGTACTAGGACCTATATTGTTTAACCTTTATATCAATGACATTGCCAGTGGATTGCAAGGGGATATTCAGTTGTTTGCAGATGATGTGAAGCTGGGAAGGATTATTAGTAATAGTGCAGATGTGGAAGCCCTGCAAGAGGATTTGAATAAGCTAGATAGATGGGCAAATGAATGGGGATCTCAGTTTAATGCAGCAAAATGTAAGTTCTTGAGGTTTGGGGAACATCGATGGGATGCTGCATCCTCTATGGGAGGAGTTATACTGGAGGAAGTTTGGGAGACAAGAGATCTGGGGTTGATGACTGATTGAAAACTGAAGTTTAGGGGATATATTGCGAAGGTGGGGAAGGTAACACAGAGTATTGCTGCAATTATGAGAAGGACACTGACCTGCAGAGATAAGAGGATTATCATTCCATTGTATAAGTCTCTGATCAGACCACACTTGGATTATTGTTCTCAGATTTGGTCCCCAGGATTCGAAGGGGATAAATTAACTGTGGAAAGGATACAAAGATGGATGACAAAGATAGTTTAAGGACTGTACAAGGATAGTTATGAGAATCGGCTGAAGCAATGTGGACTGCAGAGTTTGGTGGATAGAAGAAGGAGAGGTGATATGATTTAGACTTTTAAACTGTTGAGAGGTGGTTACAGGATTGACACTACGGAGTTCTTTCACTTGGTTGACTAACGGGAAGGAGTGATGACAAGAGGCCATCCGTGGAAGTTACGAAAGGAAACCGTGAGCAAGAGGGTGAGGAGTGGTTTCTTTGCATGGAGGGTGGTTGAGCCGTGGAATGCATTGCCTGATAGAGTGGTGAGGGTGAGAACGGTCAATGAGTTTAAGAGTGGTATGATAGACTTTGTGTTTCTTAGGGGGGACCTCCCCTCGATGAGTCTTGACAGACCATTCTTAGGAAGGACCTCCCACGATGAGTCTTTTGACTCCATGGAGGCCTGAATAATAATAATAATAATAATAATAATAATAATAATAAACTCTCAGAGCTCTCCTTCTCTGGGAAACTTGGATGGGCTGTTGATGATTCAGTGTAGGAAAGTGATTATTTTATGAATGAGACTGAATTGCAAATATATATCACCTACATAGCAAACCCAGAAAATGTGTTCAGAACAAATGATTGAAACCAAAGTAATTTCTACATGGTTTTAATTAATAAGCCAGGAATGATGACAGAGGATTCTTAATGGCTATACCCTCAATTTTTTTATAATATAATTTTTCCAGCTAAAATACCTTGAAAATATGTTTCCTGTATAATGCATTCAAATAGCTTCAGAACATCCTAAGAGAAATCATCAAGCAAAAGACAATGTCATTCAAGGGGGATGAATGAAGAGAAAAACAATGTTAAAGTTGTGTAAAATATCAGTTTTTATGGAAAATGTTCTTACTTTTGCAAGTAAATGTGTAGAATTCTTGATAAATGATACAGATTAACCTATATGTGCACATAATAGATGGAAAAGGAACTTAACCATTCTGTATTGCATTCAATACAGTTCATGAATCTCACAGGACTGCCATCTTTATGTATTTTCAGATGGTTTTATAAATGCCCAAGTTTTTGCCTTAATAATTTGCACACTCTTTTAATAAAGTGACACTTGAGTCGAATAAAAGAAATAGCTACACAATTATATGTTTTGGATGCCACATGCATCCTGTTATATAAATCTGAGCAGATATGGATGGAACCTGGTAAAAGAGATAAGAAGATAGCTGATGGGCAGATATCAGAGTAGTATATGGGAGAAATGAATTCAAGAGAAGGTAGGTACTACTGTATGCTCATGGCTCTATACTTCAGCTGCCAGTGTTTAATTTATACATCAATGATTTAGGTTATGCTCACTGGAATTGAATGTGATGGGTACAGTATTTTCAGGGAGGATAGAGAAGATAGAACAGGGGGAGGAGTACTGTTGATGATAGCTGATGTGTTGCAGCCAAAGAAAGTAGTATATCAAGATGATAGACGTGAATGAGAGTTCGTTTGAGGCAGCCTGGTGCAAAATAGTGACTAATGCAACCAAATATACAGTTGGATGCTGCTATAGGCCAGGGAGTACAGGGGGAGATACTGAATTCATGCATCAGCAAATTAGTGCAATGAGTGCAGGCTTAGTGATTATTATGGGGCATTTTAATTACGGTGATATCAATTGGAAGGAGGAAATATCATGTAGCAAAATGCAGTTCATACATCTTCTAAGAGATAATTACTTGAAACAGCACATAACTGAAGGGACACATGGTGTGAGAGTGTTGGACCTGGTTATTGGTTCAGAGGTTATATGCATAAGTAAGGTGTCCTCGTTACCTTCAATTGGTGAAAGCGATCATGTGGTATTGACTTGGGAGGTTGCAAAATCTGTGGATTTTTCTATTAAGAAGGGGTATATACGGAACTACAGGTTAGGCAATTATAACAAGCTTTGGAGTGAACTTGCAGCCATCCCATGGCAGAACATATTGCAGGGGAAAGATGTTAGCAGTGCATGGGATAAAATCAGCGGGTATCTGAGGAAAGCAATATCAGATTGTTTCCCCATGGTCAGGAGGTCAAACAAGGCAGGTGTTAGATGGATGAGCAGTAGTATCAAGCTTGATCTGCAAAAAAAAAGAAAATGTTATGGAGAATTTACAAGGAGAAAGGCGATCAGTACACCCATGAGCTTTACAAGGCTCAAGCTAGGAAGATTACCAGCATAGTAAGAAAAGCTAAATCAGATTATGAGAAGACCTTAGCCAAAGAGATCAAGGGTAATCCCAAAGAGTTCTTCTGCTATGTAGCAAGTAAGAAGAAGAATGACTTCGGAAGGATAACTTTAGTGGGTGCTGATGGTATTGAGGTGAGAAAATCAGATGTAATAGTCGAGTTACTGAGTGATCACTTTTCAAAAGTCTATCACCCAAGTGAGGATATCTCTATACCTGTAGCAATAACTAATGTGAGAATTGAAGCTAAAGAATCAGAGGTATTTAATATATTGCAAAATTTAAATGCAAACACTGCTGTAGGCTTAGATGGAATATCAGCTCGGGTGTTGCGTGAATGTGCAAATGAATTGTCAACCCCTCTTACTTGGATATTTAATTTAAGTTTGAACTCTGGTATGGTCCCTAGGGAGTGGAAGTTAGGCAAAGTGGTTCCTTTGCATAAGGGTGGCTCTAAAACTGCGGTAGTTAATTACAGACCAATCACCATCTCAAAAGTAGTGGTAAAAGTATTGGAAAAGTTGATTAAAGACAAAATTCAAGAATGGGTGGATTAGGATATGATACTCTATAGAGGCCTACATGATTTTGTTAAAGGTAGATCCTGCCTTAGCAATCTATTAACTTTTCATAACAGAATGACATCTGAGTTGGACAAAGGAACTGGCTACACAGTGGTACTTCTGGATTTTGCTAAGGCTTTTGACAGGATACCCCATAGAACACTGTTACGCAAATTGGAGCAGATGGGTATGGATACTAAATTGGTGATATGGATAGGAGAATGGCTCAGGGAGAGATACCGTAAGGTGGTGTATGGAGGAGCCAACTCCAGAATGAGACAGGTGACCAGTGGTGTGCCTCAGGGCTCTGTGCTTGGGCCATTGTTGTTTAATTTGTATATAAATGATATAAGAAATGGCTTAAAGGGAGATATTTAGTTGTTTGCTGATGATGCAAAGTTGGGTAGCACAATAAAAAATCAAGCTGATGTTGAAAGTTTGCAGGATGATTTAAATAAGCTGGTAAAATGGACAAAAGATAATGATAATGGATGTCAGTTCAATGTGGAAAAGTGTAAAGTCGTGCATTTTGGGATTAAAAGATTACCAGCTGTGTACTACATTGATGGAAAGGTACTACTCCAAGAGATTGATGAGGCTAGGGACTTGGGGTGTTGGTAGATAGGGATAAGAACTTCAAAGGACACATTGCTAAGGTGTCCAAGATTGCAATCCACAAGCTCTCAATCTATCAATGTAGGGAGCATTTTTTACATCACTCACCAAATTGGTCACTCTTCTCTGAACCTTCTCCACAGCCTCCTCATCTCCAAGGAATCCAGGTGACCAGACCTGAGCACAATAATCCAAATGTGGAAGTGTCAACACTTTATAAAGGGGACTAATAACCTCTTTATCTCTGGATGTCAGTGTGCTCTGCAGAGATTGGTTGATAGGCGAAGAAGAGGGGATATGATAGAAAATTTTTTTCTATCATATCCCCTCTGGAAGAACAAGAGGTCATCCCTGGAAATTAAAGAAGAGTGTGGTTAACAAAGGTGTCAGAACAAGGTTTTTTGCCTGGAGGGTGGTGAATGAGTGGAATTCATTGCCTGACTTAGTTGTGAGCTCTTCGTCTGTAATTAATTCAAGAAGAGATACGACAGATATTGTTTTGCTAGTTTGGGTCTTCCGCGATGAGTCTACTGACTCCATGGAGATACCCCTAATAATAATAATAATAATAATAATAATGATGATTTAAGGGAAATATGCTATTGTTTGCAGATGATGCAAATAGTTGAGCCATAGTCAACGAAGATGATATAGAAATACTGCAGGATGATTTAAATTAAACTGGCACTATGAACAAAGGATAACAGCTACTAGTTTAATGTGGGAAATTGTAATGTCGTTCCCTTTGGGATGAACAGATCACAATGTATATTACATTGATGAAAGAATTGAATTGCAGGAGATTGATAAGGCCAGTGATTTTAGAGATCATTGTAGAAAAGGAGTTGAAGATTAGATAATGCATTGCAAACTGGCCATAATAGCTCATCAGATTATTTGGATTTTGAACAGCACACTAACAAGCAGGGTTAGAGAGATTTGCATTAGGCATTAGTATGGACTCAGCTGGACTTCCATGCAGTTCTGGATGCATGCCAGCGAGATGGAAAAGTGGCCGAGGATCCACAGGCAAGTGACCAAAATTATAATAATAAGTCTATGGAATATTTCTTTATTTATTTATCATGGGTATAGAGTAGGTTTAATTAAAATTAAAAACAACCTTAGCAAACAGAACAGAATATAAGATATAAGAGTAAGCCATTACACAAAGTCAGTCATCATTTGTATCATATTTTTATATCCAAATTCATCAGCCACTCAACTACCTTTGTTAATATGTTGAGTAGGTTCGATGGGCTGCCAGGAAAGCCTCATAAGTTGCATTCATACATAATGTGAATCATTGTTTGAATTGATGCTTCACAGTCGCAAGGCAGAGTTGAACTGATGCCTCAGGAGTGCAAGCACGATGCACAACTCCCTTGTCCAGTTCAAAGATGGTTAAGCATTTTCTAGGCACGATGAGAGAGATCAAAGGCAGATGGTCTATAATTGGATCCTTTATAACTTCTTTGTGGAACAGTGTTGACATATTGTCCTATTCTTTTTTCCAAGCATTGAAAATATTAAATCCCTCATTGATCAGCTGTTCTACAATTTTTAAGGATGGATCTGAGTTTATCACGTCCTGCTGCTTCCAAATCAATGTAGATTGTCAGTTGGGTATTGTTCATGATTTTTGTGTATTCTCTTTGAAGGAATTCCTTCCTGAATAGGTGTGATGGCTCAAGATTGCGTAAAATTCGGAGCCAGAATAGTTGGTTCAGTTTGATTGTTCCTGTCACAATTCTCATACTGGTGTTGAGTTCGGTATTGCTCTTTGAGGTATGCATGTATGCTATACAGGCACAAAATATTCATCAGGGACATAGACCAAGCTGATAGTTGCAGACCAGATCACCTCAGCTGGGGCTCCCCATGATGTGCTGGGAAGCTTCAGGATGATTTTGATGTTGCTGTGGGATGCCAATTCAGCAGCAAGTGTTGTGAGATGCTGATGGACCATTTGGGTTTTGTCCAGTGTAATCCCCAGATGTTCAGGATTTGGGTTGTACTTTAATGTTTGACCATACCTGGTATTTAAATGTTTCCTGTGAGGATAGATTGACGGTCTGTTGGTTATAAAGGCTAGTTAATAGACAGATAAGTTGTGTAAGGAGTTTTATAGGATTGACACAGAAGACTATTATTATCATTATTATTATGAATCAGGCCTCCATGGAGTCAGAAGACTTATTGTGGGAGGCCCTTTCTAGAATACACAAAGTCTATCATACCACTCCGTAAACTCAGTGAACCATTCGTTCTCCCACCACTCTATCAGGCAATGCATTCCATGGTTCAACCACCCTCCATGCAAAGAAACTGCTCTTCATGTTCTTGATCACAGCTTCCTTTCGTAGCTTCTAGGGATGTCCCCTTATCCTTACTCCCTCCCTCTGTTCCACCAAAAAAACAAAAACAAAAAAACTCCCCAGTGTCAACCATGTAACTACCTCTCAACAGTTTAAACGTCTCAATCATATCACTTCTCCTTCTTTTATCGACCAAACTTTGCAGTTCACATTCCCTCAACCGATCCTCATAACTAACACTGTACAGTCCTGAAACCCCTCTTTTTTATCTGCTTCTGTACCCTTTCCATACTTAATTTATCCATTTCAAATCCTGGGGACCATTGAGAACAATAGTCCAAGAATGACCTGATCAGGTCTTTATACAATGGAATAACAAACTCTTTTATCTCTGCAGGTCAGTGTCCTTCTCAGTATTGCAGCAATCCTCTGGGTTACCTTCACCACCTTTGCAATATGTTCACTGAATTTCAGGTTTCTATCAATCATCACCCCCAGATCTCTTGTCTCCCCTACTTCCTCCAGTACAGCTCTTCCAACAGAGTATGCAGCTTGTCATCAATGTATACCAAACTTCAAGACTTTACATTTTGCCTCATTAAACTGAAAGCCTCATTCATTTGCCCATCTGTCCTGTTTATTCAAATCTTCCTGCAGAGACCACATCAGCACTATTACTAATAATCCTTCCTAGCTTCACATCAACTGCAAACAATTGAATATCCTCCAGCAATCCACTGACAATGTTATTGATATAAAGGTTAAACAATACAGGTCCCAGTACTGAGCCCTGTGGAACCCCACTTGTAACCTTCTGCCTCCTTGATACTATTTTCAATTCATGGCAGGAAGGGAGATAAAAAGATGTTTCCCTGGAACTCGTGTAAGAATATGGTCAGCTTGGGTCAGAGGATTAGATTTTTTTGCTTGGGAAGTAGTGAATGAGTTGTCATATCCAGTTCTGCATGCTTGTCAATGAATGAGTTTAGTGACAAGTATAATAGGCATTGGTAAATAATAGTTTGTGCTTCCTATGATTAGTCTTTGACTCCATGAGAGCTCAGAAAAAACAAGGATGATAATAATAATAATAATACCCTTCCATTCTGCCCTCTAGTAGTCTTGCTCTGCTATTTCACAGCTTATTTTCTGACTTTGTATATAAAAATTATGGATCTCGTTATTATTATTATTATTATTATTATTATTATAATTATTCAGACCTCCATGGTGTCAGAATACTCACCGCAGGAGGTCCTCCCTAAGAAACACAAAGTCTATCAAGACATATCGTGGGAAGTCCCTTCTAGGAAACACAATGTCTATCATACCACACCCTAAACTCATTGACCTTCTCACTCTCACCACTCTATCAGACAATGCATTCAATGGTTCAACCACCCTCCATACAAAGAAACCACTCCTCGCCCTCTTGCTCACAGTTTCCTTCATAACTGCTGGGATAATGCTGGGTATAGAAACAATGGCATTTATATGCTTTATACTAATGCCAGGAGTATCCAGAATAAGGGAGAGGAATTGGTGGCGCAGATAGCATCAGCCTAGCCAAAAATTATTGGGATCACTGAGACGTGGTTGCAGAAGGGGATATAACAACAGGAATAGAAGTCGCTAGGTATAGCATTTTTTGTCAGGATAGGAGAGGAAAACGTGGTGGTGGGGTACTGCTTATGATAAGTGATGACCTATGTCCTCTAAGAGTGGAGGCTTTGGAAGGAAGTGAGACAAATGATTTTGAGAGCGTATGGTGTGAGATAGAGGTAGGCAAGACAGGATATTTAGTGGAGTGTTGCTACAGACCAAGGAGCACAGAGTACGGGGACCACGAGATGATTAGACAGCTAAGTTTAGCAAGTGCAAGAAGAATGATTGTTATGAAAGATTTTAACTACAGTAGTATAAATTGGAGAGTGGAAGATGCATGTAGCAATAGGGGAATGGAATTTCTAGAATTCTTGAGGTACAAATGTCTTAGGCAACATGTAACAGAAGGAACAAGAGGTTCAAGAGATTTGGATTTGGTTATAGCATCAGAAGAGTTGATAATAACTGAGTTGACATCTCTCCCACCAGTTGGAGAGAGTGACATTTTATGATTTTGACTTGGAAAATGAATAGACATGCAGGAGTATCAAAGAGACGGGAACTTATGTGGAATTATAAGGCAGGTGATTATAATAGTCTTAGACGTCAACTTCGGAAAGTTTCATGGAGGGAGGAATTGGTAGGCTGGGATATCATTAGTGCATGGGAAATTGTGAAAGAATATTTGTTAGCAGCAATGGTAAGTTGTATACCACGAGTGAAGAAGAGGACACAATTTGGAGTAAAGTGGATGACAAACAATATTAAACAGGAATTGCATGCAAAAAAGAGGCTATGGAAGAGATATAAGGAGACAGGTGAAGAGAAGATGCATGAATAATATAAGACACAGGCCAGAAGAGTTACTAGTGTGGTAAAAAAATGAAACTGGAATATGAGAGTAGATTGGCCCTGGGATCCAAAGAAAATCCTAGGGAATTTTTTAGCTATGTGGCCAGTAGGAGGAGAAATGACTGTGGAAGATAAAAATGGGAATAGAGTGACTGATGCAGAGTACATAGTGGAAATGTTCAATGAACACTTTATTGGAGTATTTCATCCTGGAGGAGTCAATTTGAATACTAGAGGGATAGGGCAGGTTTGAGGTTTAGAGGTAGAGGAGGAGAGTGTGTTTCAGATACTGAGTACTCTGATGTCTGTAAAGCTTTGGGAGTGGATGGTATTTCACCACGAGTTTTGAGAGAATGTGCTAGGGAACTGACAGTACCTTTAACCTGGCTTTTCAATGAAAGTCTGGCTTTGGCAAAGGTGCCCAGGGAATGGAAAAAAGATAAGATAGTGCCATTGCATAAGGGTGCTAACGACTGGAAGTGTCTAATTATAGGTCAGTTTGTGTGTCATCAATAGTTGTTAAGATCTTGGAGAACATAGTGAGGGACAGTATAGAACATTGGGCAGATGAGGGTAATGTTATCTGTGAGAGTCAACATGGATTTGTGAAAGGGCACTCTTCTTTTAGCAATATGCTAGCCTTTTATAATAAAGTTACAAGAACATTAGATGAGGGAAAGGCATATACTGCAATTTTCTTAGACTTAGTGAAGGCATTTGACAGGGTGCCACATGATAAGCTGTTATTTAAGTTGCAGTGCATGGATCTGGATGTCAGATTTTTTAACTGGATTCAGGATTGGCTGTCCGATAGGTATCAGAGAGTTGTGTATAGTGGAGCAGTTTTAAGGAGGCAGAGGGTTACAAGTGAGGTCCCACAGGACTCAGTATATCAATGACATTGCCAGTGGATTGCAAGGGGATATTCAGTTTTTTGCGGATGATGCGAAGCTGGGAAGGATTATTAGTAATAGTGCAGATGTGGTAGATCTGCAAGAGGATTTAAATAAGCTAGATAGATGGGAAAATGAATGGGGATCTCAGTTTAACGCAGCAAAATGTAAGGTCTTGATGTTTCGGAAACATCGATGGGATGCTGCATACTCTATGGGAGGAGTTATACTGGAGGAAGTAGGGGAGACAAGAGATCTGGGGTTGATGATTGATAGAAACCTGAAGTTTTAGGGGACATATTGCAAAAGTGGTGAAGGTAACACAGAGGATTGCTGCAATTATGAGAAGGACGCTGACCTGCAGAGATAAGAGGGTTATCATTCTGTTGTATAAGTCTCTGATCAGACCACACTTGGACTATTGTTCTCAGATTTGGTGGAAGGGATATAAAGACGGACAACAAAGATGGTTTCAGGACTATACAAGGATAGTTATGAGGATCGGCTGAGGGAATGTGGGCTGCAGAGTTTGGGTGGATAGAAGAAGGAGAGGTGATATCATTGAGACTTTTAAACTGTTGAGAGGTGGTTACAGGGTTGACACTGGGCAGTTCTTTTGCTTGTTTGAACAGCGGGAAGGAGTGATGACAAGAGGCCATTCCTGGAAGTTACAAAAGGAAACTGAGCAAGAGGGTGAGGAGTGGTTTCTTTGCGTGGTGGGTGGTTGAACCGTGGAATGCATTGCCTGATGGAGTGGTGGGAGTAAGAACGATCAATGAGTTTAAAGAGTGGTAATGATAGACTTTGTGTTTCTTAGGGGGGGACCTCCCCTCGATGAGTCTTGACAGACTTTATGTTCTTAGGAAGGATCTCCCACGATGAGTCTTTTGACTCCATGGAGGCCTGAATAATAATAATAATAATAACTTCCAGGGATGACTCCTTGTCACACCCCTTCCTGCTGTTCAACCAAGCAAAAGAAATCCCAAGTGTCAACCCTGTAACCACCTCTCAACCGTTTAAAAGTCTCAATCATATCACCTCTCCTTCTTCTGTCTACCAAACTCTGCAGTCTACATTCCCTCAGCAAATCCTCATAACTAACATTGTACAGTCTGGAAACCATCTTTTTTATCTGCCTTTGTACCTTTTCCACAGTTAATTTATTGCCCTACAAATCTTGGGGACCAAATCTGAGAACAGTAGTCTAAGTGTGGTCTGATCAGAGTCTTATACAATGGAATGGTAACTCTTTTATCTCTGCAGGTCAGTGTTCTTCTCATTATTGCAGCAATACTCTGTGTTACCTTCACCACCTTTGCTATATGTCCCGTAAATTTCAAGTTTCTATCAATCATCAATCCCACATCTCTTGTCTCCCCTACTTCCTCCAGTATAGCTCGTCCAATGGAGTATCCATCCTCCCATCGATGGATCTCAAACTTCAGGACTTTACATTTTGCTGTATTAAACCGACAGCCCCATTCATTTGCCCCTCTGTTCTAGCTTATTCAAATCCTCTTGCAGGACTACTACATCTGCACTATTACTAATAACCCTTCCCAGCTTTGCATTATCAGCAAACAACTGAATATCCCCCTGCAATCCACTGACAATGACATTGTCAATGGATTGCAGGATATAAAGGTTGAACAATACAAGTCGCAGAACTGAGGCCTGTATGACACCACTTATATACCTCTGCCTCCTTGAAACTACCACACCTGACACAATGCTCTGATACCTATCAGACAGCCAATCCGGAATCCAGTTGACCAAACCTGACATCCAGACCCATGCACAGCAACTTAAGTATCAGCTTATCATGTCACACCCTGTGAAATTCCTTCGCTAAGGCCACAAAAATGGCAGTATATGCTTTTCCCTCATCTACTGCTGTTGTAACTAGATTATAAATGGCTAGCATATTACTAAAGAGTGCCCCTTCAGAAATCCATGTTGATTCTCACAGATAACATTACCCTCATCTGCTGAATGCTGTATATGGTCCATCACTAGTTTCTCCAAGATCTTAACAACTACTGATTACACACAAACTGGCCTTTAATTAGACACTTCCAGTCTGCTACAGCCCTAATGCAATGGCACTATATTACTTTCCTTTCACTGGGCATCTTTCCCGCAGCCAGACTTTCATTGAAAAGCCAGGTCAAAAGAGCTCTGTTCCCTAGCACATGCTCTCAAAACTCTTGGTGAAATACCTTCCAGTCCCAGAGCTTTACTGACATCCAGAGTACTCAGTATTTGGAACACACTCTCCTCCTGCACTTCTAAACCTCGAACCTGTGCTATCCCTCTAGTATTAAAATTTACTCCTCCAGGATCAAATACTCCAATAAAGTGTTCATTGAACAATTCCACTATGTCCTCTGCATCAGTCACTCTATTCCCATTTTTATCCCACAAACATTTCTCCTCCTACTGGCCACATAGCTAAAAAATTCCCTAGGATTTTCTTTGGATCTTAGGGCCAATCTCCTCTCATATTCCAGTGTCGCTTTCCTTACCACACCAGTCACTCTCCTGGCCTGTGTCTTATATTCTTCATGCATCTTCTCTTCACCTGTCTCCTTATATCTCTTCTGTAGCCTCTTTGCACGTGCAGTTCCTGTTTAATATTTTTTGTCATCCACTTTACACCAAATTGTGTCCTCTTCTTCACTCGTGGAATACGGCTTACTATCGCTGCTAACAAATATTCTTTCAGAATTTCGCAAGCACTAATGATATCTTGTCTTTCCAATTCCTCCCTCCATGAAACTGCCCCAAGTTGATGTCTAAGACTATTATAATCACCTGCCTTATAATTCCACATATTTTCCCTTTTCTTTGATACTCCTGCAAGTCTATTCATCCTCCAAGTTAAAACCACATCGTCACTCTCTCCAACTGGTGGGAGAGATGTCATCTCAGTTATTATCAACTTTTCTGATGCTAAGACCAAATCCAAAACTCTTGAACCTCTTGTTCCCTCTGTTACATGTTGCCTAAGACATTTGTCCTTCAAGAATTCTGGAAATTCCATTTCCCTATTGCTACATGCATCTTTTTTTCTCCAATTTATACTGCTGTAGTTAAAATCTCCCATAACAATCATTCTTCTTGCACTTGCCAAGCTCAGCTGCCTGAGCATCTCCTGCTTCCCACCCTCTGTACTCCTTGGCTTGTAGCAACACTCCACTAAATATCCTGTGTTGCCTACCTCTACTTCACACCATATGCTTTCAAAACCATTAGTGTCACCACCTTCCAAAGCCCTCCACTCTTACAGGACATAAGTTGTCAGTTATCATAAGCAGTACTCCACCACCACACTTTCCCCTCCTATCCTGCCGAAAAATGCTATACCCTGCTACTTCTATTCCTGTTATTATAACCTCTTCTGTGAATCACGTCTCAGTGATCTCAATAATCTTTGGCCAGGCTGATGCTATCAGCGCCACCTTTCCTTTATTCTGGATACTCCTGGCATTAGTATAAAACGTAAAAATGCCATTGTTTCTATATTTTACATTATCCCCTCTAGACTCCACTGGGCTCACGTTACCTGATGTTATCTCCTTCTCCCAAGTACCCATTCCCACCAGAGGTCACCCCTGCTACCATCCACCCTGGAACACACTGACTCGTTCAGATCAGCAATCTCTCGAGATGGCTACATCCTTCCTCATTGAAATGCAAGTGGTCTCTTGCAAACATTTCCTCTCTGGCCTCAAATGACCACCAAGCATCCACATATTCCAATCCTCTCTTCTGACACATTCTAGTATTATGTTATTCAGTATTACTGCTCTTATACTCAGCTTATCACAATCATACCTAGGCAACATGCACGCTATCTTTCCTCTCTGTGTCTTCCTTCGTACAACCTCAAGCAAGAATCTCATATCTCTTGCTGCCCAATTTACATTATCTCTCAAGTCATTTGTTCCTACCATCACAATCAAAGAAATTATAATTATGAACTTGAAATCATATGTACTTACTTCAGTATTATATGTACTAAAATAGGAATGATACTGAGAAGATTAGCCTGGTGTTATATCGTTACTTCTATATTTTTTTGGCCCTCTCTTATCCCTTGTGTGTGTGTGTATATATATATATATATATATATATATATATATCTTTGTTTCTTCCGCGCAGTTAGCCTAGTGGCTATGCACCTCGCAAGCCTAGTGGCTATGCACCTCCTGGGGAAGGAGTGTCCTAGGTTCGATTCCCGTCGGTGACGTGAGGAGCTGAAGGATCTTCCTCAGCCATGGCCAAGTTAGCCAGTCTTGGGCGTGGACAGCAGGGGTTTTTCCCCAGTTTATTCTGGTGTTTTTCATCTCGCAAAGCAGGCAAACTGGCCTTGAGAACTTAACACTACAGGCCATAGGATATACCGGGGCATAGGGCTGACCACCGTATCCTGTAAACGGATTGAGGTCCGACGATCAATGGACCCTCGGCACCACAAGGTAAAAGAGGGTATAAAGAAGATGAGAAGAAGAAGATGAGATATCTTTGTTTCTACTTTTCTCTTTATAATTCTTTCTTATTCCTGTCTTTTCACAATATATCATCTACTTTAAACTTCATCTAATTTTTCTTAACTTAAACTTATCTCAGGCCGAATCTCTGACAAGGGTGAAACTGTTGGTTTGTAAGACAAAGTAAATGGTAATGGCGGATGCTTATTCCTTTGTCTCAGCACAGGTTCTAATTCCCTATTCAGACTCAGAGAAATTTATTTTTTTCCGCTGCGCCACCCTGAATCCTAGATTTTACTGAGCTTGTATCACCAAGGAATTAGAACACAGTCAGCATTAAATCTTATCAACTATATTTCTCATATCTGCAGTCATGACGTATTACTATGTATCCTCCCGCTTAGGTTCGCCAACTTTTATGAGCAAGTGCAGTAGGTACAAATCTCAGGCAAGACAACATTTATACTTTAAACAAAACATTTAATTCAAGCAAAGACATGTAATACACTTTATGACACTAAATTAAACAAGCAATAAAAGGTAGATAAAGAAATAGCATTCTTGCTTACAATTACTTTATTTTTTCCATGGATTACAATCTGAGGAACTTATTTATGACATTTAAACATTTACTCTTGTTATGCTTCTCTAATCAATTCATTCCATCCACATTATATTCAAATTCTATTCACATTATATCTAACAAGTTATATTCACATTATATTCAGACTTAATTAAATATCCTTACAATCTCTCACAAGACTATTTTATACAATGACTTTCTGTATCTCGTTCATTTAGGAATTATTTCCTAAATACTGGCTGCTGCATAAATTTTATGTCCATTATTCTCTTCCTTTCACAATTTAACAATTAGCTGTCTCAAGAGTCTCTCGTAGCACTTACAATTAATCTTCCCAATCACTTCCACTAGTTAGAAGATATAAAAAATGTACTTTACCAATTGCTGGCATGTTACTCTGGCCTCTTCACTAATCTCATCAAATATTCACCTTCGACATCTAGTTCACTTCCCACATTTTCAGGATATTCTCTACGGATTCCTTCTGTACTTTATATCGGGATATCTCTGCAATCTTCTGCAATTATCCTCTGCTGGGCTGGTTGCCGACTGGTAGGCTTCCGAGTCATTCTTTCGGAACCTCATCGAACAAAGGAACACCACGTGGAGGCTCCACACCAGCCAGACCTGTGGGGACACAGGAACACTCGAACAGCAGCAAGAAAAAAGCCTTGTCTTCAGCGTTACATGCACTTTTAAACTCTGCGCCACTCCTTTCTGCTTCGTCACCTTCATCTCTTCTCCCCTTTTCAACTCTGTTGAAAAGGAGAGAAGAGAGAATAGGATGGGGAGGGCGGGTGAGGAGTAGGGAAAAGGAAATGTGGGCCTCAGCTCATATCTCACATCTTGCTAGCTCCACGCTACCAGATGATAACTTTTCACCCCAGCCCACTGCCTGGCTCACAAGATCGAAAAGACCACGAAGGTAGCCAGTGCCCAGGTGACCCGCCCTTTCAGGGCAGCCCGTCTCGAGTAGGCCTGTGCTGACTGGGTTTTTCCTCCAAACTACCCGCCTGTGGGAGACCAGGGAACAAAACAGACCTCAGGAGGATGCAGAGACCAAGGAAATGACTCGGAGTGGAGCTGCTGCTGCTGCAGATGGAGATCTTAAAGCAGCAGCAGACAGAACTTGATGGTGTTCTCTGATATTGCACAGGATTGGAGGTGAACACCACTTGATCTTAAATGTGGTGTCACCCAGAGCCTCTCTTACGAGATGTAAAAACCTCCTTAAGGAACCATAGAACATGTAGAGAACGATCGGAGAGAGAGATTCAACACATTGGGAGGATTGGTAGGATTAGAATATTTCTTCTTACCTTCCAGATGTGGTATTTGAGCTCATTAATAATAAATACCACTAACTTCTGCTTGTTGTTGCCTGGGGCAGCGAGCTGCAGGAAGATGACTTGCTCCTGGAGTAGGAGGGGGATGCGGAGCACGATGCTTAGCCTCCTCCAGATGAAGATGGAAATGGGACACTGGTAGAAAGCGTGCTCCACGGTGTCCAGGCTCCCACAGAAGTCACAAAGGGGGTTCCGGGTGGTGTGGAACCGCTAGATGTTGGTGTTGACTGGAAGGTGTTCGTACGCAATCCTCCATGCAAGGTCCTTTCTCGACGGGTAGCCTCGATGTTTGGAGAGGTGGCCGAAGAGGATCTCGTTGTTGTTGATCCCCCAGATCCGGAACATCAGTACGAAGGATATTGAAAAATGGTCGTACCATGTATAAGTGTTCCGGATCACGGCGATGTTCACACCCGATGAGAGGAGTTGTTGCATTAGTTGGCACAGTCTGCTGTAGTCTTCTGTAACAATGTCTGTCTTGGGACCCTGGTGTACTGGGATTCCAAAAAGGAGAAGCTTGTGACCCAAGAAATACTGCACAGGATAGCTGCAGGGATGTGTAGTCTGCAGTATCCTGTTTAGATGGAAGGCAGTATTGCTTAGGTATCTGATGTTAAAGGAGGGGAAGCCAAAGCCCCCCTGCTTCTCCAGAAGTTGAAGGATCTTAATATCAATTTCCTGGTGTAGACTGCCCCAGAAGAACTTTAGGGGCTTCCTGTAAAGCCAGATTTCCTGATCCTCGCTAATGTTGGTAATGTTCAAGATGTGCTGAAGCACAGGGCATATGATGGTCTTCACGACAGAGGTCCTGGAGGAGAGTGACAGCTGTCCATTTTTCCAGTCCTTGAGATTCTCTACAGTTTTGTTGTCGAGATGTTCTATGTTGAGCACGGCTGTTCTTCAAACGGAACCCCCAAGATGGTGAGGGGGTCAGCAGTAGGGACGAGACCTCCAGGAATGTTGTGTAGGTTCCAGACTCCATACAACTTGATCTTAGTTTTGTTGGGGTTGACTGTTAGCCCCGACACATTAAACTTCTCTAAGATGTTGAAGAAGTTTAGTACGGAGTCACTGTCCCTAAAAGTGCCCACCACGTCATCTGCGTAGGCAATTACCTTGGAATCATCCATGGTGAGAGGAAGTGGAATTCCTCTAAGCGCATGGGAGTTGTTGAGAGCCCGCAGGAACGGTTCAAGGGCTAGAGCAAAGAGCAGTGGACTAAGGGGACACCCTTGTTTGACCCTTTTCTGGATGGTGATGGGGTCAGATAGGTGTCCGTTCATGAGGAGATGAGTAGAGTTGTTATTGTAGTCTCCTCTGATGATGTTGAGGAGTCCACTGCTGACCCCGACTTTCTCCAAGGTGATAAAGAGAAAAGAATGCCGGAAGCTGTCAAATGCCCAGTTGAGATCGATAGTCAACAATGCCATAGAATAGTTCTTGATGTTAACCAGACGTAGCACTTCTCTGATGAAGATGAGATTGAACTCCATCGATCAACCAGGAACACCACACACGTGTGTACTTTTGATAACGTACCTCTTCCCGATCTTCAGTCTGTTGTTGAGAACATGGGCGAGGATCTTATAGTCCGTGTTCGACAGACTGATGGGACGCCAGTTCTTGATGATGAAAGGGTCCCTGTTAGTCTTCGGAATGAAGACAGTATGGCATTCCAGAAATTTCTGTGGCATGTTTCTGGTGGTAAGGAAGGTGGAAGGTGTTAAAGATTGCTACGAGAATGGGGAGGATGTGGTCCCAGGCCTCTCGATAGAGTTCCATGCCTAATCCGTCTGCTCCAGGCGATTCCTTTGTATGGCATTGCTTGAAGGCTGATGCTATTTTGGCTGCTGTAAAAGGTGCATCTAACCCTGCTTGGATGTGTGCAGGGAAGAAGTCAATGTTCCAACACGAGTAATCCTGGCAGGCACTGTTGTCTTGGTAGAGTTGACTGTAGCACCCCCAGAAGGCATTCATGGTGTTACGTCTAGTGGTGTGATTACACCCGCCTTCACTGATGGTAGTAATGGTTCGTTCCTGCCAGAAGTTGACGTAATGCCTGTTGTAAAAAGCGGCCAATTGCCTGTCTTCCGAGCGGAGGTGGAGACGGATCTTAATGTTCTTTTCTTCCACCTGTTTTTGTTTCTCTGATTTGATGGCGAGATTAATATCACGGATGGCATTGTGACATGGAAAGCCTTGGCGTTGGCTGGCCACGAACCAACTCTTCTCCTTGTAGAGATCCCGGAGCCGAGCTCTTCTGAGGAAGGCATGTTTCCTGGCCCCATTTTTTCATGTTTTCTTGGATGTTATTCTAGAGTCGTGCCCAGGTGTCCCATTCCCAGCCAGCAGTGCACCAGGTGGAGCACAGTTCGATAAGCTTAGCCGAGAACAGGGACGGGAAGTCTGGTGGTAATTTCCAGACCAACATCTACAGCTTCTAAGGGATGATATCTGAGTATGACTAATTTATGGTCTGAGATGGAATAATTAATTGGAACGTGCCTTATTGTCTCGGCTATGGAGACAAGGGATGGTGACAAATAGAGGTGATCGATTCATGTGCCGATGCCTCGACCTGTCCAAGTATAATCCTGACAGTAGGGGTTGTGAGTCCTCCAGATGTCTGTCAATTGGAGATTCCTAAGGTGGATTTCCAATTCCCTGTAGCCAGCTACCTGTGTTTGGAATCCCCCTTCTTTGTCGTAGGTCGGGTCCACCACACAGTTGAAGTCCCGCATCAGGTTGACACGATGGGCGCCATATAGATAGTTATGCAATGACTGGAAGAATGCAGGCCTAGATGGTCGGTCTGCCGCGGCATAGATGTTAATGTACCTGGTGGTACAGCCCTGGCACCTCCAGTCGATGGCAAGGACTCTCCCTTCTGTATCCCTCTGGATGTTATGGAAGGCTCCGAGGAGGGGGGGGCTAGTATAAGTACCCCAACCCCAGCCCTGTTCTGTTGCCAAAGCTCCAAAATGATTGTACGGGGTACTTATGGCTCAGTTCCTGCATATCTTTGAAATGAAAGAAATGTGTTTCTTGCAGGAACAAGAGCTAGCATGAGATTACACACCTCCTGTTGTTTCGATAGTGAGCAGAGCCCTCTGATGTTTAGGGAGGCAACAGAGAAGGGGGGTGGTGACGTTACGATGTTTTAAGTAATTTAAACCCAGCCTAAGTCTTTAATACGTTATTTCCTTACGTACTTGGTGAGGTCTTCAATCTGTAGGGAGGAGGTGGAATATCCCGCATCCTGCAGACCGGCTTCCAGCCTTGTACGCGAGCTCGAGAGAATCTCGATCTCATGCTGGGTGTTAATAATTCTGAAGCTGATGATCTTGTTGTCCTTTACTTCACAGTCATACAAGTTGAACTGAGAGCGGTAAGTTTTTGTATTTTTTAGTTCACAATGTGTTTGTGGTGAGAGGAGGTTTCCACCTCCATCTCGGACTCTGATATTGTTGAGTCCAGACCTCCCTTGGGGCGACTTCGTTGATGTTTTTCTCCAACTTTGGATAAGCGGCCTCTTTTCTTTTCTTAGGGAGGTCTTTGGGGGGTGGAAGATGTTGTTCCCTCTCTCTGGTGTTCAACTCTTCTGCAGGGGGGGGGGATGCGGGCTACTACAGGGGGAGTTGTGAAGTGTCCACAGATGACACTTCCTCTGATGTTGTTGAGGGGGGGGGATAGCTGGTGTTGTGCTATCCATAGCATCGTCTGTACCCTCGGCTGTGTGTTGTTCTACTTCCAACGGTGGTAATGGAATGTCAGAAATTGCTGAGGGAGGACTGATTCCTCAACCGATGTTGTTGCTGGGGGGAAACAGTCTCTTCTGCTGATGTTGTTGCAGTGGGACGCTTTTTGTTTTCCCTAGGACAGTTTGTGAAAATGTCTTCTCCCCGATGGTGTTGGGGAGTACCGGAAATCAACTGGCATCTTTTACAGGTTGCGGAGATAGTGCCTCAATGGGTGCCCTCTCTGCAAAAGTGCACAGAGAGCAAGATGTTACAGTATGTTTGATGCTTGCGCACTTATGGCAGGGGTGTGGGCACTGGTTGGAGATGTGCCCTACGCCTATGCAGTTGAAGCACTTGGCTTGGGGGCAGTCACTCCCCAGATGTTCAATTGAGCCACATCACAGACACCATTGTCTTTGTACTCTGGGATATTGAACCAAGACATGCGACGTACCAATGTGAAGAGGTTTGATACAGGCTGTCGCCTGTCCATGGTGAATATGACTTCCACGGAGAACCAGGCAGGGTCTTCCTGGGAAACGCTCTTCTTGATGTTGCTCACTTTCCCCTACTTGTTGAATGTTTGAATTAGCACGTCGTCTCCAGCTTCGATGTATTCTATGGGGAAGCAGCTGATCTTAATTTGGCACACTTGGGACCCAACCATGATAGGGGGGTCACCTGCTTTCCCCTGGACTTGAAAGCCCTCTACCAGTTTGTCCCTCATTGTCACGTTCTTTAAGACAAACAGAAATCTACCCCCTGAGGTGAAGGAGAAGATATTCTGTGCTTCTACAGTCTCCTGTAGAAGCACAGAATATCCTGGACTCTGCACTCATAAGGTCAGGGTCCTAGGGAGGGGGAACGAGGATCACTTTACTCATCTTAGTCTCTGCGTCTGTAAAAAAAAAAGAAAAAAAAATTAGAGTCCGTAGACTCTAACAATTATCCCGTAGTGCATAAAACGCACTACCAGCAGTTAAAGTTTAGTAAATAAATAACAAAGTTAGTATAAATGTTAGTCAAAAGAAAACACAATAAATCCAACAGAAGTAGCTATATCAAAAATTCCTGGAAGCCAGCGAGGGTGAAAGTAAAGGAGGATCTCATCATTGGCCTACTGAAAAAGAGCGAGGTCAGAGTGCCCCAGTAGAGTAGAGAAAGAAGGAAGAGGAAGTGACAGTGAGGTTGAGGTGGGGAAGTGAGTGGGATGGGAGAGTTGAAAAGGAGAGGAGAGGGAATGGAATGGGGAGGGCAGGTGGGGAGTAGGGAAAAGAAAATATAGGCCTCAGGTCATATCTCACATCTTGCTAGCTCCACGCTATCAGATGATAACTTTTCACCCCAGGCTCACAAGATCGAAAAGACCACGGAGGTAGCCAGTGCCCAGGTGACCCGCCCTTTCAGGGCAGCCCGTCTCGAGTAGGCCTGCGCTGACTGGGTTTTTCCTCCAAACTACCCGCCTGTGGGAGACCAGGGAACAAAACAGACCTCAGGAGGATGCAGAGACCAAGGAAAGGACTCGGAGTGGAGCTGCTGCTGCTGCAGATGGAGATCTTAAAGCAGCAGCAGACAGAACTTGATGGTGTTCTCTGATATTGCACAGGATTGGAGGTGAACACCACTTGATCTTAAATGTGGTGTCACCCAGAGCCTCTCTTACGAGATGTAAAAACCTCCTTAAGGAACCATAGAACATGTAGAGAACGATCGGAGAGAGATTCAACACATTGGGAGGATTGGTAGGATTAGAATATTTCTTCTTACCTTCCAGATGTGGTATTTGAGTTCATTAATAATAAATACCACTAACTTCTGCTTGTTGTTGTCTGGGGCAGCGAACTGCAGGAAGATGACTTGCTCCTGGAGTAGGAGGGGGATGCGGAGCTCGATGCTTAGCCTCCTCCAGATGAAGATGGAAATGGGACACTGGTAGAAGGTGTGCTCCACGGTGTCCAGGCTCCTGCAGAAGTCACAAAGGGGGTTCCGAGTGGTGTGGAACCACCAGATGTTGGTGTTGACTGGAAGGTGTTCGTACACAATCCTCCATGCCAAGTCCTTTCTCGACGGGTAGCCTCGATGTTTGGAGAGGTGGCCGAAGAGGATCTCATTGTTGTTGATCCCCAGATCCGGAACATCAGTACGAAGGATATTGAAGAAATGGTCGTACCATGTATAAGTGTTCTGGATCATGGCGATGTTCACATCTGATGAGAGGAGTTGTTGCATTAGCTGGCACAGTCTGTTGTAGTCTTCTGGAACAATGTCTGCCTTGAGACCCTGGTGGACTGGGATCCCAAAAAGGGGAAGCTTGTGACCCACGAAATACCGCACAGGATAGCTACAGGGATGTGTAGTCTGCAGTACCCTATTTAGATGGAAAGCAGTATTGATTAGGTATGTGATGTTAAAGGAGGGGGGAGGCAAAAGCCCCCTGGCTTCTCTGGAAGTTGAAGGATCTGAATGCCAACTTCCTGGCATAGACTGCACTTCAGAGACTTCCTGTCGAGCCAGATTTCCTGATCCTTGCTGATGCTGGTAATGTTCAGGATGTGCTGAAGTGCATGGTATATGATGGTCTTGATGACAAAGGCCCTGGAGGAGAGTGACAGCTGCCCATTTTTCCAGTCCTTGAGTTTCTCGATGGTGATATTGTTGAGATGTCCTATGTTGAGCACAGGCTGTTCTTTAAACAAGACCCCTAAGATGGTGAGGGAGTCAGCAGTAGGGACGAGACCTGTGGGGATGTTGTGCAGGTCCCAGACTCCATATCAGATGTTAGTCGGGGCTAACATCTTACCCAGACTTGGTTTTGTCGGAGTTAGATGTTAGCTCTGATACTTTGAACTTGTCAAGGATGTTGTAAAAGTTCAGTATGGAGTCGGTGTCCCTAAGAGTGCCCACCACATCATCCTCGTAGGCGATTACCTTGGAATCATCCGTGGTGAGAGGAAATAGGATTCCTCTAACCACATAGCAGTTGTTGACAGCCCGTAGGAACAGTTCAAGGGCTAGAGCAAAGAGAAGCAGACTAAGGGGACACCCTTGTTTGACCCCTTTCTGGATGGTAATGGAGATGGATAGGTGTCCGTTAATGAGGAAGCAAGCAGAGCTGTTGTTGTAGCCTCCTCTGATGATGTCGAGGAGTCCACTGCTGACCCCGACTTTCTCCAAGATGTTGAAGAGAAAGGAATGCTGGACGCTTTCGAACGCTCGGTTGAGTCAACAATGCCATAGAGTAGTTCTTGATGTTAACCAGATGTAGCACTTCTCTGATGAGGATGAGATTGAACTCCATCGATTGACTAGAAACACCATACACTTGTGTACTTTTGATAACGTACCTCTTCCCGATCTTCAGTCTGTTGTTGAGAACATGGGCGAGGATCTTATAATCCATGTTCAACAGACTGATGGGGCACCAGTTCTTGATGATGGACGGTCCCTGTTGGTCTTCGGAATGAAGATAGTATGGCATTCCATAAATTCCCGTGGCATGTTTCCGGTGGTAAGGAAGATGTTTAATATTGCCACGATAATGGGGAGGATGTGGTCCCAGGCCTCTCGATAGAATCCCGTGCTTAATCCGTCTGGCCCAGTTACTTTCTTTGTACGGCACTTTTTGAAGGCTGATGTTATTTCGGCTGCTGTAAAAGGTGCATCCAACCCTGCTTGGATGTGCGCATGGAAGGAGTCAATGTTCCAACAGGAGTAATCCTGGGCACTGTTGTCTGGATAGAGTTGACTGTAGTACCCCCAGAAGGCGTTCATGATGTTAGGTGTTGTGGTGTGGTCACACCCGCCTTCACTGATGGTAGTAATGGTTCGTTCCTGCCAGAAGTTGACGTAATGCCTGTTGTAAAAAGCGGCCAATTGCCTGTCTTCTGAGCCGAGGTGGAGACGGATCTTGATGTTCTTTTCTTCCACCTGCTTTTGTTTCTCCAATTCAATGTCGAGATTAATGTCACGGATGGCATTGTGACATGGAAAGCCTTGGTATTGGCTAGCCACAAACCAGCTCCTCTCCTTGTCAGGGTCCCAGAGCCGAGCTCTTCTGAGGAAGGCACGTTCCTGGCCCCATTTTTTCATGTTTTCTTTGATGTTATTCTTGAGTCATGCCCAGGCATCCCAGTCCCAGTCAGCAGTGCTCCAGGTGGAGCACAGTTGATTAAGCTTGGCCGAGAACAGGGACGGAAAGTCTGGTGTTAACTTCCTGGGGCCCGGACCAACATCAACAGCTTCTAAAGGATGGTTCCTGAGCACGACTAATTTATGGTCCGAGATGGAATAGTTGACTGGAACATGCCTTATTGTCTCGGCTCTGGAGACAAGGGATGGTGATAAATAGAAGCGGTTGATCCGTGTGCCGCTGCCTCGGCCTGTCCAAGTATAATCCCGATAGTAGGGGTTGTGAGCCCTCCAGATATCTGTCAATTGGAGGTTCCCATGGTGGATTTCCAATTCCCTGTAGCCAGTTGTACCTGTGTTTGGAATACCCCCTACTTTATCATAGGCCAGGTCCGCCACACAGTTGAAGTCCTCCATCAGGATGACATGATGGGCACCATATAGGTAATTGTGTAGCGACTGGAAGAATGCAGGCCTAGATGGTCGGTCTGCCGGGGCATAGACGTTAATGAACCTGGTGGTACAGCCCCGGTACTTCCAGTCGATGGCAAGGACTCTCCCTTCTGTATCCCTCTGGATGTTATGGAGGGCTCCGAGGAGGGGGGGGGGGGCTAGCATAAGTACCTGAACCCCGGCACTGTTTCTGTTGCCGAAGGTTTAAAATAATTGTATGGGGTACTTATGGCTCAGTTCCTGCATATCTTTGAAATGAAAGAAAACATTTTTTGAAATGAAAGAAAACATTTGCACTTTATGTCAACAGTTTGACATAAAGTACAAATTAGATTTAAAACTCAATTTGCTTGAACCTTGCTTGTTATTCTCCAAGTTTCCCTTCACACTTTTTTTCTTTGCCTTTTCTCAAGTATGCTTACAGAAATTTTCCCAGACACACTCAGCAAGGAAATGCCTCTCTAATTCTGATTTTTGCTGATTGAGTTTATTTGCTCAAAAATTGTACATATAAGTGAAACATCATTGAAAAAGAATGATATCCTGAGGAAAATAAAAATGGAAGTATGGAAGTGTTCGTGAGCACAAGAAAGGAAGGGGTGCTGCTGATGATAATAAGAGAATTATGTCTGCAAAAAGTGACATGCAAGAAGGAAATAGTGGGAATAGTTTTGATGTGGTATGGTGCAAGACGGGGATTGACAGAAAGGGATATTTATTGTATGTAGTGCTAGACCAAAGAAAGTGGATACTGATGCAGTGGATAAGCAACTTTTGTTAGTGAACAAGGGAAGGGTGATCATTATGGGTGATTTTAATTCTGGTAAAACAGATTTAAATGAAAATTAAAGTGAAGGAAATTGAATTTCTTGAGTTTTCTATCTTAGAGAGTATGTAAGGGAGAACACACAAGAATTATTTCATCAGAAGATATAAGTGGAGTGTCATAATTCCCTCTAGGCGTTTTGATTGATCATGCAATGATGACCACTTGGATTGTCATGAGCCATACAAAGACTTCTGTGAAATAAGGATGTATGTGGTATGACAAGACAGGTGATTATGAGAAGCTTAGGAGTTAGCTTGGAGTTAAAGCAAAGAGTGAAGATAAAATCTGGAAGGAGATAAATTATTATTACCCTAATACCCACGGAGTCAATGACTCATCTAGGAGTTTCCTACTCGAGACCTTTCAAAAGTGAAGAGAAATGTTGGTAAATGGTGAGAGTAATGACAAGTCTATGTCCTGAACAGAAATTAATAAACTATTTATCTCTTTTCTCCAAATTTTATTAAAAATGTCTGTACGTCTAGAAATCATTATTATTATTATTATTATTACGGATATCTCCATGGAATCAGTAGACTCATTGCGGGAGACATAAACTAGCAAAACAATATCTGTCATATCTCTTCTTGAATTCATTTACAGACGAAGAACTCACAACTAAGTTAGGCAATGAATTCCACTCATTCGCCACCCTCCAGGCAAAAAACCTTGTTCTGACACCCTTGTTAACCATACTCTTCTTTAATTTCCAGAGATGACCTGTTGTTCTTCCATCACTATCACACAGCTGAAACATTTCTCCTGCATCAATCCTATAAAAACCTTTCAGTAATTTAAACGTTTCTATCATATCCCCTCTTCTCCGCCTATCAACCAACCTCTGCAATCCACAAGCTCTCAATCTATCAATGTAGGGAGCATTTTTTACATCACTCACCAACTTGGTTACTCTTCTCTGAACCCTCTCCACAGCCTCCTCATCTGCAAGGCATCCAGGTGACCAGACCTGAGCACAGTAATCTGAATGTGGAAGTATCAACACTTTATAAAGGGGAATAATAACCTCTTTATCTCTGGATGTCAGTGTGTTCCTCAATAACCAAGTAATCCTATGTGCAATCTTGGACACCTTAGCAGTGTGTCCTCCTCTGAACTTCATCTCCCTACCAACACCCCTAAGTCCCTAGCCTCATCAATCTCTTGGAGTACTGTTCCATCAATGTAGTACACAGCTGGTAATCTTTTAATCCCAAAATACATGACTTTATACTTTTCCACATGGAACTGATATCCATTATCTTTTGTCCATTCTACCAGCTTATTTAAATCATCCTGCATACTTTCAACATCAGCTTGATTTTTTATTGTGCTACCCAACTTTGCATCATCATTTCCTGCTCTACTGGTTAGATCTCAAGCAAGGACCAACCCCTTCTTTTCTTTGTGTCAACTGCCTTCTCTAATGACTGAAAAAATTCCTCCATTTCCTCTTTAGTAGAACCTTCTTTGAGACCAAAGGCACAAATGTCTCATTCTCCATTCTGATATATGCCCATATCACTCTACTTAATATTGCCTGTCATCAACCTCATTTTTGGTGTCGAATGCTATATCTATCCCTTCTTTTTCCTGATCATTATTGCCTGAATATATCACTTGTTTTGTCTTTGTTTCTGTAACACCAATTGTTCTGATCTGATTCCACTCTTTTCTGTTGATACTTCTTATGTCGATAGTACCAATCTTGGACTCAGCTTGTACTCAGTTGAAGTTAGTTCAAGTAGTTGACTTTTTTACTGTTTGTGCTGCGTGTTAACTCCACCCAGCATGAAATTCTATCATCTTGTACCATCATTTTTGAGACAGTTGTAGGCATCCTCCCGTGATGAGTCTTCGGACTCCTTGGAGGTGTCAGGAATAATAATAATAATAATAATTTTATTTTGGTTTTTTCAAATTAAGAATACAATATTAGGTTGGCTAAATCCCATATATTGTCAGTTAAGTCTTGTTTATTTGGTATCCAGGTGAATAACTACTAACAGGATGCATTACAAGAAGATGAGGATTGGACATTAGGCCAGAAGCCCTAGTCTCTGTTTTCTATATTCATTAAAAGGCTATGTGGAGTTCCCAGTTATTCAGCTTTGAGCTTCCTGTTTATAACTATAAATGACTTAATGCTTCCTCTAATTTTTTTTTTTTTTGGGAAGTTCCTTTTTGTGATAAGAACCATAACCATGCTCAATATGGTTTTGATTTTGATATACATATAATATGTTGAAGGAGTCCAAGGAATCGTCGAGGGAGGGCACCTACTCTACAACTCTCCATTTCCACTACTCTCTTTTGGCTGGAGAGTGGATATGCTAACCACTTGGTCAACCAGGTCGGCCAAATTTAAAAAAAATCATATGTGTGTATATATATATATATATATATATATATATATATATATATATCTACACGAGAGGGGGGGGGGGCTGGAAGGTTCTGATAAAACACCTAGTACAAAAACGATATTAAAGCAACTGATATAACAACAAGAAAGAACATACGAGGATATAAGAATGTAAGAACATAAGTTACCTTCATAACTCTGCTACTAGTATGTTCTTCTTTATGGTTATATCAGTCACTTTAAATATCAGTTTTGTTCTAGGTGTTTATCAGAACTTTCCAACCCCCTGTGTGTGTGTGTGTTTGTGTGTGTGTGTGTGTGTGTGTGTGTGTGTGTGTGTGTGTGTGTGTGTGTGTGTGTGTGTGTGTGTGTGTGTGTGTGTGTGTGTGTGTGTGTGTGTGTGTGTGTGTGTGTGTGTGTGTGTGTGTGTTGTGTGTGAGAGAGAGAGAGTGAGTGATATAGCTGATTTACTTGGTTGAGAGACATTTTTTTGAAATAGATTAAATGACTATAAACCGAGAGATAAAAAATATAAACACCATTTTAATTTAAGTAAACTGCACAACTAGTTTCATCTTCTTAGAAGACTTGTTTGGGTTAAAGAATTAATATGTTAACTCTTTAACATATGTTAATATGTTAATTCTTTAATGCATAGATTTTTTTTCTCTCACAATGTTTGTTGGTAGTAGTTCCCTCATGTTATGCACCCAAAGAAGTCTTCTAAGAAGATGAAACTAGTATGCAGTTTACTTAAATTAAAATAGTGTTTCTGTTTTTTATCTCTTGATTTATAGTCATTTAATCTATTAAAAAAAAAAAAAATATATATATATATATATATCATTCCGTTGTACAAGACCCTGATCAAACCGCACTTAGACTATTGTTCTTAGATTTGGTCCCCAGTTGAAGGGGGATAAATTAACTGTGGAAAGGGCATATAACAAAGATAGTGTCAGGACTTTACAATGTTAGTTATGAGGATTGGCTGAGGGAGTTTGGACTGCAGAGTTTGGTGATATGATTGGGACAACTGTTGAGAGGTGGTTACAGGGTTGACACTGGGGAGTTCTTTCTCTTGGTTGAACAGCAGACCATCATGACAAGGGACCATCCCTGGAAGTTACGAAAGGAAACTGTGAGAAAGAAGGTGAGGAGTGGTTTCTTTGCATGGAGGGTGGTTGAACCATGGAATGCATTGCCTGATAGAGTGGTGAGAGCGGGAACAGTCAATGCGTTTAAGGAGTGGTATGATAGACTTTGTGTTTCCTAGGAGGGACTTCCCTCGATGAGTCTTGATAGACTTGTGTTTCTTAGAAAGGACCTCCCACGATGAGTCTTTGACCCCATGGAGGCCTGAATAATAATAATAAATAATAATAATAATATAATAATAATAATAATAATAATAATAATAATGATGATGATGAAAATTTATGAAAGATATTTACCTCCCTTAGCACTCATGTGATCAAGTGGAGAAACTACAGCATGTTTTGAATGGAATATCTAATATTCTTTCTGAGTCATCATCCTTATCCTGCCAATCAAATTGTAAATCCATCTCTCAAGACAATCACTATGGACATTTTGTGAATGTAAATAATGTGAACTCAGATATTTGTGGTCAAGAAGAAACTAAGCGAAGTATATGCCAAACTTCATCTTACTCCATGCTATCTTTGTCACCAAGGTAAGGCATGGATATTTTTTAATTTAAAATTTTTTAATAATTTGGAGGATATACAATGTTGCAAATTATTAATGGATCGGGGCTGAGATTATTGAGTTTACAACAGTAACAATCTTCTCCTGTTACAGTGAACTTTAGATTGAATATCGTGTAATTTTTTTATATACTATTTTTTTATTTAGATACTGCAATTCTGAACACACTCAAAATTGGTTTTGTGTGTATTTAGTGCAATTGCAAGTAGTTTCTTAATTTTTTTAACTTTGTTTGTTAAAACAGATTATCCTTATATGGTAAGTGATTAGTATTAGTATTACTTCCAAGCCTCCAAGAAGTCCGAACACTCATTACCGAAGGTTGAACACTCATAGACCAAAATAACTATCATACCTTGCCTTGAATATATTCAATTGTGGAGCATTCACTACTCACTCTGGCAATTCATTCCACTCATTAACCACCCACTGAGCAAAAAATCTCCTTTTCACTTCCTTATTCATGAGACTTTTCTACTTTTTCTTAGAATGACCTTTTATTCTCACATCAAATGTTATCATGTGCAATAATTCCGTATATCTGTTTCATAGGCTTACCAATATAATTGAGATATGTCATGATATAATTGAGATGTATAACTTGCCTCCTCCTATTTGCCAAACTCTGAAGACCACATTCCCTCAATCTAACCTCATACTCAATATTCATGAGCATTGAGACAGTCTTAGTTATTTGTCTCTGTACTCTCTCCAATATTTCATTACTGCCATTATAGCCAGGTGATTAAATATAAATCCAAATGAGGCTCATTTAGGGCATTATGCAGTGAAATCATATCCTCCTTATCTGACTTATGAGAGTTCTTTGCATTATGGTAGCAATTTTCTTACAGCTTTTCCAATGTGTCTTGATGTAACAAAGTTACTTAAGCATGACCTCCCCCCCCCGTTAACAAATCCATGCTGCTCTCAAAAGATTTTTATTCTCATCAATCCAGGTTTGTATTCTGTTATTCTGTCCCTAACCAGCCTCTCTAAGACCTTCAGAGCTACACGATATACACACTGGCGTATTGTTTGACACCATTGACTTGGATTCTCCATTATATATTGTCACTAATTTTCCCTCTTTCTGCTCTTTTTTTTTATTGTTCCTGTTGCCAGACTTCTGTTGAACAACCAACTCAAAGGTACTGCCAGCTTTCTTGCACATTTCTGTACTATACATATTAATATCCAGTCCAGTCCCACAGCATTATTAATATCAATTACTTAACATTGTAAACACTTCCCATTCTTGAACCATCACTCTTCTGTCCTCTTCCCATTGCTATTCAGCACCATTCTTAATCCCTATATGAAATACACTAACAGAATACTCATTGAAACTTTCCGCTATATCTTCAACAGATGTGATGACTCATGTTCCATCTTCAGCAAATAAAGTAAATCTTTCATATTCATCCTTTCTTCTACTAGCAACATAACTGTAGAATTCTCTAGGGGTTTCATTTTCTGCTTCAATCTCTTTTCATATACCAATTTTTCTTTCCTTAATACTTGTCACCTTCCCAGTTTGCACCTTATACTCTTGGTGCTGCTGAGGAGTATCTCCTCCATAATATCTTCTTTCTTAGAAGCACCTGCATAATTTCATGACTCTTCCATTTTATTCCTATTCTATTCATCTGCCAAATTTGTAATTTGGCAGATGAATAGAAATTCATCTTAATTAGAAATTACAAATGACTTAGGAATACAATCTGACATTGCTATTAGTAATTGATTCCAGACTAAATCCCAGGCAACACTAATTTCTCCCCTTCAACTAACTAAGCCACTGCAAATCGTTAATCTGTTTCCTTAATATATCATAATTTTCTGCACTGAATTCCACACATTCCTCTGTTCTATGAAGCTTAATAACACACACACACACACGCACGCACGCATGCACACACGCACACGCACGCACACACACACACACACACACACACACACAAAATTCTCCATTACATGGTAGATTGATTCCAGAAAAAAACCGTATAAAAAAGAATACAGTGCATATGAAAAAATAGAAGAATGGTTCCAGATGTGAAAACCCAATATGAACAATAAGTGATTTTCAAACAAAACATGTGAAAATCATTGAATAAAACTCTATATAAATTTAATGGAATTTTTTTTATTTTAAATACTTATTTAAAGTATATACACATGCATCTTTCTTAAAGAAACTATTGCATCACTAAATACTCAATAAAACAGAAATTCGAAAAGGCCCAAATGCACCTGCGCATATGGTTATTAGTTAACAGCTGGTTCACAGGTAATGTGTTAAAATCCACACCTTTCATTGCCCACGGTCTTAGGGATCGATTAATGAGTAATGGTTTAAATATACGATCTCCTTAATCATTGCTGCAAAATAATAGAGTCACATGATCCTAAGCTGCTTTAAAGCCACCAACACCTTTTTGTGATTTCACTATATAAGTTCTACTTCTCATTTTTTTCAAAAATGGTCGGTCTCATCTGCATTCCAAACTTGATCAGGAGTGTAGCCACCATTTTCAATAATTTTGGACAGTTTTATAAGAAATTCCCTAGCTGCTGGTTCATCTGCAGATGCGGCTTCTTCTTTTATTTTTACATTACAAAACGTGTATCTTTTGAGAAATTTTGTAAGCCAACCTGTGCTTGCAGAAAAAACACAATTGTTATTTGATATTGTTGGCTCCTTTTCCTGAATCTGTTTGAACAACTGTAATGCTTTCTGTTTGATGGCATTTCCATCTAGAGGTATTCCTTTTTGTGAGCAATCTTCCACTTCACTAGAGCCTTTTGCATCTTGACTTTTATAGTCAAGATGTAAAATAATCGAAAATAATAAAAAATAATATCTCTCATATACGATGATGACTTTGCACGTAATTTTGTTCCATAAAAACAGATTTTCTAATGGCCTCTTCATTTTTCTTAATCATTCTCATTGTAGCTTTGTTTGATCCAAAATATTTCCTTAAGGATATTGAACCTCCTCCAGCTGTTAAATGATCTAAAATTTGGATCTTAGTTTCTAAAGAATTAGCTTTTCTTCTTATGTCTAACTGAATTATCTGACATCGTGATTAATGGGATAATGTTACGAAAATATCCGAAAGTAATCAATAATTAATTTTACTAATTTGATATTACGTGCTGATAATAATAATAATTATTATTATTATTCCTAACACCTCCAAGGAGTCTGAAGACTCATCGCGGGAGGACACCTACAACTATTTCAAATACAACTGTCTCAACCTCTACTATGAGTTATCTCAATCAACGCCATCTACCGCCCACCTCCACCACCACAACTAGTATTTTTTGTCTGTAAATTGTGTGTGTTCGGATGGGCCGATTTTTCTGTATGTGGGATGAAAAACCTGAGTTTCCGGGAGGAAAAACCCTGCTACCTCCATATGAGATCGGCTAACTCACCTTCGATTGAAAATCGTCCAGATAAAGATTCCTCCCGTCGCAATGAGAATCGAACTTAGGTCTATTCCAATCGAAGGGCGCAATCTACCGTCATTCTTCCAATTACGCTACGGAGGCATTAATAACTGAGATGACATCTCTACCCCCCCAGTTGGAGAGAGTCACCATGTGGTTTTGACTTGGAAGATGAATAGACATGCAGAAGTATCAAAGAAAGGGAACATATGTGGAATTATAAGGCTAGTGATTATAATAGTCTTAGATATCAACTTGGAGCAGTTCCATGGAGGGCGGAATTGGAAGGCCAGGATATCATTAGTGCTTGGGAAATTGTGAAGGAATATTTGTTAGCAGCAATAGTAAGCTGTATTCCACAAGTGAAGAAGAGAACACAATTTGGTGTAAAGTGGATGACAAACAATATCAAACAGGAACTGCAGGTAAAAAAGAGGTTACTGAAGAGATATAAGGAGAGGAGCGGAGAGCAGATGCATGAAGAAGTTGGAGGTTTTTTCACTTGGTTAGACTATAAATTATACATTTAGTTTAATCCTTTATCCAAGTGTAAGCAAACGAAGTTTGCACCTGAAGTATCTTCAGGACTGGGGTAACTTGTGGAAAAAGTGGTCTAAGTTCTCATCACTTTCCTTAGTATCAAATAATGCAAAGCAATTCTCTTGCAGACATGTATAATGCTATGCATTATGGGAAGGGTCACTACTCAGACTAGTTTCGACCTTTATTGAGGTCCCTTCAGTGGGAGCCAGACCCAGAGGTGATACCAAGGTTGAAGCAATGCAGAACTCATATTTCCATATGCCAGTTGCCAAAAGGTGTCACACCTTATTATTAAATTACTCTGGTTAGAGAAAGATGTTGGAGGTTTTTTTCACTTGGTTAGACTATAAATTATATATTTAGTTTAATCCTTTATCCAAATGTAAGCAAAGATACTGAAGATACTCAGGCACAAACAAAGTTTGTGCCTGAGTATCTTCAAGACTAGGGCAACTCATGGCAAAGGTGGAATAAGTTCTCATCACTTTCCTTAGTATCTCATAATGCAAAGCACATCTCCTTGAGGACATGTATATTATGGGATACTAAGGAAAGTGATGAGAACTTAGACCACCTTTGCCATGAGTTGCCCCAGGCCTGAAGATACTTCAGGTGCAAACTTTGTTTGCTTAAACTTGGATAAAGGATCGAGCTAAATATATAATTTATGCATGAAGAATATAAGACTCGGGCCAGGAGAGTGAGTAGTATGGTGAGGAAGGCAAAACTGGAATATGAGAAGAGATTGGTACTAAGATCCAAAGAAAATCCTATGGAATTTTTTAGCTATGTGGCCAGTAGGAGGAGAAATGATTGTGGAAGAATGATATTGCAGGATAAAAATGGGAATAGAGTGACTGTTACAGAGGACATAGTAGAGTTGTTCAATGAGCACTTTATTGGAGTATTTCATCCTGGAGAAGAAGGTTTTAATAGTAAGGGATAGGGCATGTTCAGGGTTTAGAGGTGCAAGAGGAGAGTGTGTATTCCAAATACTGAGTACTCTGGATATCAGTAAACCTGTGTGACTGGATGGTATTTCACCATGAGTTTTGAGAGAATGTGCTATAGAACTGACAGCTCTGTTGACCTGGCTGCAGGAAAGGTACCCAAGGAATGGAAGGAAGGTAAGATAGTGTCGCTACACAAGAGTGGTAGCAGACTGGAAGTTTCTAATCATAGGCCAGTTTGTGTGTCATCAGTAGTTGTTAAGGTCTTGGAGAAATTAGTGTGGGACCATATACAGCATTGGGCAGATGAGGGTAATGTTATTTGTGAGAATCAACATGGATTTGTTAAGGGGCACTCTTGCTTTAGTAATAAGATTGCCTTTTATAATAAAGTGATAAGAGCAGTTGATGAGGGAAAGGCATATACTACCATTTTTTTGGAATTTGCAAAGGCGTTTGACAGGGTGCCACATGATAAGCTGATATTTAAGTTGCAGCACATGGGTTTAAAAGTCGGGTTAGTCAGATGGATTCAGGATTGGCTGTCTGATAGGTATCAGAGAGTTGTGTATGGTGGGGCAATATCAAGGAAGCAGAAGGTTACAAGTGGGGTTCCACAGGGCTCAGTACTGGCACCTGTATTGTTTAACCTTTATATCAGTGACATTTCTCAATGAATTGCAAGGGGATATTCAGTCGTTTGCAGATGATGTGAAGCTGGGAAGGGTTATTAGTAATAGTGCAGATGTGGCAGCTCTGTAAGAGGATTTGAATAAATTAGACAGATGGGCAATGAATGGTGGGGCGGTTTTATGCAGCAAAATGTAAAGTCTTAAAGTATGGGATACATCAATGGGAGGCTGCATACCTGATTGGAGGAGCTGTACTGGAGGAAGTAGTTAAGGTCTTGGTTTCAAATCTCAAATTTGGTCCCCAGGATTTGAAGAGGATAAATTAACTGTGGAAAGAGTGCAGAGGCAGATAACAAAGATGGTTTCAGGACTGTGCAATGTTAATTGGTGAATAGAAGAAATAGAGGTGATATGATCGAGTGGTATGATATACTTTGCGTTTCCTAGGAAGCACCTCCCACGAAGTCTCTTAACTCTATGGAGGCCTGAATAATAATAATAATGTACAAAATTTAAGTACATATGTACCATTCTAGAAAATGATAATTATAATGGAAATACCCATTTTAACAGAACTGAATTCAAACAGAAATTTTTAAAATAAACGGCATTTGAACCACGTTAAATATAACATGTAAAAATAGAATTGCTTTTGTTTTCTAAACAGTATTATTTTGAAATCATGCAAAAAGAGAAGAATACCCAGTCACACATCAATGACCACACACAATTAAGGGAAGCTCAGCATGCAAAAAAATGGAATATCCTGACAGTCCCTTAATACAACAAACATGCTTCTAACCCTTTGGTTGGAAGCTGCATGTATAACCTCACACCCGATGAAATCACCATCTTGAAGACGGGGTTAAACTTCGCAGTATCCCTAAAATATGTACCTTACAAAGATATTATTATCAAAATCCAAGCAAAACTGGAAACTCACCCAAATAAAGAAATAATATTCCAGAAAATAAAAACATCATAAACAGCAAAATATTAGTAAAACCCAATATTACTCCTAACCTACACAAAACCCTGATTCTAATATTTTAATATCATATAAGATTTTAATATCATTAAAAAAAAGAACCCAAATATAATGATCACAAAAGCAGACAAAGTTGATACAGTAGTCATCATAAACCAAACAGATTACCATAACAAAATAACAGCCATTTTAAACGACCAAAACACATACCAAAATATTCAAAATGACCTCATAAAACAACCAACAACACCCTACACACTCTAAAATATCAGAACAAGATAGACAAAATCACAATGTAAAACACAACACCCAGCACCACATGTACCCCTTGTATGTTCAGCTAAATCAAAACCCACAAAGATGGTTACTCAACATGGTCAACAGTCTTACAAAAACACCACCACATCACCCTTATCGAAATTCGTATCCAAACTACTCAAACCATTACAATGTCAAAATCTATGATAAAAAACACAGATGACCTTTTCCAAAAAATAAAAAACCTAACTTTATCCCAGGAAGACATCCTCATTTCACTTGACACAACTTCATTATATACCAACGTGGCCATCCCCAGAACACTAAATGTTGTACACACACTACTCACAGAAGACCACACACTACATTCGTGAACAAAATTAACATCCAGTGATACTATAAATTTAATCAAATTAATAATCTCTGCAAACTTCTTCAACCTTAAACAACAACATGTACATCTATATTTTTGGACTCCCTATGGGACAAAAGATCTGCTGACATTTAGCTGAATTGTTCCTAGCACACATAGAATCACTCCTATTCAACCCCCCCCCCCCCAGCATCACCTTTTATGACCGATATGTGGATGATATTCTATGCATCGGAGAACCAAAACACATCACCATCGTACAAGTATCCCTTAACGATTACAGCAACAGACTAAAATTCACCATAGAAACCGAAAAGGACGAATCCGTCAATTTTCTAAATCTTGCATTAGTCAGAAAAAACAACAAAATAGCCACAAAAATATTCCACAAACCCACACATATCGGAAACTACCTCCATTTAGATTCTTACCATCCTTATTCGATTAAAAAATCAGTCATCCTAACACAATTCATAAATGATTACAAGATTTCAATTAACCGTAATTATCTCGACACAGAAATAAAGAAGTTAACACAAATTTTTCAAAATTGGAATTAGCCAATGCAAATAATAAATTACGTCTACAAAACAGCAAAAACCAGGCAAAACAACCCAACAATCAAAACAAACTTCCCAACACACACACAAAAAAAAAATTATCAAATTGCCATACATCCAGAACACATACAAAGACTACAAATACATTTTCAAACACACTGACTACAAGCTGGTGTTCGCTACAAATCAAAAATTGGTAACACTTCTAAAACCTACAAAATCTCATACACAAAGAAATATTAGAACACCACAACATTGCTAACAAATTTCCTTGCCAAAAAGACTGTGATGTCACCTACACAGGTTCTACTACTATCAGGTCTTTATGGGCAAAAGTACATGACTGTAACATCCCTATTCCAGAACATTTAAACAATAAAAAATGCAACAACAAAAAGAAAAAGAGGCTACAAAGTACAGGAAAAACTGAAATGGCAATCCACACCCTTGAACAGAAACATACCTCGCAAATCGACTTAATGTAGAAAGTTTTTTAACTTGGCTATATTATGTATTCAAGATACCAAGTAATTTTATATAAATTTGGTTTTTAATCCTATTTCCCAAGTAAGCAAACAGACAAGAAAGTCAAGTTTGCGCCTGCAAGTCCAAGGCAACTCGTTGTAAAGGTGGATAAAGCTCTGATCGCTTTCCTTAGTATTTGGCAAAACTAAGGAAAGTGATCAGATAAAATACATAATGAGCTCTGCATTAGATCTGCGAAACTACGATCGAGAACTACGATCTGAACGTTTCATGCCGACGAACTGTCGGCGAATCCGAGCGTAAATGACCACTTGGTAGTGCCACACCATGGCAACTCGTTGCAAAGGTGGAGCAAGATCCCTCACTATTCTTGATATTTTCTCATAATGTAAAAACACACAGCTCTTAGGAGATGTAGTACTGTTTTACATTATGAGGAGAGGTCACCCCATTTTTATGGGTAGTGACCATTGCCTTTAATGTTTAGCATCATACATCTCTGCAAGGGGATGTGCTTTATTTAGGGAAAAATACTAAGGAAAGTGATCAGAACTTTATCCACCTTTACCACGAGTTGCCTTGGACTTGCACTACTTGCAGGTGCAAACTTGACTTTCTTGTCTGTTTGCACTTACTTGGGAAATAGGATTAAAAACCAGGTTTATATAAAATTACTTGGTATCTTGAAAATCGACATAATATTAGACATACAAGACAACAAAACAATGCTTAGAATATTGGAAATGATAGCCATAAAATGTGCCGAAAACTCAATAAATGTGCACCAACCCTGTATAATCTCCAAGAGTTGGAATCTCCATAACATAAAAATTAGGTCATGACTCTGACCAATGGAAGGCAACACAAGCACACCAAAGACAGACACACCTAGCCAACATGACATAGCCTCCAGTACCCCCATGAGTTCCGAAGATGACACACTGTCGAAATGGTTCACAACCCGTTACTCTCCCCTCCTGATTTTTTACCATCAATCCTTCCTCTTCCCCAAAAAAGTAATTTCTATCTTCTGATCCTTCTCTTATACCCCCCCCTCCCAAATGCTGTCTATCCACCCATAATAATAATAATGATATTATTATTATTATTTTACATTTAAAAAAACCCTGGTTTTTTTCAAATTTCCTCACATTACTTTACCCCCACTTTCTCCAAACCCCCTTCCTCTAACAGCTTAACAGTAGATGAATGCATATCGCCATGATAAGGAGACAGAAAGCAACATCCAAAAAAGGTATGTCTGAATTTTCCTCCTATATTATTCTTCATATATTAGTTTTATAACACTTCAGTAATGCCCTAAGATTTGAGTAAAGAGCCAATGACATTGCAAAAAAAAGGGGCACTTCTAAATGAAAGTAGGCTATATTAGTCATTAAAATAATAGAAATGTTAATGTTGTATTCCTGTGTATTTGGGAGGGAGGGGTAATGGGACTATGTAGTATTTTATCTATTTTGTAGGAATTGTAGCTGTAGGGCCAAGAATGTATTGCACAGGTATATGAGTTCTGTGAACAGAGCTGTATCGTTAGAGCAAATGGCTCTGGCTTTGGCTCTCCATGTAAGTGTTTTTAAAATGCCATACTGTTGGGCTCAGGGGGGGCTCCCGTCTTGAGAGTACATGGTTAGTGGCCACAGGGTCCCGAGCTGAGCTTGACATTGCTTCTACTTACTTGTGTCAGGTTCCTTCTATATTCTTTCCTATATAGCCTCACTTGGCTGACTCTTGCTTACTTCAACCCCAAGGGTATTAGAGTACTCGAGACCCAAGGGTGTCTCTCCTTTTCCCAACTTCTACTTTAGCTAGTAGAGGGCAGCAGCTCTACTAGTACTTGCTGGGACACTGCAGTGGAGAAGGCAATGGGAAACCACTCCACTAATATCCCTAGAAACATTTTAGCAATGGATAGAACTTATAAGGGGGCAGCTACCAGCCCAGCAAACCAAGGTGGCATCTCTTGGCACAGAGAGGAAAAGAAGGTGCACATTGGAATGGATACAATATCGGGAAATAAGGACGTTTCAAGGGCTGATGTTCCTCCCGATCAAACCTCTAAAAGCGACTTAAAACAAGCTATAAACAAACTGAAAATGAAAGATCATCAGAGAATCAAATTTACAACATGGAATGTGAGAACAATGAACAGATGTGGAAAATTAGAAAATCTCAAACAAGAAATGGACAAAGGAAAAATTGATATCATAGGGCTCTGTGAAGTCAGATGGGAAGGAATAGGTGATTCTTATAGTGATGAAGTAAGCGTAATTTACTCAGGTGAAAATAAAAAGGAAAAAGGCATTGCACTTGTTTTTAATAAAAGAACAGCAAAGAACATCATCAGCATATGTCTGAATGACAGGATTCTGGTGGTAAAATTGAAGGCTGAACCGGTGGACATAACAATAATGCAGGTATATATGCCAACAAGTGACCATTCAGATGAGGAAATAGAGGAAATGTATGAACAATTACAAGAACTAATTAAGGAAGTAAAAAGAAATGACCATATGATTATAATGGGAGGCTGGAATGGAGTTGTGGGAGAAGAAGAGGATGGGAGTGTAGCAGGAAGATATGGACTAGGTAATAGAAATGAGAGAGGGAAAAGGTTAGTGGAATTCTTTAAAGAAAATAAGCTAATAATTATGAATACTTGGTTATATTATAGTAAAGCAAAGATACAAGAATAGGGTAAAAAATGCATGCACGTATCCTGGAGCTGATATTTACTCTGACCACAACCTACTATTCATAGAAATAAATGTGAAACTAAAGAAAATGAAAGAAGCTATGAAAAGGAAAAAAATGGAACAATTTAGAGAAATTAAAAAAAGACTGGAGAAAGAATTAGAGGAAACAAGTTTGTCAAATTGAAGATCCAGAAAAGAAATGGGAACAAGTTGAAGATAAAATAAAGAAGATTGCAGAAGAAGAAATTGGATATGTAACAGCTAAAAGAATAAAAAAAATGGAAAAATAAAGACACCCCAGAAGGGAAAATATAATATAGAATCTTGAATGACAAATTGAGAAGGGAAGCAAAAAAAAAGTAGAGAAGATTGGCTTAAAAAAATAATGTGAAGAAATAGAAAATTATGAGAGAGTGGGAAGGTATGATCTTTTATACAAAAAAGCAAGACGCATAAATCAAAAGAGAAATGCAATTCGAGTTAGAGGCATAGAAAATAAAAAAGGGGAAATCATAACTGAAAAAGATAAAATCCTAATGAGATGGAAATAATACATTGAAGATCTATATGACAAGGAAAATAGACCAAATGAGTTGCCATTAGAAGATATAAAGAAGGTAAATGAAGGTGATCGAAGCCCAGAGATTTTGAAGACAGAAGTAGAAATGGACATTAAAGAACTAAAATGTGGAAAGGCAGAAGGAATAGATGAAATACCTGCAGAATTCCTGAAACAACTTCAGGAGAAAGGAACTGAAGATATAACCAAAATAATAAATTTAATTTATAACAAAGAAGAATTACCAAAAGATTTTATGACCTTAATATTTATACTTATACCAAACAAAAGTAATACAGTGAACTGCAAGGATTTTTATTATTATTATTTTTATTTAGGCCTCCAAGGAGTCAAAAGACTCATCGCGGGAGATCCTTCCTAGGAAACACAGACTATCAAGACTAATTATGGGAGATCCATCTTAGGAAACAAAAAGTCTATCATACCACTCCTTGAACTCATTCACCGTTCTTGCTCTCACTACTCTATCAGGCAATGCATTCCACGGTTCAACCACCCTCCATGCAAAGAAACCACTCCTCACCCTCTTGCTCACAGTTTCCTTTCATAACTTCCACAGATGGCCCCTTGTCATCACTCCTTCCTGCTGTTCAACCAAGGGAAAGAACTCCCCAGTGTCAACCCTATAACCACCTCTCAACAGTTTAAGAGTCTCAATCATATCAGTCCGGAACATGGGAGAGTCAGGCACCGAAGGTGCCAGGTGGGCGTAGCTTCTCTAGTACACCATTAGTGTTCATTGAACAATTCCACTATGTCCTTTGCATAGCCATTTCTACTTCTGTCTTCTGTCTGGAAGTCACTCTATTCCCATTTTTATCCTACAATGTCATTCTTCCACAATCATTTCTCCTCCTACTAGCCACATAGTTAAAAAATTCCCTAGGATTTTGTTTGGATCTTAGGGCCAATCTCTTCTCATATTCCCATTTCGCCTTCCTTACCATACTAGTCACTCAACTGGCCTGTGTCTTATATTCTTCATGAATCTGGTTTTCGCCTGTCTTCTTATAGCCTTCCATAGCCTCTTTTTCACATACAGTTCCTGTTTAATATTGTTAGTCATCCACTTTACACCAAATTGTGTCCTCTTCTTCATTTGTGGAATACAGTTTACTATTGCTACTAACAAATATTCCTTCACAATTTCCCAAGCACTAATGATATCTGGGCCTTTGTGGAACACAATATCATATGTGGAACATATGATATTCCACATATGTTCCAGTCTCGTTGATACTCCTGCATGTCTATTCATCTTCCAAATCAAAACCACACGGTCACTCTCTCCAACTGGTGGGAGAGATGTCATCTCGTTATTATCAACTCTTTTGATGCTATGACCAAATCCAAAACTCTTGAACCTCTTGTTCCCTCTATTACATGTTGCCTAAGACACTTGTCCCTCAAGAATTCTAGAAATTCCATTCCCCTATTGCTACATGCATCTTCCTCTCCCCAATTTATACTACTGTAGTTAAAATCTTCCATAATAATCATTCTTCTTGCACTTGTCAAGCTCAACACTGTCTAAACATCTCCTGGTCCCCAACCTCTGTCCTCGTTGGTTTGTAGCAACACCAAACCAAATAACCCATCATCCATCTCTACTTCACACCATATGCTTTCAAAACCATTTGTGTCACTGCCTTCCAAAGCCTCCACTCTTAGAGGACATAAGTTGTCACTTATCATAAGCATTACTCCACCACCACCACACTTTCCCTTCCTATCCTGCTGAAAAATGCTGTACCCTGCTACTTCTATTTCTGTTATTATATCCTCTTCTGTCAACCATATGTCAGTGATCCCAATAATCTTTGGCCAGGCTGATGCTATCAGTGCCACGAATTCCACTCCTTTATTCCAGATACTCCTGGCATTAGCATATAGCATAAAAATGCCACTGTTTCTATATCCAGCATTATCCCCTCTAGACTCCACTGAGCTCAGCATTACCTGATGTCGTCCCCTTATCCCAAGTACCCATTACCAGAAGAGGCCACCCCCCCCCCCTGCTACCATCCACCTTGGGTGTTCTAGTTTCCCTGCGTTGACACATCGACTCGGTCAGAACAGCAATCTCTCCAGATGCCTATATCCTTCCTCATTCAAATGCAAGCAGTCTCTAGCATACAATTCCTCTCTGACCTCAAACACCCTCCAAGCATCCACATATTCCAATCCTCTCTTCTGATACATTCTAGGTATTATGTTATTCAATATATCTGTTCTTCTGCTCAGCTCGTCACTATCATATTTAGACAACATGCACACTATCTTTCCTCTCTGCATCTTCTTTCATACAACCTCAAGCAAGAATCTCATATCTCTCGTTGCCCAATTTACTTTACCTCTCAAGTCATTTGTTGCTACCATCACAATCATCTCATCACCCCCTCTTTCATCCTTCTTAATTGCCATAGTCACACTTTCTATCATTCCTCCAGGCAAACACTCCTCACGCATCCTATCTTGCATACCACGAATCATTGAGGTCCCATACATCACACCTCTTACCACCCTGTTCCTCGATTGCTCCCATGCATCCCTCACTCTCTCTCCTCTAACACTTTCTCTCTGTGTTCCCCTACTTTTAGAGAGATTATTTTAGAACATTTTTTTAGAATTATTTTAGAACAATAAGCCTCATTTCCCATACATCAAAAATACTTATGAGAATTCTAACATGGAGAATTGCATCTAAGGTGGAAGAATTTCTTGGAGAAGATCAGTTTGGTTTCAGGAAGGGCAGGGGAACAAGAGGTGCAATTGGACTGTTAAGAATAATAAGTGAAAGAAGTCTGGAAGTGAATAAAGAAGTTATTATCTGTTATATAGATTTTGAAAAAGGTTTTGACATTATAAAATGGGATAAGATGGTGGAAGTAATGGAAAAGATTGGTATAGATTGGAGAGACAAAATCAGTATGCCTTGCTGTACATTTAAAGGTTTTATATATGAACTCATGAAAACAAGTACACCCATTATACCATAAGGTGGTGTATGGAGGAGCCGAGTCCAGAATGAGGCAGGTGACCAGTGGTGTGCCTCAGGGCTCTGTGCTTGGGCCAATGTTGTTTAATTTGTATATAAATGATATAGGAAACGGCTTAAAGGGAGATATTCAGTTGTTTGCTGATGATGCAAAGTTGTGTAGTGCAATAAAAAATCAAGCTGATGTTGAAAGTTTGCAGGAGGATTTAAATAAGCTGGTAAAATGGGCAAAAGAAAATGGATGTCAGTTCAATGTGGAAAAGTGTAAAGTCATGCATTTTGGGATTAAAAGATTACCAGCTGTGTACTACATCGATGGAAAGGTACTCCAAGAGATTGATGAGGCTAGGGACTTAGGGGTATTGGTAGATAGGGAGATGAAGTTCAGAGGACACATTGCTAAGGTGTCCAAGATTGCACATAGGATTACTTGGTTGTTGAGGAACACACTGACATCCAGAGATAAAGAGGTTATTATTCCCCTTTATAAAGCATTGATACTTCCACATTTGGATTACTGTGCTCAGGTCTGGTCACCTGGATTCCTTGGAGATGAGGAAGCTGTGGAGAGGGTTCAGAGAAGAGTGACCAAGTTGGTGAGTGATATAAAAAATGCTCCCTACATTGATAGATTGAGAGCTTGTGGATTGCAGAGATTGGTTGATAGGCAAAGAAGAGGGGATATGATAGAAACATTCAAATTACTAAAAGGTTTTTATAGGATTGATGCAGGGGAAATGTTTCAGCTGTGTGAAAGTGATGGAAGAACAAGAGGTCATCTCTGGAAATTAAAGAAGAGTGTGGTTAACAAAGGTGTCAGAACAAGGTTTTTTGCCTGGAGGGTGGTGAATGAGTGGAATTCATTGCCTGACTTAGTTGTGAGCTCTTCGTCTGTAAATGAATTCAAGAAGAGATATGACAGATATTGTTTTGCTAGTTTGGGTCTCCCGCGATGAGTCTACTGACTCCATGGAGATACCCGTAATAATAAAATAAAAAAAAATTACAAACACACAACTTCTACAGCAACGTTTGCGCACATAAACATATAAAATGTACAATTAATTAACCCAAACTAACTTATCTGAAACTAGAGCATTCTTGCACAAGCTTATCAGTTAACAGCCTTCTACTGGCCTTCCTTAAAGACAGTTGGGTATATAATAATACATTTTGTGTCTGTTGTCCATTTCCTTGTCTATTTTAATATCTTTGCCTCAAACCCAAAGTGACCATCTTTTAAAATAGATATGTCTCTTTGTGATTTCATTCAATGCTGAATCTTTTATATGTATTCTTTGAACAACGCCATGTTCTTGTGGTAAAACAGTCAAGAAAATATTTGCATGTAGTACAGATGTCAGTATATAGAGGAGTTTGGAGATATTATTATTATTATTATTACCCAAGACCCCATGGAGTCGAAGACTCATCTAGGAGGTCCTTTTATCAAACACACAGCTCATCATACCATGCTTAAACACACTCAAATTCTCTGCAGACACCACACTCTCAGGCAGTGAATTCCAATCATTCACAACTCTGCATAAAAAAAAACATGCTTCTCACACCCTCTTTTATACAGTTTCCAGGGATGACCTCTGGTTCTCCCCTGATCTCTTACTATTTTCTGTAGAACCTCTCCAGCATTGATCCTACAACAGCCCTTTAATAGCATCTAGGTCTCTATCATATCTCCCCTCTTCATCTGTTCATCAGAATCTGCAAGTTGCATCTTCTCAATCTTTCCTCATACTCGATATTCCAGAGGTCAGAAACTACCTCAGTCAGTTGCCTCAGGAGACCATTTCCAACATCTCTTCATCCTTCTGAAAACCAGGTAACCAAATTTGGGCACAATAGTCAATGTGTGGCCTAATCAAAGCCTTATACAATGGAACAAGAATCTCCCTGCTTCTACATGTCAGTGTCCTCCGCATCATTCCCAGAAGCCGTTGTGTTGTCTTCACAATTTTGGCTATGTATCCCCTAAATTTCAGATATGTATCCATTATCATCTCTTATTTCATCCATCTCTGAGAATATATCTTCACCAAGCATACATTCTGCATCCCATTTTTGTTTTCCAAATTTTAAAACCTTACATTTTGCAAGATTGACCTCACATCCTCATTCCCATGCTCAATCATTCAATTTATTCAAGTCTTCTTGTAAGGCCACAACATTTTCATGGTTCGTCCCAACTTTGCATCATCTGCAAACAACTGAATATCTCCATCCAAATCTTCACCAATACCATTAATATACAAGTTAAACAGCAATAGACCTAAAACAGACCCCTGAGGCACACCACTGGATATCGCTCCCCCATACACAACTTGTTGATACCTATCAGATAGCCAGTGTCCAATCAAATGCACCAATCTAATATCCAACCTCATCTGCTCCAGTTTGACTGTCAACCTATTATGAGGTACTCTATCAAAAGCCTTTGCAAAATCCAAGTATATTACTGTGTATCCTTTTCCTCTGTGCAAGGAAGCAGTCACTTTATTGTAATAAGTAAGTAGATTACTAAAACATGACCTCCCTTTAGTAAATCAATGCTGTCCATGAAAGATAATACCACTGTTGTCAACCTGAATTCTGAATCCTAGTTCTCACAAGCTTCTCCAACAACTTAACCACAACACCTGACACAGAGATAGGCCTATAGTTTGATGCTTGAGTTTGATCACCTCCTTTATGAAGTGGCACAATCTTGCTTCCTTCCACTCCTTAGGAACTTGACCGAGTACAAGACTCGTATTAAAAAAATATGTCAAGGCAGGTGTCAACTCCTTGGTACATTTCTTCAGAATATGTGGTGATATATTATCAAGTTTCACAACCTTATTAACATCTAGTTTACTCAACTCCCCATACACCTCTTGCTCACTTACAGTTAGTCTCTCCTCCCTATCATCAACTGCTCTCAATCTCTCCACAAAGTCACATTCACAAGATTGAAAGACCTTTATGAACCGATCATTAAGTATCTTCACCACACATTCTGCAACAGCTTTCTTTATACCATTTTATCCTATCAATGTCATCCTTCCATAATCATTCTTTCTTTTGCTGGCTACATATCGAAAGAACTCCTTAGGATCTTTTTGGCTTCATTAGCTAACTGCTGTTCATACCTCTCTTTAGCTACCCTCACCAACCAAGTCACCCTCCTTGCTTGGTCTTTGTAGACCTCATGGAATTGGTTATTTCCACTTCTCTAATGCTGCCTCCACAATGCCCTTTTTCTCTGTATCGCATGCTTAATCTCTTTATTCATCCATCTCACACCTACCTTATTTAACCTTCTCACCCTTGGAATACATTTATACTTTGCATCTACTAAACAGTTTTGAAAATTCCCCAAGCTGCATTGATCTCTTTTCCAGCTACCTCCTCATTCTTTGTTATATCCCTTGATATGTTGGTTTTTGGTGGTCTTGCTTTGGAAAGGACACAGGCTACATCCAGTCTTACACTGTTGGCGACCAGATCGAGCGCGGAATCCGCCACCTTCCACATCAAATCTCCAACAGTGTAAGACTGGATGGCTTTCCTGCTGTTCATACCTCTCTTTAGCTGCCCTCACTAACCAAGTCACTTATATCACCCTCCTTGGCTTTACTTGGCTTGGTCTTTGTAGACCTCATGGAATTGGTTATTTCCACTTCTCTTATGCTGCCTCCACAATGCCCTTTTTCTCTGTATCGTATGCTTAATCTCTTTATTCATCCATCGCACACCCACCTTATTTAACCTTCTCACCCTTGGAATACATTTAGACATTGCATCTACTAAACAGTTTTGAAAATTCCCCAAGCTGCATTGATCTCTTTTCCAGCTACCTCCTCATTCCATGCTACACCCACAAGCTGTCTCCTGAGCTCTTCATAATTACCCCCCTTGTAGTTCCACATGTGCCCTTTTCTCACAGAGGTCCTCACACTACTGGCAATCACCCAGGTAATCACCTCATGGTCACTCTCATCAATTGGTGGATGATTTGACACCTCATTTATAATTACATCCTCTGATGAGATGACCAAGGACCTCAATCCTTGTGTGCCCTCTGTTACATACTGTCTGAGGTAGTTATCCCTCAAAAACTCAAGAAACTCATTTTCTTTACTTCCAGTTGCTATCTCATCATTCCAGTCTATATTGCCATAATTAAATAATTAAAATCACCCATAATGATCATATACCCTTTTCTTATTTACTTGGCTAATTTGATTGTACATTTTATTATTAACACCACCATCCACATTACCTGGTCTATAACAACATCCCACCAAGTATTTGATTCCATTCACCTCTATCTCACGCCATACTGCCTCATCTGGCAGTAATGATAACCAACTTGTTTGTTTTGATTACTTCATGATCACTTTCACCAACTAGAGGAAAGTGTGAAATCCCTCTCACAATTACATCCTCTGATGAAATGATCAGATCTAGAACTCTCGATCCTGTATTCTTCAATCTTTCAAGTAACCATCCCTATAAGAGACCATTCTTGCTACCATCTGCCCAGAGGAGGTGATTGTGGATGAATTATCAGCTATCAACTTTGTCTACAGTAGGAGAATGCAACTGAATGGTATACTTTGTGATCACATTAAAGCTAATATCCAAATTGAGATATTAAACTCAACTTCTAACCTTAAGCAGATAATGTATATTTATATCCTAAATAAATTCCTTTTTCAGGACTCTAACTAAATTTCACAGCTGCTAAAAGAAATTTCATATGAAAAGCAATAAAATAAAAAATAATTTCCAGTTTTTAAATATGGAAATAATAATTGAATAAATGAACATTTCCTGCTCACCACCCTCTGTGTTCCTTATAGCAACATCACACTATATATCTTGACCTATCCTTATCCACTTTACACCATACGCTTTCAAAACTATTATTTCCTCATTCTTCCAAATTCTCTACTCTGAGAGGACACAACTCATCAAAAGTAACACTCCACCACCTCATTTGCCCTTTTATGATGTCAACATATACTGTTCTCTTCTACTTCTATTCCTGCCATGACATCATTTTCTTTCAACCATGTTTCATTGATTCTAATAATCTTTGGACAAGCTGAGGCTATCGCTGCCACTAATACAATTCCTTTATTCCTGACTCCTGGCATTTGTATCAAAAAACACGAATGTATTATCATAATTGCTATACCTATTATTATTATTATTCTCTCCAGACTCCATTTGACTCTGCATTCTCGAGACCCCACAAGAAGCCATCTCTGCTATTATTCAACCTGGCAAGCATTCCTCTAACATTCTATTCTAAACACCACAAATCATTGAATCTTAATACATCACTTCCCTCATAGATCTATTCATTCCTTGCCCACCAGCGTTTCCCACTCTCTCTCTCCTCCAACACACTCCTTGTTTTCTCACTTATAATAAATTTCTCTCATATCTCTATCCCTTACTTTTGTATTCTTTTGACATTCTCTCATTCCATGGTTTGCCCATCCTCTTCTACTTTCATTCCCATTACTTTTTCTCACATTTCTTGTTTATCTTTCCCTTCACACAGATCAACTCATTTTTATACCTTCCACTTCCTCTCTCAGTACCACTGTTTTCTTTACCAAACATTCTACGCTCACTCAAGATTCACTGACACAGTTGACGCCATCCTTCAGATCTTCCATATCTCTAGTCACAGTATGAAATATTATATCCATCACCACCTTATGCTCACTTTTCTCCTCCTTGCTATTCGCAATTCTCTTTCAGCAAATTCTCATTTTTGTAGAATTGCTAATGAAATCACACAGCTATTCCCATTTTCTAAGTTTCTTGCATCTACGCACTCCCCATCTCTTACTTCACATTTTTAAATTACAGAAAATTTACATGCTGCAAGCACAGCATGATAATCTTGCATAATACTTTGCAAAATATATTCTTTAAATAGTGACAGGCTGGGTGAAAACGAATCAGAAATGGAAGTATATGGTGATCACCTCAATTGATAGAAGGAAATTACAGTATTATTGTTAACACCAGACATCCATGGAGTCAAAAGATTGATTGCAGGAGGTACACACTGTTACACACAAAACCCATTAAACCATGCTTTCAACTCATTCAATGTGTCTGTGTTAATCACAATATCAGGCAATGCTTTCCACTTACCAACCATTCTCCATGCAAAGAACCTGCTTCTTATCCTCCCCCCTGCTCACACCCTTCTTTTACGGCATCCAGTGATGTCTCCTTATTTTATCTCTTCTCCCATTCTATGAAAAATTTCTTCTACATTAAACTGGTAACAACCCTTTATCAACTTAAATGTCTCAATCATGTCCCCCTCTCTTCCTCCTATTCACAAGACTTTGCGAACTACATTCCCTCAATCTGTCATCATATTTCATATCCCAAAGACCAGTAGTTACAACCTTAGCTAGTCTTCTCTGGACCTTTTCCAATATATCTTCATCATCATGAAAACCAGGGGAAAAAATCTGCACAGTAATCCACACAAGATCTAAGAAAGGCCTTATACTAAACAACCAGAACCTCTGCATGTTAAGTTCTTCTGCACCATTGCCATAATCTGATGTGATGACGTGACAACTTGTGCAATGTGCCTTTGAACTTCAGATTCTTGTCCACCACCACCACTCCAAGTTCTCTTGTCTCCTCATCTTCCTCCAAAATTTCTCTGTTAAGTGTATACTTTGCATCCCATTGTTACCTACCAAATTTCAGAACCTTACTCTTTGCAACACCGAACTGAAAGTTCCATATTGTTGCTTACTCATACAATCTATTCAAGTCTTCCTGTAAGGCCATAACATCTGCTTGATTCCTCATCACTCTCCCCAGTTTTGCATCTACCCAGACTAGTTTTGACCTTTATTGAGGTCTCATCAGTGGGAGGCAGACCCAGAAGTGATACCAAGGTTGAAGTAATGCAGAAGTCATATTTCCATATGCAAATAACCAAATGGTATCACACCTTATTACTAAAATATTCTGGATTAGAGATTTGTTTATTTACACTTGGATAAAGGATTAAACCAAGAATATAATTTCTTGGCATCTTTAATTTATAGTATAACCAACTTAAAAACCTTTCAATATCTGTCTCTAATCCAAAGTATTTTTAACAATTAACTCAACCTAAAATTTACTCTAAAGTTTTAATAATCATTAATGCTTAATAGCAAAACTTTTTTTCTTTCACTTCACATTGCAGAACACCAAACTCTTTACACTCTTAGTCCATTCTAATTTTGATGTACTTTGTCATTATTTCTCATATAGTCATTTATTGGTTTGTTACCTATTCTTACATTTAAGGTCAAATATCATCTGCTCCAGCTGCCTTTCCACATTTCAAATGTTTGACAATGTTTTCTACCTCAATATTGATGTACAATTTCAATGTACCCTTTTTTTGGGCTTCTCTTGAAAATTTTCTACTAGGTTCTGTCACTGCTTGCTTTATTTAATAGTCTTTTAAAGTAATTACTCCAGATATCTAGGATGTCCTTATCTTCAGTTTTCATGTTACCTTTATAATTATTATTATTATTATTCATGACACCTCCAAGGAGTCCGAAGACTCATCGCGGGAGAACACCTATTGTACTACTCTCCATCTCCACCACTACACCGAACCTCTACTACCAATCATCTACATCAGCGGCATCTACTTCCCACCACAGCTAGTATTTTTTGTCTGTAAATTGGTGCGTTCTGAAGGGCCGATTTGTCTGTATGCGGGATGAAAAACTCAAGTTTCCGGGAGAAAAAATCCTGCTACCTTCATATGAGATCGGCTAACTCACCTTCGATTGAAAAAGTCCATATAAAGATTCCTCCTGTCATGATAAGAATTGAATTTAGGCCTTTTCCAATCGAAGGGCACAACGTACCATCGTTCTTCCAATTGCGCTACGGAGGTGCTTTATCATCTTTGATTCCTTTAAAATCACTCTTGCCTCCATTTCTAAGCTTTTTCAATAGCCTCCAAAATATTTTCCACTTTCCCGATAATTACCTTCTATATTCTTACTAAAGTTTTCGTTGACTTTTGTTTATCTACTTTCGCACATAGCTTAGTTCACTTACATTTTTCTCTGTATTCTTTTAGGGCATCTGCTGACTTATTTGCTAATAACTTTTGTTATGCTTTCTTCTTTCCCAGGACTGCTTCTTTAACTTCTTTTTGAACACAAAAAGTTCAAGAAGTTAATGATGTTCTAAAATAAGAATCTTTACCATGTCTCCCTGACTGAATCAATCAACGTTTTCTTCGGAGTTTGCCACTGAAACTCCAAGGTTTGGTTCTTGTTTTCAAACTGTTTCATTCTTTCTTCAATATTTGTATAGTTGAGTCTACAGTTTACCTGCAAAAGCTGCTCAACATTAATTTTTTAAAAACTTTTTGCTAAACTATTTCTTTGCTATACTATTACTTTTCAATGTGATATTCAGTTTTTTCCTACTTAAAACTAAGTGATGGTCACTTCTAAGTTCATATCCTCTGTACATTCCTGTATACTGATAGAACTATCACCAATAACATAATCAATGAGGCTTTTCGTATTTCTTGTGTCTTCTCTCCATGCGAAGTTGTACACACCTTTATGTGCACTAATAGTGTCCTATCCTCTCCTGATTTATGTTCACACATAGACCTACACATTTTAATGTGTAGGCATTTGGAAATGAAATCCTACAGAATAGGTTAGTTACTCCTTATTCCTGGAGATGTCTTATTTTTGTAGAACTGTGCGTTCACAGGCCAGTTTTGCCTGTTCTGGGGGACAAAAAGTTTCCAATAAGTTTCCAGGTGAAAAAAACCCTACCTCTGGGGTTACCATATTCTAAAATGCCAAAATGCTGACACTCCATCACCTGACCACTGTTAGATGTGTTAGATGTTTGTGTCCAGAACGGACACAAACATCTAACACAAAAATAAACATGTTCAAAGTTTATTTTTCACTTGGTTAGAATATAATAAATTTAGTTTAATCCTTTATACAAGTGTGTGTGTGCTGTAGTTATAACACCTGAAAGTATCTTCAGGACTGGGGTAAGGTGGCATTATGGGAGATACTGAGAGAGGAGTGATGTTATCTTGCTCCACCTTTGCAACGATTTGCCCAGTGTTGTACCACCTTACCCCAATCCTGAAGATACTTTCAGGCACAAACTTTGTTTGCTCACACTTGGATAAAGGATTAAACTACATTTATTATATTCTAACCAAGTGAAAAATAAACTATGAACATCTTTCTCTAAATCCAGAGTAATTTATTAAAAAGGTGGCACACCATTTGGCAACTCCTATAGGTAGAGATGACCTTGCTAATGCTTCTGGCTGGTATCTCCACTTGGGCCTGGCTCCCACTGAAGAGACCTCAATAAAGGCCAAAACTAGTCTGGGTAGTGGCCCTTCCCTTAATGCATAACATTAGACATATCCGCAAGGAGATGTGTTTTGCATTATGGGAGATACTGAGATAGGAGTATCAGTAGCTTGCTCCACCTTTTGCAACGAGTTGCCTGGTGTTGTACCACCTTACCCCAGTCCTGAAGATACTTTCAGGTGCAAACTTTGTTTGCTCACACTTGGATAAAGGATTAAACTAATTTTATTATATTACAAAAATAAACACATATATTTGAAATCTTTACCTTTGTAAGCTTTTCATTAATTAGATGTGATGGGTATGCTTATTAGAACACAAAAAATATGAGATTTTAAGTATCATCATAAGTCTTATGAAACAAGAGTAGGCCTACATGAAATCTTACGAATAAATGGTTACTAACAGTAAACTTATTCACTGAAGCATGTTTAAATAATATTTAGTGTGGGCTACTTGCAGTGAGTCTTAGATTTCATGAAGGTGGCCATTTAATAATAATATTCTTCAAAATTGATTACTATAGTTTATAAAGAAAAAAAAAAACTTGCATTTAAAACCATTATTAAGTGATTTTAAATGAATTTTTTTTTTGTTATGAAAAAGTTTATTTATAAAGTAAATTATATTATAAAGTCTATTAAAGCAAAGTTTATTTTTAAAGTAATGTCTTTATTTTTAAGTAAAATGAAAATAATATCTTCATATTCGAACACAAATTTGTCAATAAAATTTTTGCTGCTTATTGTAGTTCCTTTGATGGGGAGAGAAGACTGTCTACCAGACGAGCTACAACAGATTATTCATTGCTGTTCAATTCCTTACCAGATCATTCCCCAAGTGCTAGCGAATTTAATAACAATAAAAAAGGACAAGAAAACAACTCTTGTTTTCAAGATTCAAACTGTGTGCATCCAAAAAGGGAATCTATAAGTTGGACAAGGTGCAGAAACAATGAAACAGAAAAAGGAAGATCCAGTGCACCACCTACATTCCCTGTTCTATTCAAGCAAGATGATGAACAGCAAGGTGAAGTGAGTCGATTTTCAGGATTCTCAGTAAGTATTCTAAGATTGTCTGTATTCTTAAAATATTTCAAGTATGGTAGGCTACACAAAATTTGACTTCTTAATAGTTGATCTTCAGTTCTTCTAAAAGGCAACAAGCAAAAAACAGTTCGCTGTTTTTTGCTTGTTGCCTTTTTTTTTTTTTTTTACTTTCATGTTTCTCATCCTAGCAGCTATACTTTCAAAAGTCAATAAACACAAGGCCTTACAGAACTCGATGTAATGCACTTTGATAACTCATCCCATGATGAGTCCTATGACTCCAATGGAGGTTAGATGTTAATAATAATAATAATCCACTGTGTAGAAATTAAGATGACAAACACCTATGTTGGAGAAATTACTTTAATTAAAACTAAGATAAAATAACCTCAACATTTTCACCTCTATTTGAAAGGTCATCATCAGTGATACATAAATATACACTGAAAAAGCTACATTTATAATACAGTTTAAAGCTAGTGCATAACAGCTCTGTTAATCATTGACCTGAGCTCTGGTGTGGGAAAAAAAGAGCAAAGTAAAAATATATATATATGAGGAGCTTAAGTATGAAAACTGGAAGAAGACGGTAGTTTGGAAGCAGTATACAGGATGAATAATGGTAATAATCAGTTACATAAAGATTATGATTACGTCAAAAAGTCCTATGATGGACTTAGATCTCTGAACTTTACAAAGAGTCAAATGGCCAAAAAGTCTGATATAGGTAATGTAAGGCAGCCGTTGTCAGAGGTTAAACATCTTGAAATGTTGGTTTCAAGTGACAGTGACAGTGTTATAGATGACTTAGTATCATTAAAGGATAAGGAGTCAGACTTGCCAAATGAGTATGGTCATCTAAATCAACTTTCAAGCAGCCTTGATCTGGTTGCCGAAGGCCAACTATCAGGTGAATTTGTACATACCAGTGTCTTGTCCCTTTCAGTTTCTGATTCTTCAGCTAATTCTCACCTACCAATCAAAATCTTGGGAAATGATGACAACAATCCTTTCATCAATTCAGATGAATGTGTGCATACCAGTGTATTGTCCCATTCAATTTCTGATGCTACAGTTAATTCTCACCTGCCTATCAAATGGGTAGTGATGACATCAATCCTTTATTTTCTAGTTTTGATATGTCATTTGAGTCAACCATTTCTTCTGTGATTGCTAGGGATGTCAATCCAGATGACTTAACATCTTTATTAGCTTGTATATCTGTGGTATCATCTCTTGAATCTGATGTCAAGGTAGCAATGAAAGATAATGCAGTCCATTTCACATCTTCTAATGTATCAACTGTTTTGCCTGTATTAATTGACTCGTATAAACACCGAAGTTTTAGTGTAATATGTGATGATACATCTGGTTTGTCTAATGTCCCAAGTTTAAGTGATCATCAAGACTTCACAGTCAGGTGCCATCAGTCTCTGGAAACATTCCTTTTTTATACAGCCATATCCCAATGCCACTGATAGAAGCATGTGGAGTAGACTGTGTTGTGCAAGTTCTCCTGAGACAAAGGAACTTACATTTTTAAATGATTGTAATATATTTTATAATTTTGATCTGACCAAATTGTATAGTTTATCTTTCAGCATTCCAATATGTTCTAATGTTTTTTATGGAATAGAAAGTATGGGGGGGGGGATTAAGAATGACAGATTATTTAGTAACAGATTAAGTGAGTGTGTGCATGGAATAGTGCAGAAATACATACATAGAGATTGCTGAGCAATATACAAAAGAATGCGGGAGAAGATCAGGGAAAAAAACAAGCATCAGTGGGGGTAAAGGTTGCCAAGTCAAAAAGGAGCAGAAAAGATATTGTGTTGTATTGGGATTCTATAATTAAGGGTGTGAAGGATGGTAGAGTAATTAGTGTGTGTTATCCAGAGTCAAAGATTAAGGATTAACTGAGGCTGTGAAATTGCAGAAAGATAGAGGGAGTGAAATTATTGCAGTTATAGGTATGAATGATCTAGGTAGCGAAAGATTTTCTGTGAGACAGGCTTTGAAAGATTTAATGATAACAATGAATGCAAAGAGTGGAAAGACCATGAGTGTGCTCCAAGATTTGATAGTGATGATTTAAACAGAAGAGCAATTATAGTAAATGGAATGATGTCAAGATTATGTAAAAGCTTCTGCAAAGAAATGAAACTGAATATTCATTTTATGAATGTTTGGGATGAGTTTGATAAAAGGAAGGAGTATTTTAAGAGAGATGGTTTGCACTTAAATGGATTGGGCACTTGGCATTTAGAACATTTATTGATAAAGGATAGAGTAAATTATCAAAAACAGGGAAATGGGATTTGCTAGGGAGGCAGGTGATAGAGTCAGCTGTAAATAGTATTAAGGTCATTAATTGCTGTGAATTTGGGATTAATTGTTCGCAGAAAATTAACAGTATAGAGAGTGGGCTAATAAATAGAGTGGATAAAAATCAGCATGGGACTATTGTGAATACTAAAATTAGTAGAATGAATATCAGTTCTAAAGCTGGTATAAGAAGTAAAGGGGATCGGCAGGTTTTGTACACTAATTCAAGAAGCATACAAAATAAGAGGGAGGAATTTTTGGCATTAGCAGGGAAATCACAACTAGCATATGGCTTGGATAAGCCTGGCTATATATCTAAAAATGAACTGTTGTGTTTGTTTACAAATGCCAGAAGTATCAGAAATAAAGGGAATGAAATGGTTTCAGTGATTGAGTTTATTTGCCCCCAAATCATTGGAATAGGTAAAACATGGTTGAATGAAGATGATATTGTAACGGGAATAGAAATAGAAGGGTACATTATTTTTTGTGAGGATAGAAAGGGCAGGAAGGGAAGGGGGAGTGCTGCTGATGATAGCTGGGGAATTAAGTCCACATAAGGTGGACATGAAAGATGGAAATTGTGGCAATGGTTTTGAGACAGTGTGATGTAATGTGAAGGTTGAGAGGAAGACATATTTAGTTGGATGTTGCTATAGGCCTGGGAATGTGGAAAGTGGTGACGAAGAAATGTATAAACAACTTGGATTAGTGAACAAAGGAAGGGTAATTATTATGGGTGATTTTAACTATGGTGGTATAGACTGTGGAATGAAGAGATAGCATTTGGGAACAAGGAAAGTGAATTTCTCGAGTTCTTGAGAGATAATTATCTCAGGCAGCATGTAAAGAAAGGCACGCGATGATCAAGAGTTCTAGATCTGATCATTTCATCAGAGGATGTAATTGCTAGAGGGATTTCACATTTTCCTCCAGCTGGTAAAAGTGATCATGAAATAATCACTTGTGTTGTGGCTAGTCATATGCAGGCTTTTGCGAGGAAAGGATGATATATGTGGAATTATAAGACTGGTGATTATGACAAGCTCAGGAGACAACTTCGAGCTATAAGATGGAATGAGGAGTTGAGCGGTAAGGAAATAAATGTTGCATGGAAACTTACAAAGAAATACATAATAGCATCAATGTATGAATGTATCCCAAAGGCCAAAAGGCTGAATAATGTTGGTGTAAAATGGATGAATGTGGAGCTTAAGCATGAAATCTGGAAAAAGAAAGTCCTTTGGAGGAAGTACAAGATGAATAATGGTAATCAGTCACATGAAGAATATAAAGAGCAAGCCAGGAGAGTGACTCAGTTAGTAAGGAAAACAAAAGTAGAGTATGAGCAGAAATTGGCAAATCAGGCTAAGAAAAACCGCAGAGAGTTTTTTAGATATGTGGCAAGTGGAACGAAGAATGATCATGGAAAGATAAAGTTAAGGAATGAAAGGGATAGAATGGTAACTGCAGAAGACATTGTTGAGGTATTCAGTGATCAATTTATAATTGTGTTTCATCCTGATCAGGGTGGAATCATGAGGAACTTAAGTGTAGAGGTCATAGGAGAGGATTGCTTAATTGTGAGTGAGCAGGAGATATTTGAGGAAATAAATAACCTTGAAGTTAATAAGGCAATAGGATTTGATGAAATATCACCACGCATCTTAAGAGAATGTTCCAGGGAACTGGCAGTAGCATTGGCATGCCTGTTTAACAAGAGTTTTGCAACAGCACAGGTTCCAAGGGAGTGGAAGGAGGGTAAAATTGTTCCACTGCATAAAGGTGGTGATAAGGCTGTAGCTTCAAATTATAGACCGATCTGTATATCTGGAGTTGTGGTGATGGTCCTGAAGAGATTGGTGAGAAGTGGGATACAGAAATGGGTTGATAACAGCAGTATTCTCTGTGGTTATCAGCATCGGTTTGCTAAGGGGAGATCATGTTTCACTAACTTACTTATGCACTATAACAAGGTGATAAATACCTTGGACAGAGGATATGCATATACGGTGTCATACTTGGATTTTGCAAAGGCTTTTGATAGACTACCACATGACACGCTCTTAATTAAATTGAAAGAGATGGGATTAGATAACAGACTTCTGTGTTGGATCAGTGACTGGCTGTCAGATAGGTATCAGAAAGTTGTATATGGGGGTGCAGTATCTCGAAAGAGAAAAGTCACCAGTGGTGGTCCAGTTTTGGGGCCATTGTTGTTCAATTTGTATTTTAATGATATTGGGTTGGGTTTAACTAGTGATAGCCAGCTGTTTGCAGATGATGCAAACTGTAGAGAGCAATGCACAATCAGGCCAATGTTAATGCCTTACAAGAGAACTTGAATAGATTGCATGAATGGGCAGGTAAGTGAAACTGTCAGTTCAATGATGTCAAGTGTAATGTTTTGAGATTTGGTAAGCAAAGATGGGATGTCAAGTATACACTTGGTGGGGAAATTTTAACAGAAGTAGAGGAGATGACAGATCTTGGTGTGATGGTGGAGAAGGACCTGAAATTCAGGGGCCACATTGCACAAGTTGTGAAGACATCACATTGAATAATGGCAATGATGTGGAGAACCCTGACATGCAGAAATAGATAGGTTATGATTCCATTATATAAGGCCTTGATCAGGCATCATATGGATTATTGTGGAACAGATTTGGTCGCCAGATTTTCATGGTGATGAGGATATGTTGGAAAGGGTACAGAGAAGATTCACAAAGGTAGTCAGTGGTCTTCGGAATGTGGAGCACGAGAACAGATTGAGGGAATGTAAGTTGCGGAGCCTCGTTAATAGGAGGAAGAGAGAGGGGGGGGGGATATGATTGAGACATATAAACTGGTCAGGGGTTGTTATCAGCTAGATATGGAAGAGATTTTTCATAGAATTGGAGAGGAAAGTAGAACAAGAGGTCCTTGCTGGAAACTGTATAAGGAGAGTGTGAGCAAAGGAGTGAAAAGCGGGTTCTTTGCATGGAGAGTGGTTGGTGAGTGGAATGCATTGCCTGATTGTTGTTGTGAATGTGGACATATTAAATCAGTTTAAGAAGAGGTTGGATAAGCATTGTATGCAATAGTGAGTACCTCCCACGATGAGTCTATGACTCCATGGAGGTCAGGTGTTGATAATAATAATAATTATAAAGAACCGTACTAACAGACTCGCCAGGAGAGTGAGTCGGTAAGTACGGAAAACAAAAGTGCAGTATGAGCAGAAATTGGCAAATCAGGAAAAGAAAAACCTTAGAGAGTTTTTTAGATATGTGGCAAGGAAGAAAGAGTGATCATGGTAACATGATGTTAATGGTTGAAAATAGTAGAATGGTAATTGCTGCATTAGACATTATTGAGGTATACAGTGATCAATTTATAAGGGTGTTTCATCCTGATTAGGGTGGAATCATGAGGAAATTATGTATAGAGGACATAGGAGAGGATGGCTTAATTGTGAGTGAGTAGGAGATATTTGAGGAAATAAATAACCATAATGTCAATAAGGCAATAGGATTTGATGACATTTAATCACGTGTCTTAAAGGAATTGGTAACATTGGCATGCCTGTTTAATAAGAGTCTTACAACAGCACAGATTCCAAGGGAGTGGAAAGAAAGTAAAATTTTTCCACTGCATAAAGGATGGCGATAGCACTGTAGCTTCAAATTATAGGCCAATTCATATATCTAGAGTTGTGGTGAAGGTACTAGACAGATTGGTGAGAAGTTGGATACAGAAATTGAATGATAACAGCAGTATTCTATGTGGTTATCAACAGATGACCTTGCCATTGCTTCTGCCTGGTATCTCTCTTCTGGGCCTAGCTCCCACTGAAGAGACCTCAATAAAGGTCGAAACTAGTCTGGGTGGTGGCCCTTCCCTTAATGCATAACATTATACATATCCGCAAGGAGATGTGTTTTGCATTATGGGAGATACTGAGATAAGAGTGATGTTAGATTGGTCCACCTTTGCTATGAGTTGCCTGGTGTTGTACTATCTTACCCCAGTCCTGAAAATATTTTCAGGCGGAAACTTTGTTTGCTCACACTTGGATAAAGGATTAAACTAAAATTATTATATATGTTTTACTAACTTTCTTGTGTACTGTAACAAGGCTACAAATACCTTGAACAGGGGAGATACTTCGATTTTGCAAAAGTTTTTGATAGACTGCCTATATACACAGGATACACAAGCTGTTAAATAAATTAAAACTGATGAGATTTGATAAAAGACTTCTGAGTTGGATCAGTGACTGGTATCAAAAACTTGTATATGGGAGTGCAGTATCCCGAATGATGAAATTCACTAGTGGTGTGCTGCAGGGGTGTGCATTGTGACAATTGTTGTTCAGTTTGTATATTAATGATATTGGGATGGGTTTAACTGGTGATATGCAGCTGTTTGCAGATGATGAAAAATTGTGGAGAGCAATGAAGAGTCAAGCAGATGTTATGGCCTTACAGAAGAACTTCAATAGATTGCATGAATGGGGCTAATTGTCACTTTGATGTTGCAAAGCATAAGGTTTTGAAATTTGGTAAGCAACTATGGGATGCAAAGTATACTGGTGAGAAAACTTTAAAGGAGGTAGAGGAAATGAGAGATCTGGGAGTGATAGTGGACAAGGATGAAATTCATGGGCCACAATGCACAAGTTGTGAAGATCAGATAATGACAATGATGCCCAGGACCCTGACATGCAGAAATAAAGAGGTTATGAAGCCATGGTATAAGGCCTTGATCAGGAGTCTCACATGAAGTGTTGTGCACAGATTTGGTTTCTGGGTTTGCATTGTTATGAGGATATGTTAAAAAGTGTCCAGAGAAGTTTCCCGAAAGTGGTCAATCATCTTTGGAATATGGAATATGAGGATTGAGAGAATGTGAATTGCAAAGTCTCATGAATACGAGAAGGAGGGATGGGAATATGATCTAGACATATCAATTAGTCAGGGGTTGTTATTGGGTTGACATGCAAGAGATTTTTCATAGAATGGGAGAGAGGGGTTAGAACAAGAGTCCATCCCTGGAAATTATTTAAAGAGGATGTGAGCAGAGCAGTGAGCAACAGGGTGTAGAGTCATTGGTGAATGGAATGCATTGTCTGTATTAACTTATACTTTTATCATATTCCCTCTTTTCCACCTATCAACCAATTTTGCCCATTCACTCAATATATTGAGTGAATGGGCACATGAATGGGGATGCAAGTTCAATATCGCAATATGTAAGGTTTTAAAATTTGGGAACCAAAGATGGGATATAGAATTTACGCTTTATGGGGATAATATATTGTTGGAGGTAAAGTAAATAAGAGATCTTGGGGTTATAGTGGATAAGAATCTCAAATTTATGGGACACATTGCCAAATGAAGACAAAACAAAGAATTCTGGGAATGATGTGCAAGACATTGACTTGTAGAAGTAAGGAGATTCTTTTTCCATTTTATAAGGCTCTTATTAGGCCACACATGGACTACTGTGCACAGATTTGGTCACCTCGTTTTCAAAAGGATGAAGAAATGTTGGAAAGGATCGAAGGCAAACAGACTAGGGTAGTTTCTGATTTCTGGAATGTTGATTATGAAGAAAGATTGAGAAGATGCAATTTACAGTCTAGCTGATAAGAGGAAGAGGGGTGATATGCTAGAGGCCTATAAGTTAGTAAGGGGGATCGTTGTAGGATTAATGTTGGAGAGGTTTTATAGAAAACAGTCAGAGATCATGGGAGAACCTGGAACTGTATAAGGAGGGTGTGAGCAGGGGAGTGAGAAACAGGTTTTTTTCATGCAGAGTTTTGAATGATTGGAATGCCTTTCCTGAGAGTGTGGTGTCTGCAGAGAATTTCAATGTTTAAGGTGCAGTATGATGAGCTGTGTGTATGACATAAGGACCTTCTAGATGTTTTTGGCTCCATGGGGGTCTTGGGATAATAATAATAATAATAATAACAATAATAATAATAACGATAATAATAATAATAATAATAATAATAATAATAATAAATTTAAGTACACATGTGACAATGTATGCTATAAATTGCAGGTGAATACTCCTTTATAACTATTAGAATTCAGAAAAATAAATTTCTAAAAAATAATAAATCATCAGAAACAGGAATGAGGAGTATTGCTCTAGATGACTTCCCAAAATTGGGAAAGTTTAAATAAGTCATTTTTGTTAAGAATCTTGTCTATGGATATGGGCTTCACATATTTCTTTATATAATCTTTCAAGTAAAAAAATAACTTCTGTGTAAAGCTTTAGTTTATCCTAATGAACTCTGTGCCTAGTAGATAAAGCATGGCTGGATAAACTGCACTTATCAGAATCATGAAGCAGGATATAACTTTGGTGTTCTTCTAGATCATCAGTTCCCAACCGGGGGTACGCATACATCTGTAGACATATAGTGTAGTAACTTTCCTTTCCAAACTCATTATCTCATTTCCACTATTTTACATTAAGATAGGCACTGAACAAAAGTGTCAGTATTTAAAAACAGCTACTTTAAAAACAAGGGGTACAATTTATAGAAATGGGTTTAAAAGGAATACACAAGTGAAAAAAGGTTGGGAACCGCTGTTCTAGATGAATCTGAACAGAATGACTAGTCTTCCCATAATAACAAAAGCTGCATCAGCACAGAATTTTATAAACTCTGAGATGATTAAGTGGATGATATTGGCTTTTCATTGAAAGTCTAGTAACAGAAAGGGTACCCAAGGAGTGGAAGGAGGGTAAGATAGTGCCATTGCATAACGGTGGTAGCAGACTGTAAGTGTCAAATTAGAGACCAGTTTGTGTTTCATCAGTAGTTGTTAAGATCTTGGAGAAATTAATGAGGGACCATATACAGTGTTGGACAGATGAAGGTAATGTTATCTGTGAGAGTCAACATGGATTTGTTAATGGGTGTTCTTGCTTTAATAATATGATTGTCTTTTATAATAAAATGACAATAATGGTTGATGAGGGAAAGACATTCTGAAATTTTTTTTAGGATTTTATAAAGGCATTTGACAGGGTACCACATGATAAGCTGATATTTAAGTTGCATCACACACGACTAGATGTCAGGTTAGTTAACTGGATATACCTGTCAGATAGCCAAGTATCAGAGAGTTATGTATGGGGGAGCAGTATCAAGGAGGCAGAAGGTAATATATTGAGTGAATGGGCACATGATTGGGGATGAAAGTTCAATATTGCAATATGTAAGGTTTAACAAGTGGGGTCCCACAGAGCTCAGTACTGGGACCTTTATTATTTAATCTTTATATCAATGACATTGTCAGTACTACATAATTGGTACTGTGTGGTACTAATTATGTAGTTAGCGGGCATCCCATGATGAGTCTTCAGATTCAATGCTAATGCTCACATAATAATAGTTGGAGATGATAATGTGTGTCATCTGTAGAAGAATATAATTTAGAAACACATATTGCATTTATTGACTTTGATAAAGCATTTGACAAAGTTAAAAGAAACATATTATTTAACATATTAAAAGAAAGACAAATACCAAATAATATCCTAAAAGCTGTCACAAGTATATATGAAAATAATCAAATACAAATAAGATTAAATCATGAGCTATCATATACAAGAGAGATAAACCAAGGGGTCCGACAGGGATGTCCCCTCTCAACAACTCTTTTTAATATCTACTTAAATGAAATAATAATAAAATGGAGTAAAAATTTACATCAAGGAATTAAAGTTTCACCTACAGTTAACTTAAACACTCTCCTCTTTGCAGATGACCAAATAATAATTACAAATTCTGAAGATAACTTACAGAAAGCTATTTTAAATCTAAATGAGATATCCAAAGATTATGGTATGATAATATCAATGGAAAAATAAAAAACTATGGCCTTTAAAGGACAAGATCCAGCAAGAACTAAAATAGTATTAGATAACAAGATCTTAGAACAGGTGAATTCATTTAACTACCTAGGATGTATGATCACTTATGAAAATGAAAAAGATATAAACGTAAAAATTGCAAATTACAAAGATTAACAACAGCAGAAATGAAGTTTATGAGAAAAACTGCAAAGTATACCCTATTTGATCACAAAAGAAATGAAGATATTATGAAAGAATTAAACCAAGAACCAGTAATTGAAAAAATTAAAAAATATAAACATAGATGGATGGAACACGTTCAAAGAATGAAAACAGAAAGATTACCAAAACAAGCCTTAAAGTACAAGCCATTAGGAAAAAGAAAACCAGGACGTCCTCTTAAATGATTCAACAATGACTTCTAAGGCGAACAGGCCATACTAGGCCTAAATCCTTGATATGTATGATGATGATGATGATGATCTGTAGAAGATGGCTGGTAGAATCAATGGAGAAAGAAATTTTATTTTTTTTTAATATTTTCAAAACCTATCATTTCACTAAAAATTTATTTATTAGTGATACTGAGACTGAAGGTATGATAACTATCATGTTGTTAGTAGGTTTTATAGTAAATTTTGTGTAATACAGTTACAGTTAACAAAGTTGAAATGGCAGTAGAACTACAACAATCAGACATGCATTGAAAAATCAGATGTGGTGAGCAGTGTAGATTTTTCAAAATGTTTTTTTGTTGGGAGTGTAAATGCATGGGGAAATATGGAAGATGTGTCTATTGAGAAATTGAAAGAGAAGTGACATGCCTTGGGTGTGAAGAAAGTATGATTTTTAATGGACTCTGGTGATTTAAATGAAAGTCGAGAACAAGAAGTGAATATTAGACAAAAGGTGGAAGGCAATGTTGGACAGAAGACTGAGAATGTTATCAGCTAGAAGGATAATTGTGAGAATATGAATATAGGAATGTGACTGTGAATACAAAAGTGACTTAAAATTCAAAAGCAGACCTGATTGTGAGAGTGGATGTGCATCATCCACATATAGATAATTCAGCCTTCAGAACACACACAATTTACAAACAAAAAATACCGTTGTTGGTGATGATGGGTGATTGATGATATCGATGGTTGTAGTGTCATAGAAGTGGAGAGGATGAGATGTATTTAGCAAAGTAGAGTGCCCTCCCACGATGAGCCCTTGGACTCCCTGTAGTTCTCACGTAATAATAATAATAATAATATGCAAAATGAGATTAGATGTTTGGTGGATACAAACAGAATAGTGCAAAAAAAGTAAAACAAAAGAGAGAGTGTGGAGAAAAAAGAAGTGACAAATGACTCAAGAGTAGTGCTATGTGGAGATTCTGTTATAAAATGCATGGTGGATGACAGGATGAACAAGGTCTGTTTTCCAGGAGGAAGAATGAAGAGGGTGATTAATGCTTTGGATAGGAAAAGTAAGTGTGCAAGGGGGGGTTGTGGTAGGAATGGATGACTTTTGAGCATAAGGAGAATGTAGGATGGATGAATATCAAGAGATTATGGATGAGTGTGAAAG